>NC_142595.1:41403863-41713863 GCF_965207765.1 Zootoca vivipara
GCAGATCAGGGACAACTGAAATTCTATTCGAATCTGATGAGTTGGAAGAGACATAGGAGGCCACCTGCTACAACCTACTGCTAGATGCATTTGGGGAGGAGCACCAGGAGGAGATGTAGCTTGGGGGTCGCTTAACACCATAATCTTCAACATTTTCTGAGGGAAAGAGGGGCACCCTACCATACTCTCTTCCGGTGAGAGTACTCCTTAATTTTCCTACATCTTTAAAAGATGTGGTTATTGAATTCAGTTTTGTTCCCGGTGAAGAGTTTGTGTAGCACAGTAGTCTGCTTTAACCAGTGCACATGGTGGCAGGACTGTATATGCATTACTATACCACCCAACTGCCGGTTTGTTTAGTCCAGGTACGTAAAAAGGCTGCACCAAACAAACCTCAACATTTTCTTCAAACCCAAGAAAAATGATATTAGTATAAGACATGTAATTAGAATAGAAATTTTAAAAAATTCAAGCAAATAAGTGTAATAACTACCATAATAAAACACTGCTATAATTATATATAATAAAATTTTGGTTTCATTCACCTTTTCCGTGCTGAAATGTCACAACCTGGATGACCATGGCTTGCCACCCCCCTAGATTTGTTCCTGGGTACACCCATGTGTACTAGTGTACAAATCCCTGAATACTTTACGTCCAGTATACTTCAGAGATAGCCTGAGGTATCTCTGAGATCACTGGGGGAGCATGATTAGTGCTTCTCTATGGACCACAAGCATGTCTTGTGTCAACAAGGAGTTGTGCCTTCAGTGCAACTTCCTCTCGCAAGAAGTTAGGCAGACACTCTCCCTACTGAGTTTCAGAGGTCTCTTCAAAACTCTTTTATTTCAGGAGGCCTTTGGATCCTGAAGGCATCTCAGACGGTTAAAATGGTCACTGCCAGTGGTTGTCATTCTTTCCAGTGAGAGAGATTTTAAATTCTTTAGACTTTAAATTTTGGAATTTTAAGTGATGTTTTAAGTTGTGCATATTGTACATTTAATTGTAACAGGCCACTTGAGACCTATGATGTGGAAAGTGGGATGTGATTTCTTAAAATAATAATAATAAAAAGGAATAGATAGAAATTTCATCGATTCAAAGAATCAGAAGCCAGGAGAAAAATGTATGTGCAGTGGCAGGCAAGCCTAATGAGGAAGAGCATGACACAACCAGGGGCTACTACTAGAAAGGCCTCTTCTCTTGTTGCCACTCTCAGCACCTCCTTTGGACAGAGAAGGGCTTCAAGGTGTGGGGAGACTCCCAAGGGCCCCCCAAATATGCTTTATTTTAAACCAATAATATCCCCTCTCACAACACCTTTAAAAGGGTATCGGATGTCAACCAGCCAATGGCCTGGTTTAAGAGGAACGCTATTGCCTGGATTCTAAGGCTGTATAATGAAGGCACTAGCTGAACCTCCCTGGGGAGAGCACTCCACAAATGGGGAGCCACTACAGAAAAGGCCCATTCCCATCTGCCACCCTCCAGACCATTCGTGGACATGTTGAGCTTTTTTTTAGGAGATGCAACAGAATTGTTGAGCTTCAATTTGTTGGCTCTCATTTAGTTCATTACTTAGCAAAGGCAAGGCTCTGCACATCCAGTGCCTCACCTGCAGATATAGAACTGTGATGATGATGATGATGCATTTTGCATCTTCTGTTGCTTGAACCTGGGAAGGGTCAGTTTAATTGGCTTAAATTGGTCATACAGTTAACCTTGTAGCCTTATCACATCAGTCATTGCCACTACTGTATGTTGTTTTGGGGCTTCCAGGCAGCATCTTGCTGACCATTGTGGACACAACTATAAATTGACCTTTGGTCTAGAAGATCCAGCAGGGCTCACTTTATGTTAACACCCCCAAGGTCAAATTAACTGGTCTTTGAATGCATCAGAATGCTATATTTTAAAATGTGCACAAACAACAGAACTGGAACAACATTTTTGTCTTAGATACTAAAAACAAGAAAAGAAGCAACACAACATATAAGACTGACACATAGAACTCATGGTTTGTGTTAGTCCATGCCTAGGGCCTTGCTTCATAAGAAAACAATAACTAAATGAATTCATTTGAAACAACATTTATGATTAAGTCAATTTTCCAGAGCAGTATGGAGTTGCTGTAAGAACAATACAAACATCTGGGGTATTGCTATTTAGATATTTGCCAACATGACTAATCTAATCTAATCTTGAGACATTATTGAATTGTGGGGTTTGAAAAGTTTCTAGATGTGGCAACCGGTCCTTGAGTGCATCAGAATGCTATATTTTGAAATGTGCACAAACACCAGAACTAGAACAACTGTTTTGTCTTAGATCTCTGCCCCTTCTTTCCTTGTCCTATAAAAACCACCCCAACCCAGACTGAAACTCTGACTAAATTAATTTAAACTACCGTACTATCTAGCAGGCTCTTATATTATGATCTATGCTGTGCTAAGCTGTTTAGAAGAAAGGCAGGGTGGAAATTTAACAATAAATGCCAATAAAACTGCTGTCTATCATGCATTAAGAATATAATGAAAATGCTGTTAAGATGATTATTTTTTGTCTTTCTGGGAAACTACCGCAGGCACTCACACAGCTATGATTGCAGCTGTGTACAAAAAAAGCAAATTCCAGCTACCAGTTTGACCCTTAGAGTGCTTATGGAAAGTAATCACTCTTTACAATCTGTATCCTTCTTCTTGGGTACGGTAGAATGGTGCAGCAAAGCCAAGGAAAGGCCTTATTAGCGCCACCTACTTGCAGCAGTAAGATCACGACTCGTTCACAGTCTTTCACTCAAATTGTATTCTTGCGTTGGTGTTACAAAAGCGCCTAGTCTCTCGAGAGGTGATTGGCTTCCCTTCTCAGCCAATACCAAGGCAGTCTGCAGTATTTCCTGGCCCGCCTACCTTCTTCCTCTGTCCTGCAGTTCCATGGCGCTGGGTAAGCATTTGTCGTTTCTGCTATCGAATCCATTCTTAATCTTAGGTTAGTTCTTGCCATCCGTTCTTGTTACGTCTTTGGAAAGAGTCACGGTACAGGTGGGGGTTGGGTTGCTAGATTTTTTGCTTTCAGATCGTTTGCATCCCACTCTAGCATTATTGCTCGTGAGTATGCTCTTCACTGCTTCCAAAGCAGCATGGTACTGTCCGATTACTACGCCATTGAAAGCGTTTTCGGTGCCTAGTATTTCCCCGTGAAAAACATCCTAGTGGAAATCAAGGCTCGCTCTTCTGTCCCCTTCCCCAGAGACCACGTGTTCATTTTCTTAATTGCGTCGGTGTGATACGAAATGAAATGCGGGATACATGTTGAAGATGAAGCTTTCGGGTTTGGGGCGGGTGGAAACTGGGCACGCTCAGGCGAAAGGAGTTTTCTTCTGGCCCATTGAGTTGGGAATGAGAGAGAAAAAACTTCACCGTAGGTCTTTCCAGGGAGGCAAGAAATCTAGCAAAGTTTTCTACACTAGGAAACTTAATACTGCACCATGTGATGTTCCTGTTGATGGGTGGTGTAGAAATTCTTTTAGTGCAAAAATAGAATAAAAGATTTAAGTGTGAGTTTGCTTAGGCCTGTTCTGCATTAAAAACAATTCCCAAGAAATAGCAAAAAGAAGCCCAAAGGTTCTTAAGGGCCTGGTATGAGAGAATGCAATTAACACTCTGGCCTTAGAAGGCAATACTTTTTAAGCCTTTATGTATTCTCGTGTTCTTCCTCCACTTTACATTACTGACTTAATTGGAGCCAAACGTCTCTGAATGAGAGTTGAGGCTTGCTTGTGTGCTCCTTTAATGCTCTCCCTTTCTCTCTGCTTTCTGCAGTCTGCGGGAAAATGGACGGCTCCTACCTGAAGCATCTGCATCATCAAAGCAGTGCTTCTGGAATGCCCTCATCTGGAGTTAATCTTATGGTTTTCCATGCATTTGGGTAAGTCTTTTGTGAAGGGGAGTTCTTGTGCCTCTGATTTTGCACTGTGAAAGTATGTGTTTAATGCATTTAAATATCACTCCATTTTCCAAGGAGCTTAAGGTGACATATGCTGTTTCTCCCTGCCCCACTTTATCCTCACAGCAACCCTATGAGGTTAGGCTGAGGAGAGAGAGAGTGAGTGACCTTCATGGCAGAGTGGAGTTTTGAACCCTTGCAACTTCTTGGTTTGGTAGGACGTATGTAGTCCTAGGGATCTTTTATGCAAGTGTATTCTGTAAATATTATTTATTAAATTTGTATATTGCCCTTCATTCGTAGATCTCTGGGCAGTTCACAACATAAAAATACAAGCTAAAAACACAAAACGCATACATAATAAGAACAAAGAAAAATCAGCAACTATCTTCAGAGGCAGCCCTGCATATAAATAAGAATGTCAAATTGAACTTGCATGTGGTACACATTTATTTACAGCATTTGTAGCTCTGTACAAACGCCTGTGTACTTAACTGACAAAAGGCTGAGAGGCACATAAAGATGATGTGGATTACTTCCATTTAAAAGTACAGAATGGTAAAATGGAGAAATTGGTTCAAGGGTTTTTTTTGTATTTTGAATAGAAGTTCAGCGATTAAAAAATTGAATGTGTTAGTCTCATACCTAAAAGGGGGGGGGGAGGAATAAACCCATTAGTTATGGTGCTAGAAACCTCTAGCCTCATTAGACTTGGCCTGATTGTTAATAGCACATGTTTCTGCTGGAGAAGGGCAGTTATTAATTTGCCCATGCTCTGCCTAACAACTTCCAGTTTTCTGCTTTTCAGTATAGTCATTGAATTGTGTGCACATATTGCTAAGAAAAGGACAATATGATGATACATTGCCCATATCTGCAACTTTTAGGCTGCCAAAGTTATGTTCAGTTCATAATAGTGGTTTTCTTTCATAGAGCATGGGTTTGAGAAGCATCAAATATTTCTTCTGAAAAATTCTTGAAAGGGAACCGTTGCGGTCAGAGATGGGCTGAACAAATTCAGGAAATTCCTAGGTTTTCTGGAAGTCATGGAGTTTGGCCCATTTGGTGATAATGAGAAAAAGGTATGATCTTTGTTTCTCTTGAAGTAAGAATTTGAGGTATCTTGGTTGCTAAGTAGGAGGTGGCTAGAGACTTGGGGAGCCTGTTATGATGAATTGCATGTTCTGTCCGTGTTTCACCTGATTACCCTGATTATGCACATGCTCTGAGCGGATCTCTCTTTGGCACAAGTGATATTTCTATTAAAATGCTGTGTGTATTTCTACTTCAGGATATTGTTGCCAGACAGATGCAAACAGTAATAACAACTAGTGGTTGTATTTCAGAGAGCATGCGTTTGGAGGAAAATGAACACCAAATACTTCTGAAGAGTTGCGCAGAGTGAGCAGCTGTAATACAAAATGAACTGAACAAACACTGAAAATACTAGGATTTCTGGAAGTTGGAATTTGATATTGAGAAAAAGGTATGATCTTGGTTTCTCTTGAAGTAAGAAATTCAGGTATCTTGGCTGCTAAGTAAGAGATGGCAAGAGACTTGGGGAGCCTGTTATGATGAACTGCATGTTCTGTCCGTGTTTCACCTGATTAACCCTGATTATGCACATGCTCTGAGCAGATCTCTCCTTGGCACAAGCGATATTTCCATAAAAATGCTGATTGTATGTTTTCTTCTCAAGACTTGCTGTTATTTAGATAACAGAAATAGCATAGCAACCTATTGCAACAATACCTGAATGTCTTGTTTATCTTATAGAAGATCTGCCATTCTTTTTTATAAGGTTAATTAAATATATTGATCTAGGCATATATGTGAACTCAAGAGTTACTTCCCTCAAAGTGTTAGTCATACTTCTCTAAAATGGTAAGGATGACCATTTATTTGGACCAATTAGATTAAATCTGGTTTGCAAGCTTTCAGTTACTGAATTCTTCCTCAAACTGGAAGTTGTACCAGGTCATGGTCCTTAGCTCTTCTCACCTCCCCAAAACTTCAGCTGAACATAAGCAAGAGCACCAAGGCATCAAGGGGTGTAAAAGAAAAAAACATTTAAGTTTTGACTGGTGCTTGGTTTGTGGTGGCTCATTTTCCTGCAGGGAGGAGGGGATCCCTCAGATGGGTTGTCCTTCCCGCTCACTCCACTCGGCAGGAATATGCAAACTTGAGTTCTTCCTATCTTGTGATGGGAGGGTGAACCCTCCAGTTTCCTGCCTTGCTCCTGTGTAGGTCAGGTGACAGTGGCCTTCTATCATCCTCTTAGGAAGACAGCTTGGGAGGTTTGCTTGATTTTGCACTGTATAGACAAAGAAAAACACCTAGCCAATAGAAATTAGACAGTGGAATAAAATTTAAATTGTCTGTATGGAGACATGACACACTAACCCACTCCAAGGTAACCAAATTTTGAACAGTAGAGAGGGAAGCAAGAAGCACAATCTGATTTAAAGAAGGATGCTTGCTAACTAAAGATCTGCCACTTTTGCTTCTATAGGACTGATGATTCTAAAGAGATGAGACAGCAATGGTCTACATTCCCCATCCTGAGCCTCTACAAAATGTAAGGACTGAAGCTTTTTCTCTCGCCACTTAGCAGAAGACATTTGCATCCAAACCACTCATTACTGTCTTGTAAGAAGTTGCTGTTTATATAGTAGAATTTATCTTTCATAATATGAAATCTAATGGGCACGATTCAAACAAACAAACCAGGCAGTGTCAGTGCCTCTAAAGCACCTTTGGCCCTCCAGATGTTTTCAGACTCCAGCTAGCATGACCAGCGGCTAAGGGATTATGGGAGTTAAAAGTCCGACATCCTCAGGAGGGTAACAGGTTCTTTAAAAGGAGTGGGTCATCAAAATAATAGTGGAGAGTTGAAGTATAAATATGGGTGGGTGGCGTAGGGATTAGTAAGTGTGCTCAAAAGTGTAAATGCATGATGACTGTTCCTCTTGCTGTCGCAAGCCATAGACAGTGAGATTTTGTGTCATCAAATATTAAAGCTGGCCTTTCTTCACTCAATGTGCCTTTGGATGGGTTGGCTGTCTGTTAGCACTATTGAATTTTGCGGGGCCAGACATTTGAAAAACAAATGTGAAGCTTTAAAACGTGACCCAGCAAGCCAAAAGGAGTTTTTTAATGGAATAACGTGAGCTGTGATTGCCTAGCTTTTTAACAGGAAGCTTGAATTCACATTTCTAAATGTTTAAATCATTTTCCACAGGTTTGTTGGACACAGGCATTAAAGTGAGAACAGTATTTACCTGTTTCAACATGGGAAAAAGTGGTACAGAAGATGGATGAATTTCCTGTAGCATGTGAAAACAAGATAGTGGCTCTTTACTGTCTCTTGAGTGTTATATGTGTGACCACCAACAATAAAAAATTTGTCCTAATATTTAAGTTGTAGTTCATTATCGTCCACATTTACTAAGTGGAGTATATGTTGAATACCTTTTGAAATTGTGTACAATTCATATTAAGAAATAGTCAAGTTTCAGATGTTCACAAATTCGTTGCCAGAGTATAGTTACATCAATATGGTTATGGAAAACAAAGTGTCACATATCTGAAGATGGGTGAGCAAGTGTACATGGAAAATAGTTGCATCCAGCACATGTTGTATCTCTGGTCTCCTCCCTATCTGACTCTGAGAAAAAGCTGTTTTCCAAAACCAACATTTGGAGGTAAAAGCTCCATCTTGATGCCATAAACCTGCTTTGTTCACCCTCACCCAAAATACATAGTTGTGAACAGGGTACTTTCTTTTTTACAAATTCACAAGTCATTGCAACTTTGAAAACAAAGGATCTTCCAGTGTGTGTTGCATTTGGTCAGATCCATTGGAATTATTGGACCTTAATCAGATATGTCCCTTAATCTCAGTGGGTTTTCTCTTGAATATAACAATGTAGCCAATGACAAAGTTTTGCATTTAAATTGACATTTTAATTTTAAAGCCTTGTCAAAGCATATGACATCTTGTACAGTTGTTACATCTTGGCAGTATTCATAGTAACAAAGTATATTAGAGATACAACATATCAAGTGGCTAGTTTAGATGCAAACCCTAAGACAAGGCCATGAGGAGACGACGCCTACACAGGTTTGTAGCAGGATAGGATCTGAATTGGTCTAAATGGAGACTGATTTGAATTTAAGTGTGCTGCTGGAATAATGTTCCTGACAAAACCAAGGAAACACTTTGGAATTGCAACACACAGTACAATATTGGTTTATGTATATCTAGTGTTGGGTTGGTGAAAATGTAAACATGGCTTGTGCGCAGTGAGCTGTAATGGAGTGTTTTATTTGGATGGGAGCAGTGTCACCTGCATATCTAAAATAAGCCTTTATAAAATTGAAAGGGCTCATGATTTGTCCAAAACTGCTGTGTCCTAAAATATTCCACTGTGAAGAGTTGTCACTAAGTTCAGCCATTTGGTAGCCTACTGCAATTATCTACCATGAGGCTTCATGTAAACTGAGACAGACACAAGAATCCAGAGTCTTCTGAATATTACCAGCCTCTGGCTAAGCTATAGCAAAAGGGTGCATAGCTTTGCCTGGAATAAAAGGAGCATCAACATTGGGCTGTGTATATACATGATACCTTTACGGCCCATAACACTTTTTTTGTGACTTGCAAATGGTGGTTTTTAGTACAGTACTAGAGCTGGGAGGTGCAAAGAAATGTTATGAATACAGAGTTCACTTTGAACAAGGCTGATGGGACAGGAAACTTGAAACTTACTCGTTGGCTGTGGCTTCTAGAGTTACATTTAAAAAAAAATACTAGGCTCGGGAACAATTCTGATGGACCTTGAAAACTTGCACTGGTGATTGGATTTTGTCTGACTAATAAAGTTCCTTTTACTGCCATTCCATACAATAGTTTTGGCACTTGAAGTTGCCTTAAATGGATTACGTACTGCATGGGGGCGAGAGAGGCAGTGCCTTAAAACGCTTTTCCTTTTCACTGCCCAGCTATTCTTTAGTACTGTATATAAAACAAATGGAGCAACCACACCAAGCTGGGATTCGTAGGGCTGGGGAGGTGCATGAGTGCTTTCTCTCTGTGTGTTTGTCTTTGTGTGCGCAAACCAACCATTTTTTGGTTGTCGGCAGAACTCCGGCTTGCAACTTTTATAATTCCCTGGATGGCACGTGAGGGGCAAAGCAACGCATTTTAATTTTTGTGACGAGGACGTGGAGAGGTACAGCTTCAAAAACAGTAACAAACACAACAGTTCCGTGCTTGACCAGCGATATGCCCCTAGCGCTTCGCATTCCTATCCACTTTTCCCCCTCTCCCGCCCCTCGCCTTCTTTAGCGTCTCAGGGGAAACGTTGGCGAAAAGAGCGGGTATTAAAAGTAGGTTTGAAGAGCGGCGCGAGCTCCGGCCGTTGGAGACGCGGGGGCGGGAGCTGAACAGTTGGCAGGGCGGGGAACCAATCAAGTGAGGCGGCGCGTGAGCAACTTCCCTTTTCCCCCCACCTAGGCGTTCTACAAATTTCCCGCCTTTTCTTCGATGTCTATCTCCACCCCCCCCAATCGCCCATCTTTCTAACTCCCATTTGTAAATGACTGCCTCACAAGCCTACGTACTCATGTCAGTAAAATACCTCGTTCGAAAGTGCTCGAAGTATTACGTCACAAAAGCATCAACTTCCTGGCTTATTTTCTTTTAAAACAGCAGGGTTTTGTTTGTTTTTGCCCCACACACCCCATAGCTACTCGCTGAACTTTTATTGTTTACTCAAGACTGCCACTTTTTGTTCACTCCGTGACAGCTGTGGGGCAGGCTGAAATACATCAGGTTAATCTTATCTAGTCGATGGATGTTATTAGGGCTTTCCAAAGGCATTTTCTGGCCGGCTGCTGTGAGAAAAAGGATGCTGGACTAGACTAGACGGGGCTGCTTGGTCTGATCCAGCAGGATTTTATGTTCCTTGAAGGGAAATTCAAACTCTGTTAAATTTCTGGGACTTGCCTCCCACTATAAGAAAAATGAACAATGGGTAGTGTTTTAGTATTGAACTGATGTGTTGCGAATAAAAAGTAGGCTTAATGTGTTTTTTTAAAAAAAACTTTATAAATATTGTTAAAGCCCTAAAAAATTCCTCTGTGGATGGGCATAGGGCGTGGAGGGTGAAGAGCATTCTTTCCTTCAAAGAATTCTGGGCACTGTTATTTGTTAGAAAGTGCAACTGTAGGGAAAAGCACAGTGCCTAGAATTCTTCAAGGGGGAGAACAATAGAATTGCAGAGTTGGAAGAGACAATGTGTTTCAAATATGCTTTAAAAGGTGAACTGACTGATTGGTCTCTTGGCTGTTTTGCACTCCTTGGGCTGTATCTACTCAGAGTAGGCCCACTGAAATTAATGGAATTTAGTATGGGTTGTATCCAGTGCTCTCCCCCCCCCCCAGAAAATTGGTGCCTGTACTTGCCATGAAGTTGTTACAGTAAGTGTCACACTTTTGAGTAACCCAATGATAAGAAAGCACTGGTTGTATTCAACATCATTGTTCTACATGTGCAACAAAACTTCCCTCTCCTCAGCAGCCCCCTGTGCATCCTCAAAGCCCATTCTGGAGGATCTCTGGAGATTTTGGGGGTGCGTGAGAGGAAGGGGAAGTCCTATTGCATGAGTGGAACTTGACAGATACAACCCTTGGTCCATTAGTTTCACTGAGATTATTCCAAGTCTGAATAACGGATACAACTCCTTTTGTGACCCCCCCCTCTAAAATTGGTAATATATCCCCCCTTTTGAACTCACTGACAGTAAAGAAAATACTACGGATTGTTTTTTTCATACAGTATGTCAACGTTGCAACATATTTTACAGTCTTACTCCTTTCATTGTCCTAACAATCCTGTGAAACAGGACAAAATAAAATGACTTGCCTAGCATCTTCCCTAAAGTCCACGACAGAACTGGTACTACGGTATAAAAATGATCTCCTACAACCAAGTCTGGAAGACATGCTTCAGTACCCAGCACATAATCTATGGAATTCGCTGTCACATGATTTTTATTGATTGATTTAGATGTGGCAATGGTCACTTGCTTGGATGAGCTTAGAGATTGGACAAATTTATTGACTGTCGAAGGCCATGATAGCTGAATGGAGCATGTGGGCAATATGCCACTAAATTCAGGTGGCTGGGGGTGAGCTACTGCATGGATTCAAAATGCAATAATAAAGCCTGAGTCAATAAAAAAATGTCCTAATGTGGTTCTGAAAAAGGCACCGGACATCTTTTGAGGAGGCTATTCTGTAGCTGAGGTGTCACCACTGAATAGATCCTGTCCTTGGAATCCATCCATCTCACTTCAATTAGGGGGTCCTGGAGCAGGGCCTGAGAAGACCATCTTAAGGTTCAGGTAAACATATATTGTAATAGGAGGAGCCAATCTTTCAGGTAATCAGAATTGCAGATCTGCTAAATGAAACACATAATGATCTTAAGTCCAGTTCTTTCCCAGGCAGCCATAGCCTATAAGCAATTTGAAAATCCTGGCATTAATGCTTATTTCATTTTATAGGTGTGGTGTGGTGAATGCTACCTTTCCATCGCATAAAAAGTACTTTTAATACTTTTGCATTGGTTCCATCAAACATGTCTGTCTGTGAGGATATGCTTCTTTGCAATTACCGCAAATGCCGAGTCAAACTTTCAGGCTACGCATGGGTCACAGCCTGCTCACATATTTTCTGTGACCAACATGGCAGTGGGGAATTTAGCCGCTCGCCTGCAGTCTGCCCTGCTTGCACCAGTGCTCTTTCTGGTAAACTGGATATTGTTCGAACCGAACTCAGTCCTTCTGAGGAATATAAAGCCATGGTCCTATCTGGACTGCGACCAGAGATTATTCTGGACATCAGTTCCAGGGCTCTGGCTTTCTGGACATACCAGGTAAACACTCCTTGAACGGGTTTCCACAAATGGCATTTTAAGGTTTTTTAAATTTAGCTGTACTCTTTATCTTTTCACGTCAAGAGGAGATGCAGATTGGGGTGGATTTGTAACAGAAAAACCAGACATAAAATAGTTAAGAAACTACCTTTGGTTAATTAAACATTCTATGGCCTTTTAAACTGTGTGTGTTGGGGGTTATTTGTTTTGTTTTGTTTGTTTTGTTACTATGTTATGCATGTTTGTGTTTTTATATTGTAAACCACCCTGTGATCCTTAGATGAAGGGAGGTATAGAAATTAAATTTACTATTGCTATAGTCAAACCTTGGTTTCCGAACGCCTCCATTTTGGAATGTTTTGGCTCCCAGACGCCAAAACCCCAGAAGTAACTGCTCCAGTTTTCAGAAGCCGAACGTGGTACGTGACTTCTATTTGAGTTTCCCTATTTTATTGAAGCTTCCGCTCCAGTTTCTAGTTGTTGAACGTTTCGGAAGTTGAACGGTCTTCCAAAACGGATTACGTTTGGCAACCAAGGTTTGACTGTACAGTACTACTACCGTATTCCAGCCTCCAATCTGCTCAATTTATGCTAGAGATTTCAGCTGAAAGAGAAAGGAAGAAAAATAATGAGGAAGAATAAAAGAATTAAGGGCTGGGGAAATACATTGAGCACATGTTGCTTGACCCTGACATCACAGTGGCTCTTATGCCTCCTGCTTACTCTATCTTCTATCCTTGCAGGTTCATCAGGAGCGTTTATACCAAGAATATACCTACAGCAAGGCAGAGGGCCACCTGAAGCAGATGGAGAAAGTCTACACCCAGCAACTCCAGAGCAAAGATGTTGAGCTGAGTTCCATGAAGAGTGAGGTGTCCTCCCTAAAGAAAGTACTGGAGGAATACAAAAAGAAATTCACTGAGCTCTCAGAGAAGCTCATGGAGCGCAATCGGCAGTACCAGAAACTGCAGGGCCTCTACGACAGCCTACGCTTGCGCAACATTGCTGTGGCCAACCAGGAGGCAGGCCAAGAGCCTCCTATGATGCCCCAGCCTCCTGTATTTGGTTTCTCTTTGGGTAAGGACAGTGGCCTTTCAGTTTGGTAGTTAAATTTTTAGCATACTCAGTGCAATTAACTTTTTTTTCACAAAGAG
This sequence comes from Zootoca vivipara, assembly GCF_965207765.1. NCBI lineage: Eukaryota > Metazoa > Chordata > Lepidosauria > Squamata > Lacertidae > Zootoca > Zootoca vivipara. Next base: position 41,416,905 of record NC_142595.1, read on the forward strand.
CAGTATGAGAGAAACATAAGCATGATGGGGAAATTCTATGTATGCGCACGTTCAGAAGTGTTCTGAGCGGTTTGCACATGTGCAGAAGTGTTCTGTGCGCTTTGCACATGCGCAGAAGTGCTGCTCTGGTTACAGACTTTTCGGGGTGCAAACGGCACCTTGGAACAGATCATGTCCGCAGCCAGAGGTACCATTGTATTAGAAAAGTATAGCTTTGCCCCCAAACACATCACATGTTGTTGGGAGCCACCTAGAGTGGCTGGGGCAACCCAGTCAGATGGGCAGCATATAAATAATAAATTATGATGACAATGGTTATGATGTTACCAACTCATTTCTCCTGTCTCTCCTAGCAAAGCAAATGGACCTTTGTCCAATTTTTCTGGTTAATTCTCTTGAGTGCCACACCTCACTGAATATGCCCCAATATGCCACTTAAACTGTCTTAGCCTCCTGCCCCAATTTCTGGGAACGGTAGTTTGTTGAGGAGTCGAAAGGAGATTCCTATATTTCCCTCACAGAGCTACAATTCCCAGAGAGGTTTAACATCCCATCAATGAGTCTACTCTAGTAAAACTGTAGGCATACAGGTGAAACTCGGAAAATTAGAATATCGCCGAAAAGTGCATTTATTTCAGTAATGCAACTTAAAAGGTGAAATCAATATATGAGAGAGATGCATGACATGCAAAGCAAGATATGTCAAGCCTTTATGTGTTGTAATTGTAATTATTTGTCGTTAGGCGGGTCAATTATAAATGGAATGTAATTAATGAAATGTAATAGCGATGTTTATTTTTGTATTATTGTAACTATTTGTTTTATTACTGTGGAATGTCCAAAAGAAAGCATTTGTAAAAAAAATAATAAAAAAAATAGTAAGTTGCATTACTGAAATAAAAGCACTTTTTGACGATATTCTAATTTTACGAGTTTCACCTGTATATTGAGTATTCTCTGTGTTAACATACCACTGTGGCTAATATTGTGTTAAAGTTAAAGGTAAAGGGACCCCTGACCATTAGGTCCAGTCGTGACCGACTCTGGGGTTGCGCGCTCATCTCGCATTATTGGCCGAGGGAGCCGGCGTATAGCTTCCAGGTCATGTGGCCAGCATGACAAAGCCGCTTCTGGCAAACCAAAGCAGCACACGGAAACACCGTTTACCTTCCCGCTGTAGCGGTTCCTATTTATCTACTTGCATTTTGACGTGCTTTCGAACTGCTAGGTTGGCAGGAGCTGGGACCAAGCAACGGGAGCTCACCCCGTCACAGGGATTCGAACCGCCGACCTTCTGATCAGCAAGCCCTAGGCTCAGTGGTTTAGCCCACAGTGCCACCTGGGTCTCAATATTGTGTTACTTATAGATTAAATCCCCCTAACTAATACAATGACCCAGGTGGCTCTGTGGGTTAAACCACTGAGCCTAGGGCTTGCTGATCAGAAGGTCAGCGGTTCGAATCCCTGTGGCGGGGTGAGCTCCCGTTGCTCGGTCCCAGCTCCTGCCAACCTAGCAGTTCGAAAGCAGATCAAAATGCAAGTAGATAAATAGGAACCGCTATAGCGGGAAGGTAAACGGCGTTTCCGTGTGCTGCTCTGGTTCGCCAGAAGTGGCTTTGTCATGCTGGCCACATGACCTGGAAGCTATACGCCGGCTCCCTCGGCCAATAATGCGAGATGAGCGCGCAACCCCAGAGTCGGTCACGACTGGACCTAATGGTCAGGGGTCCCTTTACCTTTACCTTTTAACTAATACAATATCTCTTGCTCACATGTTCTAGGTAATGCTGCCAGGTTCTCTGAGAATGCAACACCTATCCACGGCTGGCGTGGTGAGGGGGACTTCCATTTCAAACCCTTCTTTGCTGCCTCTCCACCACTGGGCGAGTCTGGCAACAGCTTCTTTACCTCTCCTGGCAATGGTTTGGAACAGCAAGCAGGAGGCAACAAGGCATATAAAATTAAGAGAATATAAATTGTAACTTATGTTGACGCTTTAGGCCTTTTTGAATATCCAGGTTAGGCATGAAATGCTCGTTGGACTGAAATGCTCCTTGCAGACTTGAGGCTTTTAAAAGAACCCACAGGCCAGATCTCAGTGAAGTCTAATGCGTGTTAAATTTCCTGAAGTATCAGAAGTAGCAAATCTTAAAGGAAGAGAGCCTGCAGTGAGGACTGAAGGAGCAAATGCTCTAGTTAAAACCAATTTCTTTCTAGGCTTCTTTCTCTCAGCAGAGTGTTCCAGTTGTTGCTAATGGTTACTATAGCCACCCGCACCTCTAGATATTGTTGCATATATGCTGTCATTGTTCCATTACCCAGCCACATTAATTCCCGCCCTGCAAAATACGATTATGACTCTGGCTCTCACACAAATTATGATTCCTTAAAGTGAAATGTGAAAGCTTGCTTCACCATGTCATTTTTTTTCCTGGCACTAAGGCTGCAATCTTACATATACTTTCCTGGTAATAAGGTCTATTGAACTCTGTGGTGTCTGGGTACAGATGTATAGGATTGCAGCCTAATTGTTTAATTACCATATTGTTGCAACTACGGTAATGTGTTATGTGATCTTTCCTCCTGATGATTGCTTCGAACTGCCACATTTGTGTTGTATTGGTACTTTCCCCCCTCCAATTACGTGCATAAACATGTTTGCAAGCCTGTGTTTGATTTGTTCACTGCTTATTGAAACAGGTGGGGTTGAGGGTTTTTTTGTGGGGTGTGCGGTGGAGAGGAAAAATCTAATATGCCTGGTGTGTTTGCCTCTGATTAGTGTGTGCACACACTTTTTGTTGGTACACACCACTATGGGCAGTTTTTGCTGTTAGAACTTAGGGTCGTAGCCAATGCTAGTCCTACTTAGAGTAGAATAGACATGACTAATTCAGGTTCATTAATTCAAATGGATGCACTCTGAGTAGGACTAGCGTTGGATACAACCTAAGTTCTAATAGCTTTTTTAAAGTTAGTCATTTTAAATTTTTAGGAATCTACTAGACTTCAGATGAGTTTGTATCACTCTGCAAATCAGATAATTGGATCCCTCTAGCCCCTTTGATTCTATGCATTTTGCCTGCATTAATCACTATTTGATTTTGTATTCACACTTCTGATGTGTGAATATATATATAGAATGGAGTGATTAAGATGTATAAAGGGTAACTAGTCTGCATTAATTACAAACATCCATTTATTGGGAAAGAAAGCACAGGAGGAATACAAAATAAAAATAAAATTTCACTGAGCACTCAGACAAAATTCTGTTTCATGTTTTTTTGCACAAAACCATTGAAGTTAATGGGTCCAAGCATGCTTACCTCTGCAAAGGATTGGATTCTGTCTTGCTAGTGAAAACATTTTAATATGAAATTAAATATAAATATGTAATTTCATGGCATTTGTATCACAGAAACCTGTAAGCAATTCACATAAGATACAGCTGAAAATACACAAGTTCATCTTAGAGGGAAAATATGACAAGCTTCCTTTGGAATAGCTGCAGCTTCGTCTTTCAAAAACAGTGTCTCTGAGCACGTACAGAATGTTTTCCATTGCACAGGGGACAAGCTGTTTTTATTTTATTTTAACGAATATAAGGAACAGCTGTTATCTTTCGAAACCACATCGCTATGAAACAGCATAAGAAAAGAAGGGATATATCTGTCACAAAGGTGTAACGCAAAACATTTACATTTAAACACGGCCAGGATGATTCCCACCATAGCTGCCAAGTTTTCACTTTTCTCGCGAGGAAGCCTATTCAGCATAAGGGAAAATCCCTGTAAAAAAGGGATAACTTGGCAGCTATGATTCCCACTGCTTCCAGGAAGAACGATCGATTCCTCTCTTTGTACCTGGATTGCAGTTTGGCCTCCAGTCCTTTAGATGTCTCTGCAGGAGCCTCCGTGGTTGCAAGTAAAGAGAATACAGTACAGGAAACGGAGGAGAGTCTCGAGCGATCATGGCTGAAGAAGAAGAAGAAAACCCCCAAGCTCGGCAAGGTTTGCAGGTAGGGCAAAACATCTCGCCGTGTCATAAGCCTACCGTTTTTCTTCTTCCTCTGACTTCTGCTAAAGTCAATATATTATCAGAACAGTCCCCGTCCCCCCCGTCCCCCGGAGCTTGCAAAACATGGAAGCAGCAGGCAGCAGCCCGGAGTTCAAACCTGCTCCGTGCAGGTGTTTAAACTGTGTCAAGATCCACCCGCACAAGGCAGCTCTCATTTTACTGGGAATATGCTGCCGAATATGCCCCCCCCCAAATACAATACTTCAAGCGGTGAGGGAGGAGATGTAGCGACAGGGGAAGAGGAGGAATGTGGATGTGCAACCTGCCCATTCTTTTGACTGCATACATAGCTGCCAAGTTATCCCTTTTTTTAAGGGATTTTCCCTTATGCTGAATAGGCTTCCTCGCGAGAAAAGGGAAAACTTGGCAGCTATGTGCATAGGATTCTGCCCGTTCTTGTTTCTACTTCGGTTTTGCTCGCCCCTCAAGCCACTGAGGGGGGACCATCGTCCAACCCCCTGAGGGTCATTTATTTCAACCCCTTATTACTTTCAGAGCTTAGCTATTGAAATCAATTTTTTTTTGGCTTGTGCCTGAGCAACTCTAGACTGCTGGAACCTGGAACAGAATGATATTGAATGGAAAACTTAAGACACCTCATTATGCACAAATTCCCCATACATACTTCCTTTGGCATCTATTAACCACCATCAAGTGTCAAGGTAGTGATAGATAAGTGTGTGTTTAGCTTCTCTTTACTGTGCATGCTGTGTATTGGCAAGACATTGTTGCTCTGGTTTGATTGTAACATTCCCTGTTTGGCGATTTCCTGATAGGAACTGGTTGACCAGCTATATCATTTCCGAGACCATTATTTTGAGAGCCACAAGGTGGAAGATGCTGGGAAAAAGAAGCAGGATGTACAGGAGGAGATGAGGAAGACTCTTCAGAAAATGGAAGCATTAGAAGGTAAATCCCAACAGAACCAGCACTCTCATTTCTCCAACTTGTATACCAGTCCTTCTCCTCCTTCCTCTTATGCTGGGAGGCTCTGCTGATGTCCCTTTTATTGTGCATTCATGATTATTTTGTGCTCCTGGTGGTATTAGGGTGGTTATGTATGATCCTGCTTAGAGAAGTTTTTAATGTTTGATGTGATGTCTTATCATGTTTTTAATATTCTACTGTGAGCTGCCCAGAGTGGCTCGGTGAATGAATTTCTAGCACAGTGTGGATTTCATGGATTTGCAGTTCACTTACAACATCTCTCTTTCTCCCATCCTCTGCTAGGCCTGTCTGCGGGTCGAGCTCACACACTGATGCTGAAGGGGAAAGCCTTGAATGTGTCCCCAGATTATAATGCCCAAGCTGAAGAGCTGCTCTCCAAAGCTGTCAAGCTGGACCCAGAACTGGTAGAAGCCTGGAATCAGTTAGGGGAAGTTTACTGGAAAAAGGGTGATGTCTCTGCTGCCCACACCTGCTTCTCTGGAGCGCTTAGCCATGTAAGTCCCCCCTCAGTCCTCCCTTGGGCAGGCGGCGATTCTAGTTTGGAGAACTGCTTGGCACTTTAAACCAGGACTTTTCAGCCAAGGGACATGCCTCAAGGAATAGTTTGGGGAAGTGAGAGTCATGTTTTACATTTCACTAGGTAGGATTTGAGTTCTTGCTAATTGCAGAAGCCTTGTCTTTCTCCTGCCCCTTTTCTCTTCAGTGCAAGAACAAGGCCTCCCTGCAGAATCTCTCTATGGTGCTGAGGCAGCTGCGCACGAACTCTGCTGATGAGCATGCGCACAACGTGATGGACAGCGTGCAGCAGGCCAAGCTGGCGGTGCAGATGGATGTGCGTGATGGCCGCTCCTGGTGTGAGTGTGTCATGCGCCCCTTTTCAGGTGGTCCTGAGGTGGGATGGGATACAGCAAGGAAGGGAACCGGCTGTGCAACCTGCTAATTATGCTCTCTGTATTCCACAGATGTTCTGGGCAATGCCTACCTCTCCTTGTTCTTCAATTCAGGGCAGAACCCCAAGATCTCCCAGCAGGCGCTGAGTGCCTATGCCCAAGCAGTAGGTGCTGGAGGGGACTCTAGAGGAAGCCTGTGGTATGGTGGGGAGGAGGGGGTTGGGGGCCCAGTCTAAGCCTCTTCTGGAGATTTTACATTGCCAGGAGCTGAGGTGGAAATGGCTAGTTCTAGGTGGCAGATTAGAGGGCTGGTAATAGATGCAGGGAGACTCAGTTTCAAATCCTTCCTTGCCTGCAAAGCTTACTGGGTTACCTGAGCAAGTTGCACTCTGAAGGGGTGGAACAGGCTAATTCACTTCTGACTGCATGCAGGGAGATCACATTTTCTAATGTTCTTCTAAGTAAAACCACACAAATAAAATAAATAACAAACCCTCTCTCCAAGTGAGAAACTTGCACAGCTGGAGCTATAATCTTGGCTATAATCTTTTCTTGGAATGCTAGTTATGTAACTGTTTTAATTTATTTATTAGATTGATACCCACTTTTCTTCCCAGAAGCTCAAGGCAGTATACATGGTTCTCTTTCCCACCCCCACCCCACTTCCCATTTTATCCTCACAACAGTCATGCAAAGAAGGTTAGATAGTTTCTGGCCCAAAGTCACCCAGCGAACTTCATGGCTGAGTGGGGATATGAACCTTGGTCTCCTCCATCCTAGTGCAACACTCTAACCACTACAGCATGCTGCCTGTCTACACAGGCAAGGATACTGAAAGGGCACCTCCTGTCTGTAGGTTGAGGTGGCATCTCGGGATTCTGCCACTTCCTTTTGCTGCATATACACACCTAATCTCAGTCTACCTAACCAACTTGCTGTAAGGCAAAAATGAGATACACATGTTGTTTTTAAAGGTCCCTCCCGTTTCATAAATTGCTTTGATATTTCTAATGTAAAGCAATTAATTGCAAAATAAAATAAATATATTGCAATCTTCACTAGCATAAGATTGCCATGCTCTTGGGAAGTTCTCATAGCCCAGGATGATGAGAATATTCACCACCTGTTATTTTTTAGCATCTTACAAAAGAGGTTATTTGGAGATAAGAGCCCAAAGGCTGGATCATACCAAAGCATAGCTGTCAAGTTCTCCCCTTTTTTAAGGGAAATTCCCTTATGCTGAATAGGCTTTCTCACGAGAAAAGGGAAAACTTGACAGCTATGCCAAAGGCCTATTGAGTTTAGCATTTTGTTCTCATTGTGGCCAGTTATGCCCACTGGAAGCTCACAAGCAGGGCATGAGTGCAATTGTGCTCGTCATCCCTAGCAACTGATATTCCGACATCAGCCTCTGAATCTTAATAGATAACCATCGTGACTAGTACCCCCTGAGATCTGTATTCTCCGTGAATTCTTCTAATCCTGTTTTAAAGCTAAATTGGGGCCCACCACTACATATTATAATATTGAGTATCAAAGTTTAACTCTGCAGTCTGTGAATAAGTTCCTTTGTCCTGAATCTGCCAATATTCCTCACCACTGGATAACCCTGGGTTCTAGGACTGTGTGTGTGTGTGAGAGAGAAAAACCTCTATCCACATTCAGATCACGGTGCATAATTTTGTGCTCCTCTGCTTTGAATAGGATAGAGGCAAACAGTGGTTGGTGTAGAAGTATGCCTGGTTTTCTAAATCGTGCCTTTGTGGCATATCTGTAAAGTGGTTCTCGCTCAGCTCAGCTGCTGTCTCCAGCCGGACCCACCAACATAGTAGAAAAGTGCAAGAGATCAAAATGAAGGCTAAAGTTGGCCAGTAGGGATAGTTAGGGGCAGCCTAGAAAAAAAGTTTGGTACTCATGCAATAAATTTCCAGAGTGATCCTGTGAGCATATAAATACCTGGAACAGCACACGTCTGGATTGGTTACTTGTGTAACTGTTCTGTGGATCTTGTGGGCTGGATCGATTAAAGGGGGCGGGGCGGGAAATGAGGTAGCTAAAGGTGTGATTTGTGATGATATGCCACTGGGCCATTTATAAATATGCACCTTTAGATGGTGGGTGGGTGCAGCTGGTAAAAGCAAAAATGACTGTGGAGGAAAGAGCTTGGGGAGCAGGGGGAGAGTGTCCTCACAGAGGAAGTGATGGTGGATGCTCATGCCTTTCTCTTGGTCTTCTTTCTGTAGGAGAAGGTGGACCCCACGGCATCTTGTAATCCAGATCTACATCTTAATCGAGCCACGGTGAGCAGAAAGGATGAGGAGGGTCATGGGGCAAGATAGGTATGGCTGGCTTGTGCTTGACCTATTGCGGAGAACTCTGAAAAGTGTGGGACGGGTTAGACACGGGTAGCTGGCAATTCCAAGTGAAGTACATCTTAAGGCTACCAGCTAAGCAGTCATCAAGGGACCGATTTTCAATCTCCGCCCCGTTCTGACTTAGTTGACCAGTGCCTGCAGTCTCCTACTTCCATAGTAGTGTATGTTCCATGTGACCTAGCCTATCACCTTCTGCTCTGTTGTTTTTGGGGGCAGCTATACAAGTATGAAGAAAACTACATCGAAGCTCTGGAGGGCTTTGCACAGGCAGCAACCCTTGATCCAGCTTGCCTGGAACCACGCCAACGGGAGCAGCAACTCGTAGATTTCCTGGAGCGGCTAACCAGCCTCCTTGAAAACAAGGTATTAACGGCAACAAGACTTGGCTCTTTGTCCCCTCACTGCCCGACCCATGTAAACATAGCATCATCCAACCATGCAAAGGTGACTCACTGTGCTGCTTTTCTCCCTTGCAGGGAAAAGTGAAAGGCAAGAAGCTGCAGAGCATGCTGGGAAGCCTGCGTACCTCCCAGCTGGGCCCGTGTGGGGATGGGCGCTACCAAGGACCCTCGGGTCAGAAGGTGCAACTGGAACAGCGCCCCCTGGGCACCTTGAGGCCTGGTGTTAACTCTGGTGTTGTGGTGCTGGGGAAGGTGCTGTTCAGTCTGACCACAGAGGAAAAGGTGCCCTTGTGAGTCCCTGCCACATCCTGCCTTGGAATCTTTTCATATGTCTCATCATGTCTACCTAGAGATGTGAAATCCCAGGAAAAAAATGGGACACCCCCCCCCCCCCCCGGGACTATATCCACCTTTTCCTTCCTGCTTAGCTTTATCCTGCTGTCTTCATTGTTTGTTAGGGCTTATATTCTTCCCTTAGATGGAGGCTTGGGATAGGTTTAAATAATTATTTAAAAGTAGGAAAAAGCTGTAGAAGCTTGTTCCCACAAATGCACATAATTAATCCCTATGGAGGCCACCAGACGCTCGCTTAAACAAGTAAATACCTTAATCTTGATTCTGAAATGTGTTCAGCTTGATGCGTTGGTGGTTCTCTAGAGCAGGGGTGGAAACCCTTTTGGCTCTATGAGCCAGATCCTTATCAGGATTGACCTTGCTGGCCATATTGACTCGCTCACCTGCCAAATCAGCTGACATCACAACGATGCCCTGCCAACACAGGATTTAACCCTGACCTCTCGCCCATCAGCTGACATCACAACTGATGTTAGCTTATGAGCGGTAGCCATGTTTTGGGGGAAACGCCCACACAAGCTGAGATTGGCCCACTGGCTGGAGGTTGTCCATCCTTGCTGTAGAGGAAGTCAGTTCTAATAAGGAGAAACTACAGGGAACACTCTGTTGAGCTCAGGGTGTATGATGTTTACAAGATGCTTAGTCTGTCCTTGAGCTTTATCAATCATGACCAGCTCCTTGAGCTCTGCTATGTGGGCAAGTATCCATCTTGCTCATCTCTTGATCTTTCCACTTACCTGTCTACCCATCCAGCAATCTGACTGATGCTTCTTTTTAAACATATTTCGTTCTTTCCCCTCTTTACTCAAACAGCACTTTCGGTCTGACTGACTCCACTGAGGGCCCCTGTTTTGCTGTCACTGTGTACAACATGGCACAAAGCTGGGGGGTTTTGATTGGGGACTCGGTGGCCATCCCTGAGCCTCACCTTCGGCATCATCACATCCAGCACCAAGGCAAGGTGAGCCCAGCCTGTGCTCTTTCTTTGGCCCTTTCGAATTCTATTATGTACCTGTTTCCATGTTGCTCGTGATGCAACCAGAGCTTCCAAAGAGGTAGCTGGAAGAGACAGCACAGAATTAATTGAATGCACAAGTGATGGAAACAGTTTAAAGCAGAGGCAGCAATTCAAGGCTTACTGGCTCCATCCTGTCTGTCTTGGCATCCCCCTGTTCTTATGTATTTCCCCCCCCCCCCATTACCAGATCAGTCATTCTGGGAGAAAGATTCCAGGTGGAGAGGAAACCTCTTTGTCTTGCTTTTTTTAAATGGCACTTAAAAAACTTTGTTTCAGTTGGAAGTTATGTAAATCTGGGTGGTTTTTTTTTCAGATGACCTGCTTATTTGAGCATATTGTCCTGATTTGCCTGTAGAGGAGATTAGACAGTGCCAGCTATTTAATGCTCAGTTCATTTTGATTTGTTTGCAGGAAAGCTAGACATTGCACCTAAGCAAGTGTTAACACTGTCCCAGTGCATTTTTCTGCCGCTTCCCTTATCGCAAAATGTCAGGTCTTTTGGAGACATTGGTTTTGTTGTGCAAGGTCAGCTGTGATTACGCTGCCTGAATTTGCCAATATGTGAGCAAATCTTGCCTGAAAATAGTCCCTGTTACAGTCAGCAAGGTTTGGAGGGAGGGAGGCCTTACTCCGATTGAATCCTTCCTCCACACCGTAACCTTTTCTCCATTCCTCTTTTTCAGAGTTTTACTTTCTCTAGCATCCGGGTGGAGACGCCTCTTCTGCTAGTGGTGAATGGCAAAGTGCAAGGATCCCAGAGCCAGGCTGCAGCCACCATTGCATATCAGGCACAAAGTGAATGAAGTGAGGGAGGGGGGTGGAGGAGGAGGCAAGTGGAGGGCTGCTCTCCCACCTGGTGGTAGCCTTCAGGCAGAACCTGCTACCTCTCGGCGGATCTAGAAAATCAAAGGCCTGGGGCAGGGGTAGCTAAGGCGGTGCCATCCAGCTGTTGCTGAACTACAGCTCCCAGCATTTCTCCTTGGCTATGATAGCCGGGGCTGATGGGAGTTGTTGTCCAACAACATCTGGAGGACACTACCTTGGCTATCTAGGGCCCAGCAAGGTTGGACTCGTTTTTATCATACATTCAAAGACATTAGGTTGAAGGAGTGAGAGACAAGAGAGGGAACTGCAGGACTCTAGGGTTAAGCCCTAGTTTTGCTCCCTCTCAGTGCTACTTCCTTATGCACCAGCCTAGCCTTGATCCTCTGCAGTAATAAGAATTAGCCTTCATGAGACAGTCCGAAAAATCAGCGGGGCTGCTCAACTCACTCCCATGTCCTTTCCTAGACTCTTCCCACTTTTCCAACACCAGGCCTGCCCCATTTCTACTGTTGCCCGTTTCTCACCTTAACTTCCATTTCACTTGAGTTTGGGCATTTGAGCTCGTTTGGCTCTTCTGTCTTTTGTAGATCCCAGTTGGCTGGGCACTAGCCCCCATTGTCTTACTGTGTGTGTATTTAACATCTGTATTTATTTGGCAACGTTTTGAGTTCAACTTTGTAATTTTTATACATATTCTGCTCTCTCTGTTCCCTACTGTAACCAATAAAAACCTGCATTCTTTCCTTCTTTGGGCAATGCCTTGTGTTTGGTTCCCATAACAAAGATTTTTTTTTTAAAAAAAGATTTAGATTAGCAAGGCTCAAAGCAGGGTAAAGCACATGATCCAGTTTTATCCTCATAGCAGCCCTGCATGGTTGTTGTTACCTTTTTTTTTTTTTGAATTCCACCCACCTGGCTAGGTTGACCCAGCCACTCTGGGTGGCTTCCAACAGAATACACAAAAACACAACAGAACATCACACATTAAAAGCGTTCTAATATAGGGCTGCCTTCAGATGTCTACAGAAGGTTGTATACTTGTTTAACTTCTAGACATCTGATGGAAGGGCGTTCTACAGGGTGGGCACCACTACCGAGAAGGCCCTCTGCCTGTTTCCATGTAGCTTCACTTCTCACAATGAGGGAACCTCAAGAAGGACCCCTCAGTCTCTAGGCTGGATGATGGGGGTGGAGACGCTCCTTCAGGTTCACAGTCTAGGGTAGACTGAGAGAGACCACTTCACAGCTGAGCAGTGGCGACCTGCCTCATGGAAGTATGGCCAGCTTTCCTTGCTATAGAACAAGGATGGGTAAAAATTGCCTTGCTGATCCACCCTTCCTGGGAGCAGTGCTGTTTAGTCCCTGATGGACCTGACAAATAGTGATTGAGGAATGGTTCAAAGGTTTGGCTACAGGTCCATCCTGAAGGGAAAGAAGAACGGTTGCAAGAATTGTAGATTCTCTCTGCATTAAATGTTAACATCTTTCTCTTTGACTCACGTAATGTACAAAATCAAGCAGTGTTAACATGTGCCCTGTGCACAGGTACATATTTGTGATGGGCTCCTCATTTAGGAAGCAGAGCCTAGGGCTTGCCGATCCGAAGGTCGGTGGTTCGAATCCCCACAATGGGGTGAGCTCCCGTTGTTCGGTCCCAGCTCCTGCCAACCTAGCACTTCAAAAGCACGTCAAAGTGGAAGTAGATAAATAGTTACTGCTCCAGCGGGAAGGTAAACGGCGTTTCCGTGTGCTGCTCTGGTTCGCCAGAAGCGGCTTAATCATGCTGGCCACATGACCTGGAAGCTAGACGCCAGTTCCCTCGGCCAATAAAGTGAGATGAGTGCCGCAATCCCAGAGTCGTCCGCGACTGGACCTAATGGTCAGGGGTCCCTTTACTTTTACCTAACATGGTAGCAGCTGTATTGTGGTGGGTGATCTCATTGGAGGTAAAATACACTTCAGCCCTTGAACAGCTGTGCGGAGAATGGAGTGGTCCTAGAGTACAGATGTTGACTTTGTTATAAAAAACAAGCAGAGGGGTTGGAGAGTAACGCTGGAGGAACACTCATGTAGTCCACCACCTGCACTAATCCCACAATTACCACAGCCCAGCATGTAGACTTCTGAGTTTCACTACAGGCTTACATGATTGTGTGTGGCTTGCAAAACTGAGTACGTCTATGAGACTTAAAAAATACCTGCAGATATTTTGCATGTTACTGATGCTCAAGTTTTCTCCATCCTTTATGTTGTAATGCCCCCTAGTGTCTGCAAAAAGTTTTATTTTTAAAATGTGCCTCAATTATATAGGGAAAGCATTTTAAACCCATGACACTAAGGTCCAAACTACACTTTTTAAAGCCTTTAAAAACAGCTGGGGAGGGGAGAAAATTTGAATTGGGCATATGATGGCTGGTGGAGGAGAGGTTTAACTCCCCCCCCGTACCATTTCACCCCTCTAAATACTAGCTTGCCTCCCCATGCAGAACAAAACTGGTGCATAGAGGATAAATTTAGCTGCTGCTTGTTGGAGATTCATTCCCCGTGCTGCAGTCATGGGATTGTTGTCTATCACAGTGTTTCTCAACCTTTTTTGGGCCACGGCACACTTGTTCCGTGAAAAAAATCACGAGGCACACCACCATTAAAAAAGTTAAAGAATTTAACTCTGTGCTGCCCTATATTATAATTATGACTGTAAGAAACACTTGCCAAATATTGCTTTCCGGCGGGTCAGCGTAGTGTATTGGCGGCCGCCAGGCACGTGACAATGCAAATCGCCATTCTCGTCGCCGCACGTCGCGGCACACCAGCCAGCGTCTCGCGGCACACTAGTGTGCCACGGAACAGTGGTTGAGAAACGCTGGTCTATCACATGACTGTGTATGTTTTGAATCCACAAAATGGGAAGTGACGAAGACAGGATGTTTGTGTTGCTGTGTGCTGTGAAGTGGGACTATTGTCCTTCTTTCTCTTTGCTGCCTGATGCTAGAGAGAGGGAGCTATGTTGCAGTGCTCCATGTGTGTTTATATGTAAACGTAGATTAGCCAAATGCTGTGCTACTGAGTTCTGTTACACAATTGCGCAAACTCTGTGTGTTCGTAAGTGTGTTTATGTCAGTTGGCATCAGTCGCTGTGATGTTTGGGCTGAAGAAAGCTTTTGAAGTTCCTGAACGATCGACCAGGAGGGAGAGAACATGCCATTCGGGCATGTGTCTCTGCCAGGATCCTACTCGAGTGTAAGAGATCCTAACACTTCTATCACCTCAGACGATATAGAATGTGAGACTCTTGATCTCAGGCTCGTAGGTTCTAGCCCCACTTTGAGCAAAAGATTCCTGCGCTGCAGGGTGTTGGACTAGATGACCCCGTGGTCCCTTCCAGCTCTACAATTCTGAGATCTGTGACCTGTACTCTGCTGGGAAAAGTGGCTAAATTTTCCCTCAATTTCAAAGAGTTCCTTTGAGCAGAACTCACCCCAAGACTCCCCTCCCTTCAACTGACGACAGAGCAAGGTGACTTTTCTGTGACCTCTTGAGTGGGAAAACTGCAACTACCTCTCGACTCCTCCATTAAAAGCACTCTTACTTTGGCACCACTAGAAGGAAATGTTGCAGTTACTGCACACAGACCATCTTTTAAATTGGCTCCCGCAGGGTAGCCCAACAAAGCTTGCCAGAAAAGTTCATATCCAGGCACCAGCTAATTAGGCCAATATGGTTTTCCCTCCTTCTGATCTAACTCTTACGGAAGATTCTGGATCTGAGTCCTCCTGAGGAAATGGCTGTCTAAACTGGGAATTGGAGCAATGTGTGCAGTCGCTGCTTCGATGAATGTGAGAGGAAAAGGGTAGATTCAAGCCAATACATTTGGTCCTTCTCCCTGTTACTTCTGGGATGAGTACAGAGTGTGATGGCCTGAGGGAAAAGATACCTCAGCCCTGCAGGGAACCTGAAATAAGTGCTTGGGAGAGATAGCGAATTTTTGCTGGCAATTTTTGTGGTCCTTTTTGCTTTCTTGAGGACAAAGTGCTCTACAACTCATCTCTTTATGTACATTAGGCCAGGACCTGCTCAAGCCTCTGAATGAGTTTAATGTAAAGAAAATAAGCTTTATTATTATTATTATAATTTTTATTTTATCTTTCCATACATCATAAAACAACACAAACACAAATACCACAAAATAAACACAAGATTCAATACAACAATATTCTTGTCTATTATTGCATTCTTATTTCTTCCCTAAAATACAAAAGAAACAAAGAACCAAAAGTAAAAAGAAAAGAGAGAGAAAAGAAAAGAAAAGAAAAAGGACAAAAGAAGGAAAAAGGGAAAAGAAAAAAAACTTACAAAAAAATCCATTATGACTTCCTGTCGATACCCAATGCATATGCTTTCCCTTTACATTGAATGTACTCTAAATATTCACCTTTCTTATAACCATTTATCTAATACATTATAAGAACACTATACAGTATCTCCTTCATTTATAATTCAACTTTGTATTTTTTCCTTAATTACTCGAATGCTGGCATTGAAATATTATTGTTAGTATATTTTCGAACATAGTTCCTATAGCTGTCCCATTTCTGCTCAAATGTTTGTTTTGTATTTCCTCTAAGATTCCGCAAATTCTTGTAATTTGGTTTGCCAGTCTATAATGTTAGGAAGCTCCTGCTCCTTCTATCCTTTAGCTAAAGAAAATAAGCTTTTATTGTACTAACCAAAGGCCATGACAAAACTGTACAAACACTTAACGAAAGAATGCACATGTAAACTACCCAAACTCTCTAGAAATTTATTTATGTATGCGACTACAGCGGCAGGAATGTTATTTGCCCAAAAATGGAAAGAAGAAGGTCCCAACAAAAGAAGAATGGATACAAAAACTTACGGAATACACAGAAATGGCGAAATTTACCAGAAAAATAAGAAATCAAACTTTTTAATAAAAGAATGGAAATGGTTTATGGAATATTTACAAACAAATTGTAAACAGATAAAAACATTGGCAGGATTATTGTAATAACCTGTAGTTTTATAAGAGGTAGATGAATAAATGAGCAAATTTGGATATGCAAAAAATATTAAAAATAAATTTAGGAATCGCAGAAAGGGGGAAGGAAGTCAAGTTTTAAAATGTTAAAACAATTGTAAAATTCTTGAAATGTATAAAACTGAAAATCAGAAATAAAATTTAAAAAAGAATGCATATGTAAACAAAGCTTCTGCATAAGCCATCAGAACCGTATTTTGCAAGTGAGACTGCAAATGGGGTGCCTCCATGATTACATGCCATGCAATTCTATTTAGACCTCTGAATCAACCTTACAATTTACTGAAATTTTATCCAATTCTTCCTGATTTTTCTTGCCACCAGCGTAAAGAGGGCCATGTTATGAGTCGCAGAGACGTTAGTCCAGGCTTCCTCAACCTTGGCCTTCCAGATGTTTTTGGCCTACAACTCCCATGATCCCTAGCTAGCAGGACTAGTGGTCAGGTATTATGGGAATTGTAGTCTCAAAACATCTGGAGGGCTGAGGTTGAGGAAGCCTGCATTAGTCGCTCAGCAGCTATTGGACTCTCCGCTGAGGAAAGACTGCTTTTTTGAACAAACGTGATTAGAAAGCATCTCCTAGGTTCTGCGGATAGGACAAGCTCCCCTCTCCTCTGGTCTCACAGAACCTGAAGAGGCATGAAGAGGGTGGAGCAGAGGCAGACAAAGCGAAGAAGTCTCAGGTTGCTTGGGAAGTGTGGGAATGTTAAGAATAGTAGGAAAGGATATACTGAATAATTATTGTCCTTCCTTCCTTCACGCTAGTAAGTGATGTAGCAGAGCAGATTCCCCTCAATATAGCTAGAAGCTAGTTTGCAGATTCATTTGAATCTCTTAGTTAAGATTATTTCCTGGTGTCCCCTTTCATCCCTCTTAAAAGGACAAAGACACAAGAGCCTTTCTTAGTAAAGTAACAAAAAGTTTACTCACATTTCAGTTCACAATATGGTCGTTGAAAGGCAGGCTTTGCTTAGGGGTTACATAATAAGTGGAGAGTTCATCTCATAGTGAGACTGAACTCATGTGCTGCTGGCTGAGAGCAGCATGGCAGCAAAAGAACAGCAAGACAATAGAAAGACAAAAACTAGACTGCTACTGAGAAAATGGCTGCATGACTCGGCAGAGGTGATCTCCCAGGTCACATGAAGGGGGAGGATGCTCCAGACCAGTGGAACAGGAAGTTACAATGACTGGATGTCCCCCTGCATGTGCCCACTCTAGGAAAATAAGGAATGTTGCATTTGACTGCACCAAGCATTACATCCCTCAGGAAGGAACCGGAGAAGGTAGAGACTTGGGAAGGTGGGGACCTTCAGTCCTCACAACTGCCTCATTCAAGACCTACTGGGAATAGCTGCTGTGCTCACTTGGCCTGCACTGTTTTTGTTTCTTTGAAT
This sequence comes from Zootoca vivipara, assembly GCF_965207765.1. Taxonomy (NCBI): domain Eukaryota; kingdom Metazoa; phylum Chordata; class Lepidosauria; order Squamata; family Lacertidae; genus Zootoca; species Zootoca vivipara. Next base: position 41,434,246 of record NC_142595.1, read on the forward strand.
GAAGAGTTAGCTTCACAGACACCTTGTGAGTTATTGCTGACCTGCTCCCCAACTCCCACCCTGACATATGTAACTCAGGCTGTAGATAAACATTATATATGTGCTTTATTCACCGAGCCTCACATATTGTCTGAAGCCTCTCACACACCTATATTGCAAGCAAATCATGAATCAGCTTAAGATGAAATGATAAATAATACAGTACTGAACATTATTATGTATAGGATATGGCACTGAACAGATATCACCACAATATATGGCGGCTGAGTACACACCACACATTTAAATCACATTTAACACATGGGAGTTCCAGCAAAGAAACTATTGTTTGGGAACTGGGAGCTGTTAAGGGCGCTGGCAACTGTAGCTCTGTAAGGAGTGAACTACAGTTCCCAGGATTCTTTGGGGGAAGCAATGCTCTACAAAGGTGTTTGTATGCAGCCACTATCTCAAATTCATCACATTCAGCTAGGGATGGATGGTTTCTTGAGCATCTCATTTATCCAATATTAGGTTCTGATTGTCATGTTGCTTTGTCAGTTTGCAATTTTATTCTATTTTTTTAAGAAAAAATGTCATCATGAAAAGTCATTAGCATTTTGTGTGCATTGCTAGTAATGTACACCTTTGGCCATCTATTTCCCATTTTAAACATTTTATAATAACATTTTGTAAGTTATTTTTACTTAGCATATGCATTTCATCAAGATTCATCAAGATAATACAGTCATACCTCGGTTTAAGTACGCCTCGGTTTGAGTACTTTCAGTTTAAGTACTCTGCGGACCTAACTGGAACGGATTAATTCACTTTCCATTACTTTCGATGGGAAAGTACGCTTCAGGTTAAGTACGGACTTCCGGAACCAATTACACTCATACCTCTGGTTAAGTATGCTTCAGATTGAGTACTCTGTGGACTCACCTGGAACAGATTAATCCACTTTCCATTACTTTCAATGGGAAAGTTTGCTTCAGGTTAAGTACGCTTCAGGTTAAGTACAGACTTCGGGAACCAATTGTGTTTGCAAACCAAGATACCACTGTATATGCACGTTTATGGACATGTTTTTGGTTGGAGAGCTGAATTGCAAAATTCATGCGGATTTCAAAAGCTAGTTGTGTCTGGTTTCACATGATGTTATTTCAGGAAACAGGAATGAGGAAAGTTTGCCTTTAAATGCCAACTGAACCAGATTTTGCCCCTCTCTCCTGTTTCCAGCCAGCCAGCCAGCCAACCATGGTAGCTCCTACAGAGGGAAAGGCCCCGATCTCTTGGCCAAGGTCCAAATCAACCACCCGCGGATCAGGGCCCCTAATTTCCCTGGAACAGCGTCCTCCTTAAGGCGCCTTTCATCTCCTTGTTCCTCAGGCTGTAGATGACTGGGTTGAGCAAGGGGGTTAGCACAGAATAGAAGAGGGTCACCACCTTGTTGCTGCCCCCTGAAGCTTCGGGAGCCACATAGGTGACCATGATGGAACCATAGAAAAGGCCCACCACCGCCAAGTGGGAGGTGCAAGTAGAGAAGGCCTTCTGCCTCGAGGCGGCGGAAGGCAGCCGCATCACTGCCTTGAGGACCGCTGCGTAGGAGCACAGGATGAAGAGGAAGGGTCCAAAGATGGCAATCGAGCTGAGGCTGTAGAAGGCCATCTCTGTGGCGGGGGCTGGCACACAGGAGGAAGCCAGCAGTGGGCCCGGGTCGCAGATGAAATGATCGAGGGTGTTTGGGCCGCAGAAATGGAGCTTGGAAATCAGCACGATGGGTGCCAGGAACCACAGGAAACCGGACGCCCAGCAGGAAGCTGATAGGGAGCAGCAAAACCGGGGGGACATGAGCATCGGGTAACGCAGCGGGTGGCAGATGGCCAGGTAGCGATCCAGTGCCATGGCTGCAAGGAGGAAGCTCTCGGTGGTTCCCATAGAGAAGAAAAAGTAGAACTGGAGGAAGCATCCGTTGAAGGAGATGATGGCCGGCAGCGGGGAGGACAGATCCCACAGCATCCGAGGCGCCGTGGTGGTTACGTAGCACATCTCCAAGCTGGAGAAGTTCCCCAGGAGGATGTACATGGGCAAGCGGGTGAGGCGAGAGTCCCGGAGGACGGCCCACACGATGCACAGGTTCCCCACCAAGGTGAAGGTATAGCAAATGGACAGCAAAGAGCAAAGGAGCAGGCGGGAGGCAGGCGAGAGGGATGGGAAGCCCATGAGGACAAACCCCGCTATCAAGCTGGTGTCGTTGGCTTGGTCCAAGGGGTGCTGTCCCTGTTGGCACGGGGGGGGGGGAATGGTTAGGGAAGGTTTTTAGCCTGGTCAAATGATACACACACTGACCTCACAGTCCTCTTCTGCTTCCCCCCTCCCTGCCAATTTCTGGATGTGTGTAGGCAAGATTATTTGGTTAGGGTTAAAAAAAGCTGGCAGCTGTTCAAACAGAACAAAAACGAAACAGGATTTGTCTAGATAGATGTTGTGACGATAGGACTGAGAATTGGTAGGGTTAGCAATTTGAAGGGCAGGGGGAAGAAAGAGGTGGAGAATATGCATTATAATTATATATTCATTTTCTTATCGTTCACTTCTTTTCTCTCTAATTAATGTTGTACGTTGTCTATTATATATTTGTAGCAATGATATTATTATTATTATTATTATTATTATTATCTGTGCTTTTTTCTGGAAAAAAGTAGGGGAACTCACCACAAAGTTTGTTTGTTTGTTTATTGCAGTGGCTAAATGTAAGATGTGATTAATAAACTCAAGCCGTCAATGATCTGGATGAAAAATGGCCACAACTTTATTGATTACTGATAGAGATGGATTTTTGACTCAGGCATTGGGTGTATATCTGTTCCAGTGCCCCCAGACCAATTTTTAAAAAATTAATTTAAAAAGTGTAAGGGAACTCAGTTTCCCCGAGTTCCTGCTCAACCCTCATCATCATCATCATCATCTTACCATTATAGTTAGTTGATTATCCCTTATTTTAACATTTTATATGTACTAATTATATAGAGACATTATAGTAAAGTGCTTTGATTTTAAAAAATGATATAGCATATAATATAATTTTTTAAAAATTAAATAACATTAAAATTAAATAAATTAAATAATAGTAAAAAGCAGAAAATGTTCGAACTTGTATGGAAGGTGGGAACCAACTTGAACACTCTTTTTAAAGTTTTCATTCATAATAACATTTTATTGCCACATTTTAGCTCTAAAAGGGCCCCCGAAAGTGACTTAAAATGAACTAATTATGAGAAGAATTAAAGTCTCAATTGCTATTACACAAATCTGAGATTGCTTCTGTTGCTGTTGCGGTTTTAAACTTGCATGGTGATATTTGTACAGGTCAGTTTGTTTAATTAGTTTATTGAATCACTTCCTACAATAGAATGCACTAAAGTGATTTTCAAGAATAGATTGCAACAATAAAATACAGCAATATAGTAAAGAACAACATAAACATATTAAAAGGATAAAAGGATAAAAGTATTTTTAAAAATTACTTATGGAATCTGAGGCAAAAGAAACATAGGCAAAGCTGGCATTAGATGTCAGGTGAATGCTGACTTAAAAAAAACAAAAAAACAACAACCCACCCTACTTACTTTTCAAGAAAACAGAATTCCCTATTTGTCTGATTATTATTATTATAATTATAATTTATGTTTGACTGTGTTTTTCTCTTACACACAAACACTCTCACACACATACACACAGAGCATTTTCAACTTTTCCAGAAATTTTACTTCTTTCTTTGAGAACATGCTATTTGGTTACTAATAAATTTATTATTATTATTATTATTATTATTATTATTATTATTATTATTATTATTATTATTATTATTATGTGACCCCCCCCCCGTTCCGTTTATTCTCAGAACAACCCTGTGAGGGAGTTTGAGGCAGTGACTGGCCCAGAGTCACTTAGCAGGGTTTGTGACTAAGCAGAGATTTGAAGCTGGGGTCCACACATTCCAAGCACACTTATTCCACTTTGACAATCATGGCTTCCCCCAAAGAATCCTGGGAACAGTAGTTTATTAAAGATGCCCAAAGCTGGTAGGAGCTGTCACAGAACTACATTTCCCAGCACCCTTAGCAAATTACAGTTCCCGGGATTGTTTGGGGGAAGTAATGAGTGTTAAAGCGGTAGAAGTACTTTAAATTTATGGCGCAGATGTGGGCTGGGTCTCCCCAATCTAACACCAACAGTCTGACATCCAAGGTGCTCCCTGGCTCTCACATCCCACTTCCCAATCCATGATATGCAATCAGATCTTTTGAGATAAGATTTTGGGGCCATTCTGTTAAAGACAACCCCAAACACATTTCCTGCCTCGATCAAATGCTTCAGGGAGGAACCATAGCTGACTGATAGAGAACATGGTTCACTCACAGACGGGGTCGGTGCTAGGGTTTTTTGCGCCCTAGGCGAGATTACCTTCTGGCGCCCCCCCCCCCCGGGCGTCTCCCTCCTCCCTGTGGGCCTGGCCCAGCCTTCACCCCCTTCCCTTCCCAGCGCCCCTCCCGCTTACCTGCGATGTTGACGGGTGGGTTGCTCTGGCTGCCCTCGGGCTTCAGCCACAGACCCCCGGGCGCAACAGCAGCTGCTCCTGCCTGCCCGAGAAGTAGAGCGTGGCGACGGTGCCTGGAGCCGAAGGCCCGGCTCTGGCGCGTGCACACCGCGGAAAGGGGCTGCTCTCGCCCCACGTGTTCTCCACACGCTGCTGCCCTCAGCGCTCCAGGCTGCACCGGGGTTGCTGCTGCCGCCCGCCCTGGACGCGGGTAGGTGGCGTCGGGGTGCAGCAGGCGCACAGCAGAGCGAGTCCTGCGAAGCCAGCAGTGCTCCCCATCGTGCCAGCGCCCCCTCCATTTTGGTGCCCTAGGCAACTGCCTAGTTTGCCTTAATGGAAGCGCCGGCCCTGCTCGCAGAAAGAACTAGCTCCCCTTCCTGCTATCTCTAGTTAAAAGGATCTGGTGCAGGTGCTAGGAAGGATCTCTGACCGGACCCTGCAGAACTGCTGTCAATAAGAGTCAGCAATTTTTGGCTAAATGGGCAATATGGTCTAATCTGGATTAAAGCAGCTCCCTGTGCCTTTGTACACAGAGGACACACACAAAAAGGCTATTTCATGTACAATAAAGATTTATCTTGTCATCTTATCTTATTGTGGTATCCAGCTTGACTGCTATTGCCAGACTACTTCTTTGTATTTACAAATAAGACTGAAAAGCAATACTCAGCTGAGGACAAGGAAGAAATATTTAACAAAATTCCTTACCGCATGTTTGGGCAGATTCAAGGACGACATCTGTCATATTAATTTGTTAAATTCAGATCTAGTGCATGGGAAAACTAAAAGTGAAGGGGAAAGTAGCAATCAATTGAATTACACACATACACATTTGCATATGATTATAGCAAGAAACGCACAATGCATTAATTCGTATTTTACTGTTGTCAAACATGCACTGAGCTTTGGGTCTAGGCAAACCTTCTCAAGTTTACAACTTCAGTAAGTGGTCTGAAGATACATGTGGATACCACCTTGCTAAAGCGAAGCAAGTTTCAGTTGGGTGTGTTCCTGGATGGGACCTGAGAAACCAGGGTTCAGACCCCTATTTGGCCATTAACCTTCTTGGGTGACCTTCAGTTGGTCACATAGCTCTCAGCCTAAGGTACCTCACAGGGTTGTTGTGAGGGTAACATGGAGAGAGGGAGAATTATGTGAGCTCCTTGGAGCAAAGGTGACAAATAAATGCAATAAATGAAATACTACTACTACGACTACAAAAAATGATGGAACCCAAGTTGTGATTCCTCCATTAGAAGTAATTCCTGCATAGCAGGGGGTTGGACTAGATGACCCTTTGTGTCCCTTCCAGCTCTACAGTTCTAGGGCTACAAACAGGGCATGGAAATAAACAGGCTTTAGATATGCATCATTGGAGTTTTCTATCCCTCTCCTTCTCCCCTGTCTTCAGAATTTCAGGCAATGCTCAGGTGCAGGCACAAGCAATAATTCTGTTTACAGTTCTGGCTGAAGAAAAGTGGGATGATCTTCTAGATTAGAGAAGTGGAATTACTCTAGAGTCCATCAGGAGTCCATCGTTTTATGTTGCTTCCATGAAGAACAGTAGGGTGCAGTGGTTAGAATAGGGAAGACTCTCCCTTCCCCCTCCACCTCGTTCTGCAGGCTGAGGGCTTTGGGCAGAGGGAGAGTGGAAACAAGCAAACATACCTTACCTCTCCTGAAACCTTCTCTGCTAGCATGACCCCGTCTTTAATTCCAAAGGACTGACCGGTGAAAGGAGGCTGTTATGTCAGCTCCTCAGGCCAGAGCCTCAGGGGACTCTTATCTCTAGAGGGTGATGGAGAAGCAAAGATCTGGATAGTCGCTTTAGCAGACCTGTGCTAAGATTCTGCAGGTGAGCTGAGGAAGGAAGATCATTATATGCTTGCTGGAGAGAAACCAGGACAGATTTCTTCAGGTCTGGAACACTTACCAGATGACATTTGGTACTGCTGCTGCAATGGCTTTTTTGCAGTAGGCATGGCATGGCTTCTCTTTGACTGTTTAAAAATGTAAAAATAAAAACCAAACAATGGGATATTATTATTATTATCCCCATCAAAGGTGGCTGTGGAGTATGCTATGTTCCCATGTCTTTTATTGAGTGGCTTATAGTGGTTTTTCTTATCAGTAGTATTTATATTGGCCACCCAATGACAGGTGGGTGTGACAACTCACCGGTCAATCACATGGCACCATCATGATAGCACAAGATTGATATGTGGGCTGTTCTGCCCACCTATCAAATTTCTTTGCACTGGTTGTTGGGCACTTGGGAACCATAATACAAAGGGTATTACCAGTGCTGTGTGTGGTATTTTGGGAAACGTCAAGCCTAGGGCTGGCAAAACACTTCTTTCTGCTGCCCATCACCTGGTTCTAGACATCTGCTGTGCAAAAGAGTTCTCCCTCGCACAGTCAATGCCTGCCAAAACGCAGGTTTCTTTCTCCCTCTGCCATCAGCTGATGGGAGACAGAAAAAAGTCTGCTTTTTACAGGCATCATAAAAACAATTGCAGCACAAACATTTCAGACAATAAGGCAGGGGGGGGCGATTTCTTAGAGTAAATATTGTTGTGCATCACCCCATTCTCTGAGCGGTGCGAGATTCCAGGGATTCCAGGCACTTACCCAGGGTTCGTGTTTCCCTTTGGAAATGAGGCACAGCAGAGACGGTGGTGTCTTTATGATATATGGTTTACTTACACATATAGACCATCTGATCCTACAATGGAGGGGTTTACAGTACTAACACCCCAAGTCGGCCTTACTTCTTCCAGAGTCTCCCCAGCTTGCTGCTTTTCATCTAGCTCATATCACTGCAAGTCTCAACTCCCAGCTCTGACTTCATTCTTCTAACTAAAGTGGTACCTCGGTTTAAGTACACAATTGGTTCTGGAAGTCTGTACTTAACCTGAAGCGTACTTAACCTGAAGCAAACTTTCCCATTGAAACAAAATAAAAAAATTTCTTCAGTAGCACCTTAAAGACCAACTAAGTTTTTATTTTGGTATGAGCTTCCGTGAAGAAGTGTGCATGCACACGAACTCAGACCAACACGGCTACCTACCTGCTTCGACTCAGACCAACACGGCTACCTACCTGTAACTTTCTCATTGAAATTAATGGAAAGTGGATTAATCCATTCCAGACGGTCCGTGGAGTACTTAAACTGAAGCGAACTTAACCTGAAGCAAACTTTCCCGTTGAAAGTAATGGAAAGTGGATTAATCTGTTCCAGACAGACCCATGGAGTACTCAACCTTGAAGCGTACTTAACCCGAAGAATGACTGTAATTGGTTCTGGAAGTCCGTACTTAACCTGAAGCGTACTTAACCTGAAGCGAACTTTCCCATTGAAAGTAATGGAAAGTGGATTAATCCGTTCCAGATGGGTCCACGGAGTACTTAAACTGAAAGTACTCAAACTGAGACATACTTAAACCGAGGTATGACTGTATCTGCAAGTTGAGGGAGGGGCCCCAGCCATTTGCCATCTCATACAGAGTCCTTAATGGCCCATTAATGGCCCATCACTCAGGCAATCCTCTGACCAAGAAGCTAGCCTGACTTATATTTTAACATTTGCTGGATCCAGGGGTTAGAAGTCTCTTGGCATACAGCTTACCGCCCTCCCCCCCAAACTCATAACACTACCCATTCCCAAGAACAAGGCCTATGTCCACAGATGTACAAACAAGCAGCAAAATACAACTTCCCTGTAGAAAAATAATGAGTTAGCAAAGGCTAATTCCTTTAACGGAATACCCTTGACGAAAGCGTTCTCCCATCCTTGTCACCTGAACCAGTACAAGTTGTGATGATTTGCTACGCAGCAGGCGAAACCCAAATGGCACCAGCCAATCAGCCAAGTGAAGATATTCCTGCCGTGCCCCTGTCCCAAAGACAGACAACACATGATGGCATAGCAAGGTCAAGCGCAACAAAGTCCTAAAAATAGGGAGAGGTGGGTGGGTGTTCCAAATGCACGCACCAAAAGAAGAAGCTCTGGGTCACATGCATGGGTATATATAGGTCCCTCGATCCGTTTGGACTGTGCCCCATTGACCAGATTGAACCCAGCATTGAGGGACCTTCCAATCAGGTGTTGTGGCTGACCAATCTTCCCCACCCACAACACAGGGTGTCGGTCTCCACTGCAACATGTGCCCTCTTTGAGGGAGGTCCCGATTTGTAAAACAGTGGCCTTAGCTGGCCACTTAAGTGCCCTCTGCAGTATCTCAAAGAATGACCAAGGTTACAATGGAGAACTGGGGTGAAGTGGGTTGGGTAGAACATATAAAGGGCCATAGAACATATAAAAGCAACAATTTATAATCTACACTGACATTCCTTTTCAATGAGAAGCAGAAACATCAGCAAGAAACTGCAGTTAAAAAAGGAATACAAAAACCAATGCAGAAAGTGGATCTTTTTTTAAGCAGATTTACAAAATGGGTACCAAGCGGTGTACACATGAAATTGGAGCTAAAAACAGTCAAGATAAAATAAATGTACATAAAACCATTATTGCCTTAAAAAACAGCGATAAAATGAATCAAATGTTTAAAACAGATATTCAAGCATCCCTTTGGTTAGTTACTGTTGGAAGTGAGGTTAGTAATAGAAAGCTAATGGATTTTTTGGGGGGAAGGAATATTAATTGCCACATGGTATAAGAAAGTATGGCAGTTAGCTTTGATTGAGAAAAAAATGACTAGCAAATTAAACAACAGACTGGCATACCTTTATTAGGCATACTGCTAAAGAGAACAGGGCAGAACCTCCCTCACACTACAAAATTTACTGCCTAGTATAATTCTAAACTGCTCACTGGAAGGACAGATCGTGAAGCTGAGGCTCCAATACTTTGGCCACCTCATGAGAAGAGAAGAATCCTTGGAAAAGACCCTGATGTTGGGAAAGATTGAGGGCACTAGGAGAAGGGGACGGCAGAGGACGAGATGGTTGGACAGTGTTCTCAAAGCTACCAACATGAGTTTGACCAAACTGCGGGAGGCATGGTCCATGGGGTCACGAAGAGTCGGACACGACTAAACGACTAAACAACAACAACAATAATTCTAAACTATAATTTGTTTATTAACTCTGATAAGTGGCAGGAAACACATTATTTTAGGGGTGCTGGCCGCATGGCCATCTGGAATCTCATCTCCTGGGGAGGGTGGGGTGGTTTTATTTTTTTTAAAAAATGAGAAAATAAAAATAATGAACGAGATGTAGGTTATGTCTCTTATATTCCAACCATTGGCTTGGGTGCTAACCATAGCTGTAATGTTCTTTCCTCCTCAGAATCTCTGATCCACTTAGTTCATTTCCTGTTGAATTTGTAGCCCAAGTTCCAGGAGGCTTAGAAACCACATTTCACCCTTACAACAACCTCTGTGCAGTAGGGTACGCAGAGGGAGAATCACTTGCTCCCTGAGAACTGCGCTTGAGGACTTCAACATCCTTGAAGCAATGTCCTCTTCAATGCCGCTATCATCTCCTTGTTCCGCAAGCTGTAGATGAGAGGGTTGAGCAGAGGGGTTACCACAGAGTAGAAGAGAGTCACCGCCTTATTGCTCCCTCCTGAAGATTCTGGGTTGACATAGGTGACCATGACGGAGCCATAGAACAAGCTGACCACCGCCAGGTGGGACGTGCAGGTGGAAAATGCTTTGCGTCGGCCTGCGGCGGAAGGGAGCTTTAGTACCTTCTGCAGAACAGTGCCGTAGGAGGCTACAATGAAGAGGAAGGTTGCGAAGATGATGAGGGAGCTGAGGACGTAGCAGGACATCTGTGTGAGGGGTGCTGGGCGGCAGGAGACAGCTAGAAGTGGGCCTGGGTCGCAGACAAAATGATCCAGGATGTTGGGGCCACAAAACGGGAGCTGGGAAATTAGGACGATGGGCACGAGAAACCACAGGAAACCAGAGATCCAGCAGCAAGCTGATAAGGTGCTGCAAAACTGCGGGGACATGAGCATTGGGTAGCGCAGTGGGTGGCAGATGGCAAGGTACCGGTCTAAGGCCATGCTGGAGAGGCATAAACATTCCGTTGCCCCCATGGAGAAGAAGAAATAGAACTGGAAGAAGCAGTCACGGAAGGAGATGATCCCCGGCGGGAATGCCATGTCGATGAGCATCCGAGGTACCGTGGAGGTGACGTAGCACATTTCCAGTCCAGAGAAGTTGCCCAGCAGGATGTACATGGGCATGCGGGACAAATGGGTGTCCCTGAGCACAGCCCACAGGATGCTTAGGTTCCCCAGTAGGGTGAAAGCATAGCTGGCAGAGAGGAAGGAGCACAGGATCAAGCGTAATGTGGGCGAGAGGGAGGGGAAGCCCAGAAGAACAAATTCAGTCACTTTCTGGCCGGTGGTGTTGGCCAGATCCATTTGCCGCTCCTATAGATGCACAAAATCATTGTGAAGAACAGGTTATAAATTTTATTAAGTAAATAAATAAATCTGTGGATTTGGAGTGTATTCTTATGCGCCGACATGGCTGCCTTTCCTTCTTCAGTTCATATGTCTCTCCTCTTTCCCCTTGTTTCAACAAACCTACCGTAGTTCATCCTGGCTCCAGTGTTGGTGCCCATCTCATGTCTAAGCATGTTACACCAAGCTACAAGGAAATTTAAAAAGCATTGTAAGGGAATGGGTGGCAGTGGGAAAGGATCACATTGAGGAACTCCTGAGAGCCACAAATATCTATTTTTTTAAAAAAGGGGAGCAGTTTCCCTATAGGTGGTGGTATCCCCAATACATGTATCTGTGTACTGATAAAATACCACAAGAACAGCAGCCTCTCATCCACCTGGTCTAGGGAACCACCCACTAACACGGTTTCACTCTCGTCTGGATTGAGTTTCAGTTTGTTGGCTCTCACCCAGTCCATTATCGAGGCAGGACACACCAGTCCAGTACTCAGTCTCAAATGCCATATAATGCCTTCACTTTTGTGCTGAAATTTTTATTTGGATGGTCCATTTGCGGGTGGGAACATCTTCATTTTTAAAATCTATGCACAACAACCCTTAGTATAATTTTATTAATATCAGGTTATGATGCTGAGAAAGCTCCTCCTTTCAAACCCACCACTTTAAACATGCCTAGGCACCCATGTCTTCCAAACCATTTGCTGTTCCTTGAAGAAAATGCTGTGGAGCTGCACAGCAACTTGGAAAGGGAGATATTTGAAAGGAAAGCCAACGTGAAATTAAAAGCTCACCTGGTCCACAGCTACTGTCTCCCAGTTCCAGATGCCATTGAGTTCTGGAGATGTCACCTTGAGAAGAAGGCTGATGTCTTGAAATCATAGGCTGAAGCCACAGTGGTACGTTGTCTCCAGAGTGCAGCAGAAAAACAGACCTGTATTTTTTTAATTGCCATGTTTGCGAGAGCATATTTATCAATTGATGCAGAGGGGTCTCCCTGGCAGCAGCATACTGTGGGTTGCTGGTGCCCGGGTTGGGCAAGCTGCTGATGCTGTTGGAGTGCCCCTCCCCACTAGAGCCAAGCGGGGGTGCACTGAGTAGCAAGCCTACCCATGCTAATTATCTCCTGCTTGGACTACTGCAATGCTCTCTATGTGGGGCTACCTTTGAAGGTGACCCAGAAAATACAACTAATCCAGAAGGCGGCAGCTACACTGGTGACTGGGGGCGGCCACCAAGACCACATAACACCGGTCTTGAAAGACCTACATTGGCTCCCAGTACGTTTCTGGGCACAATGCAAAGCAGGCCCGGCTCTAGGTGTAGTCCCGGTGGTGCGGGGCGGCAGGGCGCCGGGCCGGCAGGGGGGGCGCTGCGCAGCAAAGCCGCGCGGAAGCCATACTGCGCACTGCAAGGGGGGGCGCTGGAGCGATCTCCATGCCTCAGTGCCAGGGCGCCCAACCTGCTTGAGACGGCCCTGATGCAAAGTGTTGATGCTGACCTTTAAAGCCCTAAACGGCCTCGGCCCAGTATACCTGAAGGAGCGTCTCGACCCCCATCGTTAAGCCCAGACACTGAGGTCCAGTGCTGAGGGCCTTCTGATAGTTCCCTTGCTGCGAGAAGCCAAGTTGCAGGTAACCAGGCAGAGGGCCTTCTCGGTAGTGGTGAGAAACACTGGCTCCCCTTCTCCAGGACAACATTTTCCCTGTGTGACAGGTCCACAGTTACCCCTGGCAACTTCCATTTCACAGATCCAAGCATGTTCCTTTGATGGTTCATCAACACCTTTGTCATTCTTGATGACTTCCATCCCAGGTGACACCCTGAAAAATAAGCTTAGCCTGCATTTTTACACTGCTAAGCTGTCTTTCACCCAGGCGAGGACCCTAAGCATTTAGCAATTTCTTACAGCCAGTAATTTCTAACATCCACAAACTGCTTAGAATTACAGGCACTTGTGCACCCCCAAAACTCTAGTACCCCAAATCTGTAACACTATGTTAAAATAATATTCTGTCCCATATAGTGTTCTGCAGAAGCTGTTCAAGAGGGAAGGAGGACTTCCACTTAGAATAATAGAATAATAGAATCATAGAGTTGGAAGAAACCACAAGGGCCATCCAGTCCAACCCCCTACCAAGCAGGAAACACCATCAAAGCATTCCGGACAGATGGCTGTCACTTGCTCATCAGAAAAATCTCCCTGCATACAGAAAAATAGCTTGACAGGGAGAAAGCTTGACCTTGCCTCCTTTCCTGAAATGCTGCTTATCCAAGCAACTGATACTAATCTCCCGCATATGTGGCCTGTTTTTTCCCGGCGTGGGTTAGGCTTGGGCCCATCCGTCATCGCTTGTCCCAAGAGGGCGGCGGATGGGCCCCAGCCTAGGCCGCATGGCGGCTGTTCCCTTTCCGGCAGCGTTGGAAGGGGCATGGCTCCTCCGCAGCCACCGTCGGGCACTTCACCGGCCCTTGCTTGTTCTTGGTATAAGCTTTTGTGTGCATGCACACTTCTTCAGATATACTGTATCTGAAGTGTATCTGAAGAAGTGTATCTGAAGAAGTGTGCATGCACACAAAAGCTTATACCAAGAACAAACTTAATTGGTCTCCAAGGTGCTACTGGACAATTTTTAATTTTTTAATATTATTTTATATTGGCAATTTTCACTCTCTCCAATTCAGTGTTTATATGAACTTTATATCTACATCAGCATAATCTAGATCTGAACAATGCCTTCAGGTTGAGTAAAAAGGGTGTGTGTTTAGTTTGTCATGTTTCTTATTTCAAGATGTAACTAAATTTAATTTTTAAAAGTGAAATTAGGTAATTTCTCAGTAAAAATGCAACAAAAATAATTTCCCTCCCCCATTCCTAAGCATGACACACACAACGCACGCCCCCCCCAAGTCATGTTGTTATATAAATGAACTTTTAATAAGTTTAATTTTGTTGATTACATAATAGATACACCAAATAATTCTGAGCCAATAATGTTGGACCCTTACATTCTAGTTCTCAAAGGAAGAAGTAAACATTATTATAGTGTCATGTGGTTGACTAATGAATACTCCCATCCCTGACCAGCTTAGTTTTTGGAATAGAGCTGGTCCAAGACATTTTGCTGCCTGTGGACAGGATGACCCCCCCCCCCCGTCTCACACACTTGACTGTCAATATAATCTTTTTAAAATTACTGGTGACAGGACAGCATACTCCAGTTGTCCCAGTGACAGTGGAATCATGTAGGGGTGACACAGCTCTGGGCTCCAACATCTCACCACACTCCCTGACATCCAGCATCTATTGCCTGAAGCAGCGATCTCACTTTGCCCAGTGTTAGGGCTGGTCAATTTTTGAGGAATCTTAACTGGACATTACAATGTGACTGAGGTGGGATGTTCATTCTTCTGGTCAAAACTAAACACACCCATGAGTTCTTCAACAGACTGATTGGGTATTGCGTTCTCTTTCTTCTTCTTCTTCTTCCCACTTTTTCACTCTGTCACAATTCTGCTCCGCCATTTCTCTGTGTTCCTCAACAACCGTCCCAGTGCCTCTTTCACCTGATCATTCCTCAGGCAGTAGATCAGCGGGTTGAGAAAGGGGGTAACAGCGGTGTAGAACAGCGTCACGGCTGCATTGAGCGCTGACTGGCTTTCTCCACGTGGAATTAAATTGACGGCTGCTACTGACCCGTAAAAAAGTGTCACCACAATTAGATGGAATGATATTGTGGAGAAAGCCTTCCTACGATTTCCCTGGCTAGAGGCTTTCACCAGAGTAAGAATCACAACACCATAGGAGAGCACAACAAATAAGATATTGACTAAAACCCCAGAAGTCATAGAAAGCTGACAGATGAAAGGAACATTTCCTAGTGGGGGGCAGGCCAGGGACATAATCAGCCCAGGATCGCACAGAAGATTATCAATGATGTTTGGCCCACAGAAGGACAATTTGGAGATCAAGGTCACTGGGACAACATTCCACAGGAAGCCAAGGACCCAGCAAGCAGCCACCAGGGCATAGCAGGAATCCAGGGACATGATTTGTGGGTAGCGCAGTGGGTGGCAGATGGCCAAGTAGCGGTCCAAGGCCATGACTGAAAGGAAGAAGCATTCAGTGCTTCCAAGAGAAAAGAAGAGGTAGAACTGAGCCAAACAGTCATGAAAGGGGATGATTCCTCCATGAGAGGATGCCAGGTCAAAGAGCATCCGGGGCACAGTTACACTCACATAACACACTTCCAGCCAGGAGAAGTTGCTCAGCAGGACGTACATGGGAAGCTGGGATAAATGGGTGTCCAGGACCACCAGTGTGATAATCATGAGGTTCTCGGCCAAAGTGAGAATGTAGAGGGTGGTGAAAAAGACGAGAAGCAGGAAACGTTTCTGTTGCCCATCTCCAAAGCCCACCAAAATGAATTCCTGGATGGTGGTCCCATTGGCCATCTCCATCTGCAAGTAGATAATAGAACCATCAGCCCATGCCATATGCAAGTATTAGCTGCCTGTCTCCTTGTTTGGAGGACAAAAGCTATGCAGAAATGCCTATTAGGTGGAGAGAGAGAGAGGGAACCGTTGTAACCCCCTTCCCATATATTTCAGATCACATTTTCTCACCATATGCATCTTACAGTTGTTTTTAAACCCTGGTAGCTAAGCAAACACCGAGTTAGTTGTGTTTACCATAATGTGTGAGATTATCCATAGGGAACACACACCTGTGTGTGTGTGTGTGTGTGTGTGTGTGTGTGTGTAGGCATATTGTATAGCCATTAAATGTGAATAAAACTGCTTGTGAATAAAACTGCTCTGTTCTCTGGATCAACAGGGAACAACTCTGCTTCTTCATTGATCTGATAGCCCTTCAGATATTTGGAGCTGAGTAGTAGAGCATCTCCTTTGCATGCAGAAGGTCTCAGGTTCAATCCCCAGCATCTCCAAGTAGGTCTGGAGATACCCTTGTTTGAAACCCTGGAGAGCAGCTGCCGGTCAGTGTGGACAATGCTGAGTTAGATGGACCAACAGTCTGACTCAGTATATGGCAGTTTCCTGTGTTTTTCAAATGGCTGAGTAAGAGCATGGCAAAATCAACTAGGAGAAGATCAGCCTGGAGGGGGGCAAACAGGAGCAGGACAAAATATTCTGGAAAAGGTAGCGAGGAAATGAAATATTTACATAGGATGTTGACTAGCTGGAAGGTGTGCAGAGGAGGGCAACCAAGATGATCAAAGGTCTGGAAACCAAGCCTTATGAGGAATGGTTGAAGGAACTGGGTATGTTTAACCTGGAATAGAGGAGAGATGATAGCCATCTTCAAATATCTCAAGGGCTGTCACATGGAAGATGGAGCAAGCTTTTTTTCTCCTGCTCTGGGGGGTTGGACTCAAGTTACAAGAAAGGCTTCAAGTTACAAGAAAGGAGATTCCAATTAAAAATCAGGAAAAACTTTCTGCTTGACAGTGGAACGGTCTCCCTCGGGAGGTGGTGGACTCTCCTTCCTTGGAGGTGTTTAAGCAAAGGTTGGATGGCCATCTGTCATGATTCTATGATTCTACATGCTAACAATATCCAATAATTTAGATTTTGTGCAGGAAAATGGGTGATTAGGATATGAAAATGTCTTACCCAGAGTGATTGTCTACCCAGCTTTCTCTAAGCAGGACCACTAAATGACTTCCTTGAAATGAGGGTCTTTCCAACTGTTGTTCATAAGGAAACTAAACAATACATTGTAGCTTTATGCAAGACTAAGGTGCTGCTACTGCTGCTTAATAAAAACATAATAAAGATACCATTTTATTGTCAAGGTGGCTGCTGCCAGTGGTGGACTTTGGGATCTCAAATTTAAGCAGTGCTTGTGTGCCACTAAAATTTGGTGCCTCCTGCCTCTCATGCTCCATTCTACAACATTGTTTTGGCACCCCTGCAATGTGGCACCCAGTGTGATTTCCCAGCAGTCACGCTATCCTAAAACCACCTCTGCTGCTGAGCATTTTTCGAAAGAATTTTCCAGGGTCTGAGTTGGGGAAAACAGGTTTAAATTAGTATCAGGAGTGCAGCTGGGAAATCTTGATTCTATGCTCCGAGGGCCTTCTCGGTAGTGGCACCCGCCCTGTGGAACGCCCTCCCATCAGATGTCAAGGAAATAATCAACTATCTGAGTTTTAGAAGACATCTGAAGGCAGCCCTGCATTGGGAAATTTTTAATGTCTAATGTTATACATTTTTTTTATGTGCTGTAAGCTGCCCTGAGTGTCTGGGGAAACCCAGCCAGATGGGTGGGGTATTAATAGTAGTAGTAGTAGTAGTAGTAGTAGTAGTAGTAGTAGTAGTAGAATCATAGAATCATAGAGTTGGAAGAGACCACGAGGGCCATCCAGCCCAACCCCCTGCCAAGCAGGAAACACAATCAAAGCATTCTTGACATGTGGCTGTCAAGCCTCTGCTTAAAGACCTCCAAAGAAGGAGACTCCACCACACTCCTTGGTAGCAAATTCCACTGCCGAACAGCTCTTACTGTCAGAAAGTTCTTCCTAATGTTTAGGTGGAATCTTCTTTCTTGAAGTTTGAATCCATTGCTCCGTGTCCGCTTCTCTGGAGCAGCAGAAAACAACCTTTCTCCCTCCTCTATATGACATCCTTTTATATATTTGAACATGGCTATCATATCACCCCTTAACCTTCTCTTCTCCAGGCTAAACATACCCAGCTCCCTAAGCCCACTCCTCATAAGGCATCGTTTCCAGGCCCTTGACCATTTTGGTTGCCCTCTTCTGGACACGTTCCAGCTTGTCAGTATCCTTCTTGAACTGTGGTGCCCAGAACTGGACACAGTACTCCAGGTGAGGTCTGACCAGAGCAGAATACAGTGGTACTATTACTTCCCTAGATCTAGATGCTATACTCCTATTGATGCAGCCCAGAATTGCATTGGCTTTTTTAGCTGCTGCATCACAGTAGTAGTAGTAGTAGTAGTAGTAGTAGTAGTAATTCCCCTAACTATTATTTCTCCCTCCCCATGCAGAACTTTATAATAGCTTGTTTACATTGCCTTGAAAAACCAAAATCTGAGCATTGCAAGTGTCACCCATTCAAACCCATCCCTCTATGTTCTTCTTCTTCCAACCCATCTTCCTTTGGCTTGGTAGCAATCCCATTTAAGTACCTCAGTAGCTTTCAAACTCTTGATCTAGCCAGCTGTGGGGACATCACATACCTTGTCCTTCTGCAATAACAGGCCATGGGATTGTTTGGGTGGTAAGGAAGTGCAGATAAAAGCTAGAATGCCTCTGATAAGTATTTGGTGGCCCTGGGGAATATGCCCCTTAAGAACATTGTCATTATCCACTGAAAGAGCATCTCTTTAGGGGTTTGAAACACAGGAAATTCCTACAGGTATTTCTTGTTTACCTGGATTCTGTTTTGCATAACATGGACACCTTTGAGCAATTAAACTGCTGGAACGCTTTTTAATGTGTAATGTTATATTATGTTTTTATATATGTTGGAAGCTGCCTAGAGTGACCGGGGCAACCCAGTCAGATGAGTGGGGTAAAAATATTATGATTATGATTAATTATAAAGGCTCTTCAAGTTTAGTTTAACCACACAGAAAACAACTATATTGTTTTATTTGGTTACGGTGCCGTCGTTCTACAGGGGACTTTACAAAAGAAGCTAACGATGCAGAATTAGTCCCAGTGGAAGCAACAGTGTCAATGCGTACAAAGCGTCATCTCTATCTATCTATCTATCTATCTATCTATCTATCTATCTATCTATCATCTATCTATCTATCTAAATCCTGATTAATATTCAAGAGCATTTTAGGGAGTATTTCACCTAGTAAACATATTTTGGTATTATTTTATTTATTTATAAAAATATTTATCTAACGTCTTCTACAGTAAATCTCATGTACAGAAATTCATAATCTTATAAAATGTCACAGTAAAATCATGATACAGGTCAATGATGAGCAATGGATCAAGGTCTTAAAATGGCTAACGTGGTGTTTTTTTTACCAAGTCAACTTTCTCTTCACCAGTCCCATCTTCCTCCTCTGCAACCTGCCCACTGCCTCCTTCACCTGATCATTCCTCAGACAATAGATCAAAGGATTCAGAAATGGTGTGATTGCTGTATAGAAGAGCGTTACTACTTTGGTGGCCTGTGATTGGCTTTCTCCACTTGGAGCTACATACATCCCAGCCACTGTGCCATAGAAAAGGGTGACCACCACTAGGTGGAAGGATATGGTGGAGAAGGCTTTCATCCGACTGCCTTGTCTAGAAGACTTCATCAGTGTGAGAATCACAGCACCATACGATAGCACAACAAAGAACAGGTTGCCTAGAATACCCACAGCATCCATGGAAAACTGGTAGATGATGGGTATGTTTCTGATTGGGGGGCAAGCCAATAGGATAATTGTCCCAGCATCACACATAAAGTGGTCTATGATGTTGGGGCCACAGAAGGACAACTTGGAGATCAAAGTAACTGGAACAATGTGCCACAGAAAGCCCAAAACCCAGCAAGTGGCCACCAGGGCATAGCAGGAGTCTCGGGACATCATTTGTGGGTAGCGCAGTGGGTGGCAGATAGCCAAGTACCGATCCAAAGCCATGGCTGACAGGAAGAAGCACTCTGTCTGGCCAAGAGAGAAGAAGATGTAGTATTGAAGGAAGCACTCATGGAAGGAGATGACGCCACATGGGAATGCCAGGTCAAATAGCATACGGGGCACAGTGGTGGAGACGTAGCATATCTCTAGCCAGGAGAAATTGCTCAAAAGGATGTACATGGGTAGCCGGGCCAACTGGAGATCTGCATGGACCAGTGTGATTATGGTGATGTTCTCAGCCAAAGTGAGGATGTAGAGCACAGCAAAAATGGCAAGGAGCAAGTGCCGCTTCTGCTGCCCAGTTTGAAAGCCCAGCAAAATGAATTCCACAACTGTGCTGCCATTGGCCAGCTCCATCTTGAACAAGAGAAGAGAAACACTGTTGCAAACCATTAAGAAGTATTGCCTGCCCCCCCCTCTTTCCATCGAAAGCAAAGGATGAATAGTCATGGTCTTTAATGAGCGCAGAAGTACAGCCAACCTCCTTCCAGCTTCATTTTAACTTACATATGATTATTATCGAGAGGTACCTGTTTCTTCTAATTAGGTATCAGATATGACATATAACTAGTGATTAGGTTCCATGCATTTTATCTTTATTGATTTATGTATTCATTTGCTTATTGAAAAAACTGATAGACTGCTTGCTCAGAAGACCTTTTGTGTACATAACAGCATAGAGAGAAAACTGAAAAAACAAATAGATAAATTGCAGCCAGATTATACTGTTTATGTCCAAAATATGTTATTATGCAATCATCAGGATTTGATTAATGATGCTGGTCTTGAAGTATTAGGAATATAGGAAGCTGCCGTACAACAAGTCAGACCATTGGTCCATCTTCCTCAGTATTGCCCACACTTATTGGCAGAGGCTCTCAAGACCTTCAAAGAGGGGTCTCTCTCTCTCCCAGAGATTGAATTTGTGACCTTCTGATTCAAAGCAGCTGCTCTACAATTGAGCCATGGCCTTTCCCAAGTATTCTGAAGCTATCTATGACTGCTAAAATGTATGTAGCAGGAAACTGGAAAAAAAGTTCCCCTATCCTCATTGTTATCTGAGTAATATTTGAGAATACGGAATATGGCAGGTCTTTCTAAATGGGGGTAGATACGTTTTAGACCTCCAAATTTTGTTGGATACCATCTCTGAGTAATTCTTATGACAGCCCTGTAAAGGTAAAGGTAAAGGACCCCTGGATGGTTAAGTCCAGTCAAAGGCGACTATGGGGTTGCGGTGCTCATTTCAGGCCGAGGGAGCCGACGTTTGTCCACAGACAGCTTTCCGGGTCATGTGGCCAGCACGACTAAACTGCTTCTGGTGGAACAGAATACTGTGACAGAACCCAGATTGCACAGAAATGCCGTTTACCTTCCCACCACAACGGTACCTATTTTGTACTGCTAGGTTGGCAAGAGCTGGGACGGAGCAACGGGAGCTCACCCTGTCATGGGGATTCGAACCGCTGATCGGCAAGTCCAAGTGGCTTAGTCATTTAGACCACAGCACCACCTTGTTTCTCTCTCTAAGGCAGGTGCTCCTTCTATTGTTGTTGTCATTAATCTGTAAACTTCTCTGGGATTACAAGTTGGGGAGAAAAGCTACAAAGAGATAAGTAAGTAAGTAAGTAAGTGACGATCCTCTCTCTATCAAGTGATGCTTTATAATGGCGAATCAACATTTCTTTGCCCATAATCTTATTTCTGGAGAAGGGAGCCCATTCAAATTAATCCCTCTCTGTCTCTCACCCCAGTCTCCTTTGTCTTGGTAAAGGTTTCAGTTTCTGTATCTCAGCATGCAAGCAGTTGATCCATCCAGCAGAAGGCTCACTACCATGGCTGTGTCCAAGTTTGGAGAGGGTGTTGTGTGTGAAAGAAATATATGGTTGTTTCCTGTGTCTTTTAGCTGTGAACTGGGTGTACTCTGTGGAAAGAGATGGTTGGCTTGTCTGTGGACTAATGCTTGAATTCTACTGTTATATTTTCAAGAGCCCTTGGAGATGTGTCTCTAAGGATCGTTCTCATTATTCACCAAAACAAACGCTCTTTGGGGGCAGGCCATTTGCATTTGCTGTGGTGAAACACAGGAAAGTTCCACAGGTAATTGTCCATTATTTTGAGTTGAAAGCACTAAATTGTCCAGGGGACAGTGCCTAGGATCCAGATTTGGGGCAAGTACTTTTTGGTGAGAGAGCCCCAGCAGAGATTTAAAATTTCAAAACACATAGCAAAGAGGCTGCTAGACCTTTAAAACAGCCCCTTCCAATTTTCTTCCAGTTTCCCACTTCCCTTAACATAGAAAAAGAACACACATTTGGTAAGTTAAAAATGGTTTCCTTACAAGCTCTTCAAAGCTCAGATTCATGTGCTTTTCCATACAGCAGCAAGAAAAGACAAGCAGTTTGACTTAGGTTACAAAAAGTGGTAAAGGTTTCTAAATTATTTGTATAGAAACACAAAGATTGCTTGCTAAAGCCATGTCGTCTGGGCTTGGAGCAACCAGTCCAGACATCCTTATGGTTGGTTATGTGATGGAAAGATGGGAGAAGAAAGAGTAAACCTTCCTCTTAAGGTGAGGGTGTGTGACCTAGCTAAGCCTGGCAGGACACCCTACTCTATGGTCTTAAGCCTTTCCTGCATTAATTAGAGCTAAGCATATTGGTTATACGAGGCTGGATTTATCCCACACACAACTTGGGCACCTTTAAAACAGGACTAGACACATTAATTGAGGATAGGGCTATTAATGGCTGCTAGCCACAACGGCTACACTCTTTCTCCACTGTCAGAGGTGGTATGCCTTTGACTATCAGGTGCTAGGAAATGCAGTTGGGAAGAGTGCTGTTTCAGGTCTTGCTTGTGAGCTTCCTGGTGGCCACTGTGAGACCAGGTTGTTGGTGCCTGATGCATCGGAGGTCTTTTTAAGTGCCTAATATCATAGTGCCGTGATTCCAATTTATGGCTGGGCCACATTTAGATAGTGTGTAGAGCCACCACACAAAAAAGGAGAATATTGTAGAGTTAGGAAAGCTTTAGAAAAGGGCAACTGAAATGATGGAAGGAACTGGAGAGAGACCCCTAGGAGGAAGGGTCACAAAATGTAGGGATTTTGAGTTTGGAAAAAGTGGTAAGGTGGGACATGATAAAGTATTATAAGATTATGCATGGTGCAGAGAAAGTAGTTGCTGTGAAGGTTTTCTCCCCTTTTCATAGCATTTGTGGCCATCCAAAGAAGCTGAATGTAGGAAGATTCACGTGGCATCTAGTTAATCTATAGAGTTTGCAGCCACTACATTGATGGTTGCCAACATGGAAGTCTTTAAAAGAGGGTTAGAAATATTAATGGAGGATAAGGCTACCTATGGTTGCTAGCCATGAGGTCTCTGGGGCACCTTCACTGCTGGCAGCAGAATGCCTCTGAATATCAAGTGTGAAGGCCTGGGGGGAAATAGGGGGACGGACGGACACACTTTCTGCCACTTTCCCTACCCCCTCCAATTTTTGGGTCAGTATGAGGAAGCACCTCTCTTTGGGGAAGGGGGTAGCCCAGAGAGCAGCGGCTGCCCGGAGGACTCTCAAGGAGAGGGGAGAGGAGGCTGAGGGAACACTTCACAAGGGAGGGTGTTTAAAAAAGGGTGAGAGGCTGACAGTTCTGCAGGCAAGAAGTGGCATAACTGGGCTCCTGAGGCCCACAGGGATGCCACAGAAAGAATGTTGTTGGTCAAGGGAGCTGTGGACTCAGAAACGTTGAAAACCTCTGCCCTATTACATTGTTGAATCAAGATCAAAAAAATGTTTTCCTCTTTTCTGGCATTGCAGCAAAATTTGGTTGTTAGAGACTCATCCATTCTGACCAAACGGGGTTTATCCCCTGCAGACATATTTTCGACCCTATTCAAAGATTGCTTGATGTTATCTTTACATCACCGTCATTTCACCTTACTTTCTTTGGACATTAATAAAGCTTTTGATTGCCTGGAATGGCAGTACAGTGGTACCTCGACTTACCTCGACTTACAGTTGTACGACTCGACAGCCAATTTTTCCGACTTACGAATGGGGCAAATGGCTGCACGCTTACGAATTTCTCAACATCCGAACAGAAACCGCGGCGGTTTTAGATAGGGTTTTTTCCGACTTACGAATTTTTAGATGGGGTTGCTTCGACTTACAAATTTTTCTGTTTCCAATGCATTCCTATGGGAAATCACGTTTCCAATGGCTCTTTTTGACTTACGAATTTTTCGACTTACAAAGGTGCCTTCGGAACGGATTAAATCTGTAAGTCGAGGCAGCACTGTATCATCTTATCTTTACATTTGTATCAATTGGGATGTTACTTTATTTCAGAAAACTCAAAATTGTATGCTAATAATAAGGCCATGACAGTTTTACTTTCCTAATGATCCCTAACATGAAATTCCCTTTTCACAACTGCCACATACTGCAGTTTCATGAATCTGCCTATTACAAGACCAAAATCTCTTTCCTGGTCAGTTCCTGCCAATCCAATCCAAACCTAATTAGTGTGTATGTGAAGTTATGCCTCACTTTACTGTTATTTACACTAAGTCACCTTTTCTCTCTTAATACACATTCCTTTGTTTTTATGAGAGACCCCCTTGGGAGCTCCTCACAATACTTTTTCTAACACCCTGAACAATTTGGCATTTTCAGCTCAAAACAACAGACAATTAACTACCTGTGGAAATTGCATGTGTTTCACCACAGCAAATTAAGACGGCATGTTTGTTTTGGTAGATAATGGTAATATTCCTGAGACGCATGTCCCCAAGGGCTGTTGAATATATAACATCAGCATCCAAGCTTTGGTCCACAGGCAGAACAACCATATCTTTCCACCCAACCCACACAGTGCCACAGCTGAAAGACACCAGAAGCAACTAGGTACTTCTTTCACACGCAACACACACTGCAAACTCACCATTGTGGTGAGGTTTCTGCTGGATGGATCGACCCCTTGCATGCTGTTCAGGTAAAGAAATGGAAACCTTTACTAAGGCAAAGTAGATTGGGGTGAGAAATACAAAGGGATGCATTTGAATGGGCTCTCTTCACAAGAGATAAGATTATGGGGAGGGAATGTTGATACACCATTATAAAATATCCCATGACTGAGAGAAGGAAGAAATAATTATTATTATTTACTTATCTTTCTGTTTGTACCATTTCTACCCCAGAAGGTCCCAGAGAAGCTTATAGATCAACACCACCACCACAAGAAAGGATCTGCCAGAACGGAAGTAACAAGTTTTCAGTTATTCCATAATCTGACATACCATTCCGAAAACAATGTAGTAACTTTTCTTCCAGTTTCCACCTATACATGTTTTAGCAGACAAAGGGGAGTTTAGAATACTTGGCAAGTGCCTTGTTTCAATGACAGAGCAGCTGCTTGACATGCAGCGGGACCCAGGTTCAAGCCATAAAATCTTCAGTTAGGACTTGGAGAGAGAGACCCCGGACTGAAAATCTCAA
The DNA here is from genome assembly GCF_965207765.1 of Zootoca vivipara. NCBI lineage: Eukaryota > Metazoa > Chordata > Lepidosauria > Squamata > Lacertidae > Zootoca > Zootoca vivipara. Next base: position 41,459,403 of record NC_142595.1, read on the forward strand.
GAGCTGCTGCAAAACTGTGTAGACAATACTGAGGAAGATGAACCAGTGGTCTCTCTTGGTAGAAGGCATCTCCCCATATTAGTTTATTCCTAATAATTCAAAACCAGTGCCATTAATCAAATCCTTAAGGTTACATAATAACACTATTTTGGTCCCAGCCTAGAATACGCTGTGGACCTACTGTATATCTTAGCTACCAACATTTGTTTTTAAGTTTCACTGATTTTATCCTTGTGTTATTGACGATGGTCTTATGTACACCACTTTGTGAGTGTTTGTGATAGCACTTCCCTCATTCAAGATGGAGCTGGCCAATGGCAGCACAGTTGAGGAATTCATTTTGCTGGGCTTTCAAATTGGGCAGCAGAAGCGGCACTTGCTCCTTGCCATTTTTGCTGTGCTCTACATTCTCACTTTGGCTGAGAACATCACCATAATCACGCTGGTCCGTGCAGATGTCCAATTGGCCCAGCTACCCATGTACATCCTTTTGAGCAATTTCTCCTGGCTAGAGATATGCTACGTCTCCACCACTGTGCCCCGTATGCTATTTGACCTGGCATTCCCATGTGGTGTCATCTCCTTCCATGAGTGCTTCCTTCAGTTCTACATCTTCTTCTCTCTTGGCTACACAGAGTGCTTCTTCCTGTCAGCCATGGCTTTGGATCGGTACTTGGCTATCTGCCACCCACTGCGTTACCCACAAATGATGTCCCACAAGTCCTGTTATGCCCTGGTGACCACTTGCTGGGTTTTGGGCTTTCTATGGCACTTTGGTCCAGTTATTTTGATCTCCAAGTTGTCCTTCTGTGGCCCCAACATCATTGACCACTTCGTGTGTGATCCGGGGCCAATTCTCTCACTGGCTTGCCCTCCTGTTGGAAACATTCCCATCATCTACCAGTTTTCTGTGGATGGTCTCATTGTTCTAGGCAACCTGTTCTTTGTTGTGCTATCCTATGGTGCTGTGATTCTCACGTTGATGAAGTCTTCTAGACAAGGCAGTCGGATGAAAGCCTTCTCCACCATATCCTTCCACCTAGTGGTGGTCACCCTTTTCTATGGCACAGTGGCTGGGATGTATGTAGCTCCAAGTGGAGAAAGCCAATCACATGTTTCTAAAGTAGTAACACTGTTCTTTACTGCAATCACACCATTTCTGAATCCTTTGATCTATTGTCTGAGGAATGATCAGGTGAAGGAGGCAGTGGGCAGGTTGCAGAGGAGGAAGATGAGACTGGTGAAGAGAAAGCTGATTGTGTAAAAGCATCCTTAGCCATTTTAGGACTAAGATTAAGGAAAGACTCCATGGCTTCAACATCAGCCAACCTTTCACTCTGCCCACCCCAACCTACTGCTCTTCTGTCACTCAAAAGCTTGCATGTTATTTTGTGAGATCAATGCGAAGCTTAACAAAAGGTATGGATTTAATGTGAACTTGGGGTTTTTTTATGGGTCAGCATGGATACTGTCAGGGACTGGGTAGAGGAGGAATGGTGGAGACTGCCTCCTTATCCTGACCCCTCCAGAGGCAGATTAGCGGGAAAGCTGTGAAATAATGGGAGAGGAGGAGACAGGTCCAGAATGGCAGCTGGCTGACATGGTGTATTTAGAAACCATTTCAGACCCACCCCCATCTCCCATAACCTGGCGAGCCTTAAAAGTAGGAGAGCAAAGAGCTCAAAGACAGAGGGCACCTAGCAGCACCTGTAGAAGTGACAAATAAGGAAGTGGGAGAGACGGACGGGGTGGGGGGGTGCCATTATCCAAGATGCTGGCTTATGTAGCCTTTCTCTGTAATATTTAAATAAAAAAAAGGATGGTAAGAAACTTTTCCTTGTCTTTCTTGGGCAACCAGCTGGGAGCCACTGACAGCATCCTGACAGATACATTTACTTTTTGCAAGAAAAAGGAGAGAAGGAATATTGAAAACAAACAACAAACCAAGATATCCAGCCCTGCAATGAGAGAGATAATGATCAGATGTTTAGCATTTGGGCAAGAATGGTGCCTCTCCTTAAAATGTATTGCTCTGTCAGGATGCTCAAATTGAACTAACTAGGGGAAAGAGGTCAGGGGGGAGACCAAATCAAGGCAGCTTCCTCCTTCAGTTGAGAACCATAGCACAACACACAAATGTTATCTTGACACATAATGTTACCGCTTCAGGATTCCATACAGTCCTCTTTCCAGGATACTCCATTCCAGTCCATTCCCTATCTCTATTCCACTGCAACAATGGGTCAACATTTCATGCCTATTAACCACATTCTTTCACTTCTCTCCACTGCCAAACTCTAAACTCTTCTCCTATCCTATCACTTTCACTATTCCAAGCACATGTTCTCCCTCTCCCAACCTGACACATACTTTAATTCACATATTATACTTTACCTTGATTACTCTAATATTGCTACATGTTGTTGTTGTTTAGTCGTTTAGTCGTGTCCGACTCTTCGTGACCCCCTGGACCATAGCACGCCAGGCACTCCTGTCTTCCACTGCCTCCCGCAGTTTGGTCAAACTCATGTTCGTAGCTTCGAGAACACTGTCCAACCATCTTGTCCTCTGTCGTCCCCTTCTCCTAGTGCCCTCAATCTTTCCCAACATCAGGGTCTTTTCCAAGGATTCTTCTCTTCTCATGAGGTGGCCAAAGTATTGGAGCCTCAGCTTCACGATCTGTCCTTCCAGGGAGCACTCAGGGCTGATTTCCTTAAGAATGGATAGGTTTGATCTTCTAGCAGTCCATGGGACTCTCAAGAGTCTCCTCCAGCACCATAATTCAAAAGCATCAATTCTTCGGCGATCAGCCTTCTTTATGGTCCAGCTCTCACTTCCATACATCACTACTGGGAAAACCATAGCTTTAACTATACGGACCTTTGTCGGCAAGGTGATGTCTCTGCTTTTTAAGATGCTGTCTAGGTTTGTCATTGCTTTTCTCCCAAGAAGCAGGCGTCTTTTAATTTCGTGACTGCTGTCACCATCTGCAGTGATCAAGGAGCCCAAGAAAGTAAAATCTCTCACTGCCTCCATTTCTTCCCCTTCTATTTGCCAGGAGGTGATGTGACCGGTGGCCATGATCTTGGTTTTTTTGATGTTGAGCTTCAGACCATATTTTGCGCTCTCCTCTTTCACCCTCATTAAAAGGTTCTTTAATTCCTCCTCGCTTTCTGCCATCAAGGTTGTGTCATCTGCATATCTGAGGTTGTTGATATTTCTTCCGGCAATCTTAATTCCGGCTTGGGATTCATCTAGTCCAGCCTTTCGCATGATGAATTCTGCATATAAGTTAAATAAGCAGGGAGACAATATACAACCTTGTCGTACTCCTTTCCCAATTTTGAACCAATCAGTTGTTCCATATCCAGTTCTAACTGTAGCTTCTTGTCCCACATAGAGATTTCTCAGGAGACAGATGAGGTGATCAGGCACTCCCATTTCTTTAAGAACTTGCCATAGTTTGCTGTGGTCGACACAGTCAAAGGCTTTTGCATAGTCAATGAAGCAGAAGTAGACGTTTTTCTGGAACTCTCTAGCTTTCTCCATAATCCAGCGCATGTTTGCTATTTGGTCTCTGGTTCCTCTGCCCTTTCGAAATCCAGCTTGCACTTCTGGGAGTTCTCGGTCCACATACTGCCTAAGCCTGCCTTGTAGAATTTTGAGCATAACCTTGCTAGCGTGTGAAATGAGCGCAATTGTGTGGTAGTTGGAGCATTCTTTGGCACTGCCCTTCTTTGGAATTGGGATGTAGACTGATCTTCTCCAATCCTCTGGCCATTGCTGAGTTTTCCAAACTTGCTGGCATATTGGGTGTAGCACCTTAACAGCATCATCTTTTAAAATTTTAAATAGTTCAGCTGGAATATCATCACTTCCACTGGCCTTGTTATTAGCAGTGCTTTCTAAGGCCCATTTGACTTCACTCTCCAAGATGTCTGGCTCAAGGTCAGCAACCACACTACCTGGGGTGTACGAGACCTCCATATCTTTCTGGTATAATTCCTCTGTGTATTCTTGCCACCTCTTCTTGATGTCTTCTGCTTCTGTTAGGTCCTTATTGCTACATATGCATACAATATCATATACACAACCACCAAAATACTACAGAGGATGCCTAAACATTTTGTTTGTTTTCTAAAGGTTTTATTCTTTCTCAGGCCTACCAATACACCCTGTTATACACGAGCAACTATACGGTTAAGTCCAGTCAAAGGTGACTATGGGATACGGTGCTCATCTTGCTTTTCAAGCTGAGGGAGCTGGCGTTTGTCCACAGACAGCTTTCTGGGTCATGTGACCAGCATGACTAAACCACTTCTGGCGCAATGGAACACCATGACGGAAGCCAGAGAGCACAGAAATGCCGCAGTGATACCTTTTTATCTACTTGCACTGGAGTGCTTTCAAACAGCTAGGTTGGCAGAAGCTGGGGCAAAGCAACAGGAGCACACTTCATCACATGGATTTGAACTGCCGACCTTCTGATCACAAGCCCAAGAGGCTCAGTGGTTTAGACCACAGCGCCACCCGTGTCCCTCCTCTGCATGAACCATGCCATGTTGGTTGTATAAGCAGCAGCAGCAGCAGCCAAGACTGGAAAGAGAGGTAATGTTTTTTTGGGGGGAGGTCACAAAAATGTGACATGTAGATGATGGTGGAAGCCTTCAAAGCTCTTCCTTATCAGTCCAAGTATCCCAGAGTGAGTGAGGGGGGATTGGCTGGCAGGGGTGCAAATCAAGGGGTGGGTGCCAGCTGACAATCAGTGAATGGGTGGGCAACTTCTGGTTGTCCCACTTCTTTCCCTTGGGAAAACCTGCTTTCCCCCCACTGAATCAGAGCAAACGTCAGTTAGGTATTCCACAGATTGACATACACTCTGATTCAGTGGGAAGGAGCTGGTTTCCCTGGGGGGGAAATCAGTGAGGCAAAAGGAAAAATGCTCAGATCCATACCTAGAAAGCAGAGGACAAGCAGAAAACCTCATGGCCCTGAGCTTTCTAGACACGGGACAAGTGAAAGTGTGGGTGAGTCCATTGTCATGTTCATCAATTTCAAAGCATTTTTCTCTCTGACTAGGAATAACATTGGAAATAAAAAATTCCTTCCAGTAGCACCTTAGAGACCAACTAAGTTTGTCATTGGTATGAGCTTTTGTGTGCATGCACACTTCTTCAGATACCAATGACAAACTTAGTTAGTCTCTAAGGTGCTTGCTACTGGAAGGAATTTTTTTTTTATAAAAAAATATATTGTTTCGACTACAGCAGACCAACACGGCTACCTACCTGTAATTGGAAACACCCACATCTTCCATATCCAGCTCTCCATTTCCCCCTCCCCCAGTTAACAGTTTCCTTTTTTCCTTTTTCTTTCCTCTCAACATCGTGTAGGGACTGGGCATGTTCAGGAATCATGTGGCTATTTTGGGGGACCCCCCTCCCCAATTAGGGTGTATTAGGAGAAATACTCCTAAAATACCGATGATTACTTTTAATAGGGTTTCTTTGTTTCCCTTTTTCTTTAAAAAGGAAAACCACAAAAAGCTTTGGAAATGTTAACTGAATTTAAGATTGGAAAAATGACAAACGAAACATGACAAATTTGTCCATCCTTACATGTAGTCCTTTCCAAAGGGAGGAGGGAAGAGTAGAAGAATATTAGCTCTCACTCCATCAAATTGCCCTTCCTTTTCAAAACCATTGCCTTATTTATCTCAATCCCCACCTCCACAAAACAATTCTGGCTTACATCAATAATAGACCATCTCTTATGATTTGCTGGTTCTATATAAAGTTCACTTCTCCCCAATATCCACACTAAAGCACAAAGTGTTTTCCCAAACACACATTATGATGATCATGCTATTTTTTTTAAATAAAAAAATAACAAAAGATTCCTGATGCAGTAGGACGGGGGTAACATATTCCTGATGTTGCTAGACTCCAGCTCCCATCAACCACAGCCAGCATGGCCAAAGACCTGGGATGATGGGAGTCCAGGAACAGCTGGAGGCCCACAGTTTAGCCACCTTGCAGTAAGAGAAGAAGGAACTAAAAGAAAGTCAATAAAGTGCCTCTATCAGCTTGAGACACCATAACACACTATATCCATTTGGTTGCTCTAATGAATCCCTTTTCAGAACCCAAGAAAACACCAGTTGCCGGAGGAAGCTTCCCCAGTGCTTCAGAGGGAGACAATTAGTCTCCAAAGAGCTGTTGTTTTGGTAGATACTAATGACATTGTTCTTGAGGGGCTCATCCTTATGAGCCAACACACACACACACACACACACACACACACACACACACACACACACACACACACACATATATATGACACATCCAGTCTTTGATCTGTGCACAGCCCATTCATTCTTCTTGCCAAGTCCCACTGTAAAACACGTGGAACAACATACTCCTCTTGGATTGTAACACAACATATATGAGATGACTTCAGGGTGGTGGATCAACATATGGAATGCTACTGAGGTGCCAAATATGGTAAGTCAAATGGGGGAAGAGGTAATTATCTCCCACTTGGACTACTGCAATGTGCTCTACGTGGGACTATCTTTGAAGGTGATCTGGAAACTACAACTAATCAAGAATGCAGCAGGAGTGGGGGAGAAATTTGATCCAGTTTGGAACTTAATGCAAACCTACGCAGCCTGCATTCTCTACAACAATATGTGAACTCAAACACTTGAAATTTGCACTTTTCAAAATTTTGTGATGCAGTTCTCCAATCAAATAATGTGTGTAAGAATGCATTGAAGAGAAGTGTACATATCCATAAAAGTAACATAAAAAGGCATTGCATAATGGAAAATATTTACGGCAGGCATAATTGTATAGGGAGTCTGTATATTAGGAAACACCTACACTAAAATGCTGCTGAATTTTCATGGTGACGTTTTAAAAAAATGCAAACTGATGTAGGAATGTGGAGAACTGCCTGGAAAACAGAGAAACTGAGAGATATCAAAACTAGCAGATTTGTTTGATCCCTTTTTGCAACTGGCATAGGCTCATTAATATGTATTTTTAAAATGTTGCTGCACAAAAACAATTAACAAGTCAAGGGGAAAGCATGGCTATACCCAATTTCCTTGGCATGCCTCTTCCAAGGACTGTTTGCCACGCAGCTAGACTGGTGACTGAGAGTGGCCGCCGAGACCATATAACCCTGGTCCTGAAAGACCTTCATTGACTCCCAGAATGTTTCCAAGCACAATTCAAAGCCCTCACCAGCCTCGGTCCAGTATACTTGAAGGAGCATCTCCACTCCCATCGTTTAGCCTGGGCACTGAAGTCCAGCTCCGAGGGCCTTCTGGTGGTTCCCTCACTGCAAGAAGCCAAGTTACAGGGAACCAGGCAGATGGCCTTCTTGGCAGTGGTGCCCACCCTGTGGAATGCCCTCCCACCAGATGTTAAGGAGATAAAGAACTATGCAACTTTGGAAGATATCTGAAGGCAGCCCTGTTTAGGGAAGCTTTGAATGTTTGATGTTTTATTGTGTTTTTAATATTCTTTTGGGAGCTGCCTAGAGTGGCTGGGGTATAAATAAATTATTATTGTTATTATTTGATTGCAGATGGAACTGGCCAATGAGACTGAAGTCACGGAATTCATTTTGCTGGGATTTGGAGGTGGACAGGTGAAGCGTTTGCTGCTGCTCCTTTTTTTGACTGGTCTTTATGTGCTCACTTTGGCCGAGAACCTGACCATTATCACACTGGTGGTTCTAGACTCACACTTGTCACGACTTCCCATGTATCTCCTTCTAAGCACCTTCTCCTGCCTGGAGATGTGCTATATGAGTGCCACTGTACCTCGCATGCTCTTTGATCTGGTGTCCCTTCACGGGAAGATCTCTTTCCCGGCTTGCTTCTTCCAGTTCTACATCTTTTTCTCTCTTGGTGCAACAGAATGTTTATTCCTCTCAGCCATGGCATTGGATAGGTACTTGGCCATATGCCACCCACTGCGTTACCCACAAATTATGTCCCAGGATGCCTGCTGTGCTCTGATGGCGGCTTGTTGGATCCTTGGCTTCCTGTGGAACATTGTCCCAGTAACTGTGATCTCCAAGATGTCCTTCTGTGGACCCAACACCATCAACCATTTGTTGTGTGATCCTGGGCCACTCCTGTCTCTTGCCTGCCCCCCATTTGGAAATGCTCCTCTCATCCACCAGGTTTTTGTGAATGTTATGGTTTTAGGCAACTTATTTTGTATTCTGCTGTCCTATGGCACTGTGGTTCTCACACTGATGAAAACCTCTAACCAAGGCAGTCGTAGGAAGGCTTTCTCCACCGTATCGTTCCATCTAGCAGTGGTGACTATTTTCTATGGTTCTGTGGCAGGGGTATACTTAGCTGCTCCAGGTGGAGAAATCCACTCAGATGTGACAAAGGCAGCAACGCTCTTCTACACTGCCATCACACCTTTCCTCAATCCTCTGATCTATTCTCTGAGGAATGATCAGATGAAAGAGACTGCGGGGAGGTTGTTGAAGAGATTGGAGAAATGGAGGTGTATTTGAAAACATGGATGGCATGAAAATGTTGCAAAGCAAAAACAGAATTGATTAAGAGCAGGTTAAGAGCTGGTTAAGAGCGGTAGACTCCTAATCTGGGGAACCAGGTTCGCGTCTCCGCTCCTCCACATGCAGCTGCTGGGTGACCTTGGGCTAGTCACACTTCTCTGAAGTCTCTCAGCCCCACTCACCTCACAGAGTGTTTGTTGTGGGGGAGGAAGGGAAAGGAGAATGTTAGCCGCTTTGAGACTCCTTCGGGTAGTGATAAAGCGGGATATCAAATCCAAACTCCTCCTCTTCTTCTTCTTCTTCCTGCTGGTGCAAAACTTGCGTAACAGAGAGAGAGGGCAAGCCTAGAACCACAATGCATTGGGAGGCTTATCACTTGCATTGCTTTGTTTGTTTTACATTGGGGAGCATTCATAAATGGTATCCCCTACCTTCATACTGAAGTGGTATAATCCATCCTGCCACCTGATGATTTTATCACCTCATTTTCCCGCAGGAAGAGACCAGGACTCAAAGTGGGGACAGTGGTAGGGCAGAATCTGATGATTACCTGGTAGATGAGTGGAACTACAAGGACATCCGCTGTCAGCACCTGAATTTCAGACACAAATGTTAACTAGGCAGAAACTCTGAGGGAATGGGACGGGCCATTCTAATTATTCTGTATCCAAATCACACACACACCTCAACAAACAAAAGAGATGAATCTGCATATTTGGGGCATGTAGAAGTACAGTGAGGGGGGGTATTTGATCCCCTGCTAAATTTGCCCGTTTGCCCTCTGACGAAAAAATGACCAGTCCATAATTCTAATGGTAGGTTTATTGTAGCTGTGAGAGACAGAATAACAACAGGAAAACCCCTGGAAACCCAGAAGACAAAAGTTAGAGATTGATGTGCAAGGCAAGGCCCCCAAACCAGCCCCTCGTTGGAATACAATTCACACTGACACAGAATTTTGGTTTAAGGTTATTGGGCAAAATTTTAGGCCACAACTTTACTGATTACAGAAATGTGAGCGGTATTGACTTAGGCATTGGCAAAGGACTATATCGGACTCCTGCCCCCTTTGCAGGAAGTCAGTAAGGGTAAACCACCAAAAGAGGAAGCTGCTTCGGGGGGAACCCGCCTGTAGCTCTCCTTGGTGTTCCCAGAGGCCTGGCATGGCCCTAGCCCCTCAAGCGGACTTCGGACAGGATCCAGGCCCCAGATTCCTTTAACGGAACACCCTTAAACAATGGAGGGGCAGGCGATGGCTGACCTCCCCTCCCCCACAAATCAATGAGCCAATGCCTAACCGCCAATTCTTACAAAGTTGTGACGATTGCTAAGAGGTAGGCGAAAACCAAGTGGCCAGTGCCAATCTGCCAAATGGAAAATTCCTACCTGGCCCCCGTCCCAAGACAGGCAACCAACCAAAGTCCAAAGCAAGGGCAGAGGACATCTAAAATAAAGGGTGTGTGTGTGTGTGTTTGGCAGCGTGAAGCTGGTGCCTGACACACGTCATGCTGCCACTTTTATATCACCCCACACAAAAGTGATTGGCCAAGAAGCCAGGGTGATCGTGATGTCACCCTGGCATGATGGCATTGCTCCGCCCATGCCAGGGGGGGGGGAGAGGAACTGGCTTGGGGGCCTGTCCGCAACCAGGACCATCCTTAAAGATGATCCCACTTAGAAAGATTAAAAAATGGCCTATAACCCTTGACAACTTTTTATTTCTTGCTTTTTATTCTCTTATTTTTACTCTTCTTTCTTTCTTTTTTTAGATTAGATTGGTTTTTTATTGTACTGTATTTTATGTTGAAAACTTTCAATTAAGATACTTTGGGGAAAAGTGCTGTTTGACCTATAAAGCCTTAAATGGCTCAGGATGGCAATAGCTCAAGGATCGCATCTCTCTATATGAACCAATCTGGAAACTGCTATCATCACCTGACACCCTTCCCTTGAGAAAGTGAGAGCACAAGAGTGGGCCTTTTCTAAGATGACTCTCCATTTCTGAAATGTTCTCCCCATGGAAGCCTGCCTGGCACTTTCGTTACATATCTTTAGGCACGAGAAAAAGATGTTTCTCCATAACCTGGCTATTGACTGATGTTTATTATATACTTTGTGTTCTCATTTTGTATTTTTCTGTTGTGCACTTTTCTGTAATCTTTGGATGAAGGGCAGTATAAAAATTAAATAAAGAGTTGTAATAATAAAATGAAATACTTTAATGGGATCATCCTAAGTGAGTACGTGCAAATCAAGGCCCATTCTCTAACAGAAGCTTTCTGTGCTCTTGGAGGGTATGTCACTCATTACCAATAAAAGAGATTTGAATCAATGTGCGTCATTTAGGTCAGCTAGGCTGATTCCTTGTTGATTCTAATTAACTGTCCCTTGGTATTCAGCTCAGGCCTCAGTAAAATGATATAGCATTTGGGGGAAAAGATGCACCCCAGTAAGCCCAAACTGGAGGCCAAGATGGAGAAGATCTCCACAGCCACCATGTATTTTCCTTTTGTGCTCAGGTAGGTTGGGACAAAGGACAGCCAAACACTGCAAAAGACCAGCATGCTGAATGTAATGAACTTGGCTTCATTAAAGCTGTCAGGCAACCTCCGAGCGAGAAAAGCCACAACAAAGCTGACAGAAGCCAAGAAGCCCATGTAGCCCAGCACACAATAAAACATAAGGACTGACCCCTCGTTACAGAGCAAAACAGTTTCTTTGATCATTGTAAGCATGTCTAAATCAGGGAACGGGGGAGAAGTTGCCAGCCACACAGTACAAATGGTGGCTTGAATAAGAATGCAGGAAAGGACAATGGAGTTGGACAACGGTTTTCCCACCCATCTTCTCATCGTGGAGCCTGGCTTGGTGGCCATGAAAGCCAGAACCACAATGGTGGTTTTGGCCAATATGCAAGAAACTGCCACAGAGAAGATCATGCCAAAAGCAGTTTGTCGAAGGAGGCATGCCAGTGCTTCAGGCTGGCCAATGAATAGCAAAACACAAAGGAAGGAAAGCAAGAGGGAGATGAGGAGAGTGTAGGTGAGGTTCCGGTTGTTGGCCTTGACTATGGGAGTATCCATGTGCTTCAAGAATATTCCAAGGACTAAAGCAGTGAGGAGAGAAAAGGAGAGAGACAACGTGGTCAAAATTATCCCCAAAGGTTCTCCATAAGACAAGAAAGTTATTTGTTTTGGAAGGCACCCATCCTGAAAATGGTTTGGATATTGGTCCCCAGGACATTCAAAACAATCATCCATGTCTGAAAAAGAAAAGACAGAGTTATAGACATGGAAATCCATTCTGCCATGCTTTGCAGAATTTATGTACTGTAGAGCCTTGAATTATGATGCCTAGAACAGTTGTAAAAGAGATATCTTTATATTTAGAAGTAATATTCAGCTTTGATTGCCAAGGAATCTGCATCTTGGGTCAATGTCAAGAAGGTAGCAGTCTACAGGTCTGAGGTTTTATTCTTAACATCCACTATCTGGCTAGCTGGTTTGCCAGCTACTTCCATTCCTAGGGAGTGTGATAGCCTGGCTCCTGTTAATGGTGGTACAAAACTGACAACATATGAGACCTTTGTTAGAATGGCAATACTGGTTGGTCCTCTATTCAAGGTCCCCAGATTCAAGGAAGAGCTTAAACCTTTCTATTCCAGCTTGATGATTGATGATTGAGGTTATCTATAGGAGGATTGCTTATCCTGAGTTATTGGGACCACGTCTTTATTGTTATTGTACCCAGTCCTTTGGGATATTCTTTTTATAGTGAAGCAGAAGGCATCTGCTATAGTAAACTTTAGACATCTGAAACAATTTTCTTCTGCCAAGCATATGACAACAATTATGAAAATATATTCTGTAGGAATTAGCTGGAGATCTGCTCTTTTGTTGCTTTTTAAACCCTCCCCTGGCACAATGGATTAGTGCATTTGGCTGTTAACTAAAAGATTGGAGGTTTGAGCCATTGTATGTATACTTGTATATTTTATTGTGTCTGTATGTGCCCGGTTCAGATAAATTTCCTACCCAATCCTATCCCTCCCATGCTATTTACATATGTACACCAAACAAAAAATCTCAGTGGTGATATGAAGCAAGATCCGGATATAGCTTTTGAAGAGTTCAGTTTATCTCCTACCTTTCTGGTTTGAGATCTTCCCTTCTGGACATGGAAGACAATCGTAGCAGCAAGCAGGCTTCCCTTCCTTTTTGGTCCGACTGTAACCTAAATGGCAATTCTCATTACACACAGAAGGAGGTGGTGTCTGTACAGAAATAAAAGAAGATAATAGTTTCAGGGATTGCATCTCCCTGGCACAGCAAAGGTGGTGAAATCCACAGTTTAGAAATACGACAGTAATATAGGAAAATGCTTTTTTTTCCTCCCCAGAGAGCACCTTTTATGTAGAGAGAATTAGAGTGAAACCTCCTAGAATGTAATGTTACTGTGTTGTCAAAAATGTCTAAGATGCTATTAGAATGGGAAACAAAAAATGAACAAGTGAAATCTTCATTGATACACTGGGCAATGGATTTTGGTCATAATATTGAGATAGTGGCATGGGAGCGATTGTGAATAATGATATAAAGTTTACAGCTATTTATAATATGAGGGAAGATTATATTAAAATGATGTGTAGATGGTACTTAACACTCAATTGGCTTGCAAAAATGTACAAATCTGAATCTAGTAACTGTTGGAAATGTAAAGAAAAAGAAGATACCTTTTTCCATATGTGGTGGACTTGTAATAAGGCAAAAGCCTACAGGGAAATGATATATAATGAGTTGAAAAAAATGTTTAAGTTAACCTTTATTAAGAAACCAGAGACTTTTCTTTTGGGAATACAGTGGTACCTCGGTTTACAAACTTAATCCGTTTCGGAAGTCCATTCTTAAACCGGAACCGTTCTTAAACCGAGGCACGCTTTCCCTAGTGAGGCCTCCTGCCGCCGGTGCCCTTCCATTGTTCATAGACAGAGGTAAAGTTCGCAAACCGGAACACTACTTCTGGTTTGCGGAGTTCATAAACCGAATACCTTGTTAACAGGACTGTTCGTAAACTGAGGTACCACTGTAATGGAATTTGAGTTAATATATTTATGTATGTGACCACTGCTGCCAGAATGTTATATGCCCAAAGAAGGGAAGAAAAAAAAATGTCCCAACAAAAGAATAAAGGTTACAGAAACTAATGGACTATGTAGAAACGGCAAAACTTATGGGAGGAATAAGAAATCAAGAAGATCAAGTTTTTAAGACAGAATGAAATTCATTTACAGTATATTTACAAAATTATTGTAAACAAATTAAGACAGTAGCAGGCTTAATGTAAACAATGTGGAAGAAGAAGAAGAAGAAGAAGAAGAAGAAGAAGAAGAAGAAGAAGAAGAAGAAGATAACATAGTGGTTAAATAACATTGGTATAATTTCGATATGCAATAAACTAAAATATAAACAAGCTACCACAGAAAGAAGGGAAGTGGAGTTGAAATAAGAGAGTGACTGTGATTTAAATTTATTTTTATTTTGTATATTGTAAAAATTTAGAAATAAAATTATAGATAGATGATAGATAGATGATAGATAGATAGATAGATAGATAGATAGAGAAACATAACCTTAGTCCCTTGCTTCAATGGCCTGTCTGTTTAAAACACTGTCAGGTGTTGATTGTCCTAATTCTCTGTGATTCATACAATCTTTCAATATTTCTTGCTTCCAGTGTTAACTCCCCCCCCCCACCATTATATGTTTCAGCATTAATATTTGTTTTCAATGGTGACCTTTGTTTGGTCAGGTTCTAAACATATTAGTTTACATGCCACGTTCCTGTGAGCATTATCTTGGAATATCACTACCTTAGAGACCAAAATCATGAAGCAATATTTCTTGAACTTTTTACAGAACACCTGGAGGTCCTCCAATTATAGGCATGCTCCATGCCTGTTTTTTTTAAAAAAAATACTTTTAAAAATTATATTACTGATATAGTAATGATTCATTCAATTTGGCTTAATTATTTTGATTCAAGTATGCATTTCAGTACATAAATTCATGTTTCCAGAGGTTTTCAGCTGTGTGTTAATCTCCCTATGTTCCCTGCCATGTTTGTAATAACTGCTTTGGAGGGTTATTTAGGTTGGTGAAATGGTTCCAGATAAGTGCAATGGCAATGGATCTTTTAAGCCAGTCTATGTGGATTTCTTCCTGCCAACCTAGCAGTTCGAAAGCATGCCAAGTGCAAGTAGATAAATAGGTACCGCTCCGGTGGGAAGGTAAACGCCGTTTCCGTGCGCTGCTCTGGTTCACCAGAAGTGGCTTAGTCATGCTGCCACATGACCCGGAAACTGTCTGCGGACAAACATCGGCTCCCTTGGCCTATAGAGCGAGATGAGTGCCGCAACCCCAGAGTCGTCCACGACCGGACCTATTGGTCAGGGGTACCTTTACCTTTAGCTTTATGTGGATTTCTACCCAAATCTAGCCAAGTTCTGAGGAGACATCGGATTTAACATAGAGGAAAGGACAGAAGATACTATAAAATGGAATTTACCTGGTTGAAGCTGCTGGGCCATATGATGGCATCATCATGAATTCTGAACCCCTTTTCTTGGGGGATTTGTGGGTCCACTTTTCCAACTTTGACTCTAAGAAAGGACTCATTTGGGAATGTGACCCAGTTGATAATATCAAAGCCAGCTACCAATGCTCCCTTTTGGTCAAAGGAAATCTCTTCTCCGGCACTATTGTTGAAGGAGACACTTCTCAGAAAGTGTTGGAGCTAAATTGCGGGTGGGGAACCATAATGAAGATCTACAAAAGGACTCCTTATTAGATAATAGAGATTACAGTTCACTTCTGAGACCTTTGGTTTATAATTTATTTAAACTATATCAACTGACCAATTATTGGTCTAACCTAAATTAAGGTTACTAGACATCCCCGTTTCCCGGGAACAGTCCCCGGATTTACAAATCAGTCCCCATACAAAATCCATTGAAGTTGAAAAGTGTCCCCGGATTCATTGAAAAAAATCTGGTAACCTTAACCTAAATGGCAATTCTCACTAAACACACAAAGAGATGGTGTCTGTACATAAATAAAAGAAGATACGGTAATAGTTCCAGGCTTTGCATTGTCCCAATTAAGTTTCAGTCTGCCAACTCCCAATCCATTGCATCACCAAACACAGAGATGTCTGTGAACATATGCTCCCTCCACGCCACTCTACCCTAGGCTGCTTCTCCTAAACCATACCTATGTGCTCAAAACTGATGTCCAATGTGATGTGCACTGCTGGTTTGTGATTTGGGATAGTGTTTCAGCTTTAATCTCTTCCTGTCAGGAGTGTGGGCAGGAGCCAGGCCCTGTGACCAGTAGGGCTTCGCAGGACTGGGGCTTTACTAAGTTTGCTCTGGAGAGGCAAGGCACAGGTGAGGATGATTGGTAACTCACAGCACCTGGTGGCAAGAGCTGGGAAGGGATATAAGGTCAGCATTTCCCTTTGGCTCTTTGCCACAGCAACATGCTTCCTGCCTTGCTGGATTTGTCTTCTTGACTCCTTGCTTCCTGATCGTCGGACCCTTGGCTCCTGGTTCCTTAGCCTCGGACCCTTGGCTTCCTGACTCCTGGCTCTCGGACCCTTGGCTTCCTGACCATAGCTGCCAAGTTTTTCCTTTTCTTGTGAGGAAGCCTATTCAGCATAAGGGAATTTCCCTTAAAAAAAGGGATAGCTTGGCAGCTATGTTCCTGACTCCTGGCTTCCTGACTCGTGTTCCTGCTCCCATCCTGCCGTCTTGTCCCCGCTCCCGACGTCCTCAGCCGGGACTTTGACCGCCCGTAAACCGGACCCTGACACTTCCTTAAGGAATCTGTCTCAGGAAAGCTGGCGGGGGGATACAGGGTTGGTGTCTGGAAGACATTTGTAGATGCACAGAACTCACATGAAGAGTTACATGAAGTAAAGTCTGAGAATTTTGCTTGAAGAGGGAGACCGAGGAAAGAGTGGGGAGAAATGAAGGAACCAGTGACATATATAGGAGGAACTGGAAACAACCGGTAGAGACCCATTTAAGGTGAATTGGACATGACCCCCAGTGTCAAACCGGAATGTACAAAAATTAAGAGAGTCGTTCTGGAACACTCATAGTGAGAGAAAACTTTAGTTCCTTGCATATATGACGACTGACCTCACTAGTAATGAATGTGCTCAGCCTCTGAGGATACAATTTAGGGAATTGCTATTTTTAATATTGGGACGCCAAATTCTGGAATCAGCTAGGGTCAGTAGCAAAACTTCCTAAAAGGGGTGTAAGTGCAGCATGTGAAGAATTACTTGCAAAATTCATAACGTAATCAGACATAGTGGCACTGAGGATAGGAATCGCACAGTAGAATAAAAACAATATTCCATGCATTAAGTTGGATCGAATTAAATTTTCTCAGCAACAAAAGATTTGCAAAACTAGAGGCCACCTTTAGCTGAGTGCAAGAAAACGATATACTGTATTTTCCCCTGTATAAGACGAGGTCTTTTACTTTAAAAATTGGGGGTCATCTTGCACACCATATCTTTAACCATATGTCCAGGATTTTGGCTTGGGCGGGCTGAGGCGGCCCCTCCTGCTGCTGTCCCCCCCTTTTTTCTCCCCCTCCGGGTTGCATGCTGGTGACTGGCTCACCTCCTGAAGCCCCCCGCTGGCTTGACCACTGGAGCAAGAGCAACTACCACTGCTGCTGCTGAGCTGCCTCAGCTACCTCTCCTTGCCCTTCTTTCCTTCCCCCCTCTTCCTCTTTCAAACATCCACCCTGCCCCCAGCCCGTTGAACACCTTGCTCAGCTCAGTTTGGTCAATGGCATGGCCTGGCACATAAGGGGCGCTGCTTTCCTCCGGCTCTTCCTTGGTATCTAGCTTGGGAGCCTCCTTCTCCTTGCTTCCCAGCAGCAGCAGATGCCACTGAGGGGGGAGCATGCGGTGCCCCACCTGCTGCCTTTGCTTCTGCACCACGGAGCGCTGCATGCACCTCATGCTGGAAACTTTGAAGGTGATTGCCCCCCAAAAGACAAACCTGCCACCGCAGATCATCCAGACTTTCACTTCTATTTTAGGGCTTGGTTTTCTTAATTTGGGGTTCAATAAAATAAGGGTAGTCTTATACGTGGGGGTGTCTTATACATGGGAAAATAAGGTCTAACATTTCCATTGATGGGATCAGAATTTTACCTGCCATGGTCGTTGTTTCAGATAGTCCAATGTCATTCTATTTGCCATTGCTCTGATTTTGAATCTGGAGTATTGCATGGCATGCAAAGCATGTGCCACAGTAAATAGAGCATTGTAGACACTGTAGCTTTGGGCAGTCATGCTCATTTCAAAAACAGAACGAGGAAGGCTGTCAACCTTCTCCTCCCCAGTGCATGATTCCTCGTGTTCCTTATCTAAAGAAGTATTGGAGAAAGAACAGATGAATGCCTGTTCCCAGAAAATCCGGAGAAAGCCGTCTTCTCTTTCTGAGGCAGGGTTTCTCATCTGAACAAATTTCTGGAATCCTGCAAGTTCCTTTGAGGAAACTGCTAAGGAGAGAGCACCATGGAGGAAATTGATTTCCCAGCCCCTTTGAAAGGGGATTGATGTGAATTCCATCTGAGCAGTCATTATCCAGACTTTTGATGTGGCATGCATTGCTATATCATGTATTTCTGCAACCTTTGGCATCATTCTCAATACCATAATGGTATCAATTTCACCATTAACAACCACAGCATTGGCAGTGCTTCCTGTAATAACACGGATTGTTTCAGAACCATCAGCCACCATTTCATGGAACTCTCCAGAAAACTTAAGTTTTGGGAATCTTCCTATAAAATCAAAGCAGATACCCTTCTGGGCAAACATGGGAAGAACATTTTGTACAAATCGTTCTCCAGCATCATCATTCTGAGAAACCACCCCAATCCACATCCAGCCGAATTGCAGCAGAAGCTGGAGTATCCCATTGTACTGATGAGTCCCATCTGGGAAAATCCAGTGGGAGAAGAGAGTTTGTACACTGTGTTCCATCATAGGAGAAGAGCCATAGATGAGCTAAAAGTAAGGGCAGGAAATGGTGAGATAAAATGGAAAAGAAAAGTGGCAACAAATTGTGTTACGACCTATCACCACTTCTTAAAAAACTGCTTCAGCCATTATCAAAAATTTCTATTTCATTGAGGCCATAATTGTTTTGTCCTTGAGTTCTATGATGCACCTCCAATTTTTTTAAGATGGCGAAGTACACAACTGTTCAAGTAACAAGCTGAAAGGATATTATCAAATCCAAGTGTACATGTTTTCATCTCTCCCCATGCTCCATGCACGCATCTTACCTGGGGCATCTTGTACATATGAAGGATGGTGGCCATCTGGAGACATGAATCTGAGTTCGATCCTCCAATGACAGCTATGGGAGTGTCCTCAACATCACACTTGTAATTCGGAACAAATCTGCCTTTCCTGGAGAGAACTGCTAGTGAGGCTTGATAGATCCATCTGGCAATGAAATGGCTATTATAGATGTGGAAGCCCAGTGTATCATTGGGTAAGATATGTGGGCTTTCATTGATCTCCCTCACAGCAAATGCCAAGGCCAGAATATGCTGGTAGAGTTGTGTCATTGGCCTGTAAGGAGAGTTACATATTGTATAACACTGTATGTTTAGAGAAATTGATTGCATACTCACAGAACAAGGAAATTTGTCCAGATAGGTTGGCATGTAGGCAGGGATGTGATTCCCTGTAGTGTCAACTCTTGGCATGGCTTTCAGTGCTGTTAAGTAACATCTCTTTGTACATTTGCTTGCGAAACACTCACCTTTCCACTTGCTATTGTTTTCTGAAAAGCTCAGAAAGTAAAAATGTTTATACAGGTGAAACTCAGAAAATTAGAATATTGTCGAAAAGTGCATTTATTTCAGTAATGCAACTTATTATTTTTTATTTTTATTTTAATTTTTACAAATGCTTTCTTTTGGAAATTCCACAGTAATAAAACAAATAGTTACAATAATACAAAAATAAACATTGCTATTACTTTTCATTAATTACATTCCATTTATAACTGACCAGCCTAACGACAAATAATTACAATTACAACAAATAAAGGCTTGATATATCTTGCTTTGCATGTCATGCATCTATCTCATATATTGATTTCACCTTTTAAGTTGCATTACTGAAATAAATGCACTTTTCGACGATATTCTAATTTTCCGAGTTTCACCTGTATTATGTGCATGTCAAGATTCACACAAAACTTGAATGAATGAATGTGGATTCAAACTCCATTGAATGAATATGGATTTAATCCATTGAAATATGAAGCATGCATGTGAGAAATCTCAAACACCTAAGGTTTTTTTGTTACTGTTTTATGACTCTATTATGACTCTGATACTCTATTCATTTGGAAAACAAATCTACCACAACAGAATGTGACCTAGGGCCATATTTCAAGTAGGAATGTACTTTTTGTTTGCAGAATGTAAGCAGCCATTCCTGGCAACCATACTGCAACTGATGATGGTGGTGGTGATAATACTAGTCTGCTTAAATGAGTTGACAGTGCCTGATCACCAAGTCATACAGGCACCGTCAAATGCTGATAAGAAGATCACTTCCAAATATGAGTGATTAACCATTTGTGGCAGGTTTGAAAAAAAAGCCAAAAATGGATTTTCTATATCCAAAGTATTCCATGGGAAATAGCCTGAAAACATAAATGAAATGAAAGTGAACAGTCATGTTTATACTCTCTTGTAATCTTATAATGGATAAATGCTAGTTTTAGACCTGCCTTATATATTTAAATTATGAACCTAAGGTTGCCAGACCTTGCACAAAGCATTTTGAGAACTTCCCCAGCCCATCATAAACATCTGAAGGACAGAGAAGGAGAAGTCGGAATCATCACCATCTTCTTAAATCACCGCAGACATATACTCATATAGGATTTTAAAAAACATTTAAAATATATATGTTTATATAATTTTTTAAAAACCCACAATTCCTTACAACATGTCATCAAATAATTCAGGAGAGGGAGGTTTGCGGAAGGTTAATATACTTGAAGCTATATAGATTTGAGACATAATGCCACCAATGATGAAGTCCCCAGACTGATAATATTGGTGAAGAATTGGAAGTGGATCTCTAAAAGAACATGGAGCAATAGGGACCCTGCACATTATCATTCAGGTGTTCTTGCTTCAGAAAGTATCACTGGAATGCCCACAAAAATTGATCTTCTCAGGGTAAGGAAATCAGTTACCAGTTTGAGACAGCCTTGGATCTAGCATGAGCTCTGAAGGGCACAGGGGCTATTCACTGTGTCCTCCAGGCTTAGTTCATAGTGTTTATGTGGCTTCTGAAACTCCCCTGGCATGACAAGAAGCAGAAGTGATCATGATTAATTTGATAAGCAGATGGGAGATAATTATCAGTTCTGAATTGTAGGTTTTCTATCAGATTGCAAAAGAAAATCATGTTTACCTTATCATAGCCAAAGTCTCAGCTGGTCCTATTCAGTAGGGAGAGTTATAAGGGGGCTTAGCAAAGGCGGGGGGAAGTAGAAAAACAAAGTCAGTCTGAAATCTAATATATCACTAAAAGTAAAATATATCACTATAAGTAACTATTTTGTAGGCAATTGTTCTTATATGTGGAATAATCTTTGCACAACTTAAATTTGGCTATAGCTTTATTTAAGATAGGAATCCATTTTGGGGATTAATCAAAGTTTTCCAATATTCATTTTCAGGTACTGATGTCTACAGTAAGGCCCTCAAAAAAGGAAATCCAATATGAACAGAAGTGTCTTTGTGGACCTCTGGAAAGTGACACCCACTTGGATGTTTGGAGATTGTATGACACATTTTGTCTATTTGGCTGACAAACATGGCAAATGGCCTGGGGTGGGGGAATCAAACAAATTCCTTGATGACTTTTCTTTCTTTCATTGACCCTAAACCAGGGGAATATCTGCTGGAGATATTTGTTTTGGGATTGAATTTCTCCGTAGTAATTACTTCTGAGTGTGATAGGCTTGTTCTTTCAAATGGTAATTGATTGGGACTTAAGTCATGTGTTCCTTTATTCTCAATCAATCAATATAAATTTATCATTCTAGCCAAAGGCCATGATGAACAGGCAGCAACAATACCAATAAAACAATACAGATCAAACATCCATAATATGAGCCAACATCCATTATATAAGGCAGAGGTTGCCAAAGACCAGGGCCGGCTCTAAGGCAAGGCTGGGTGGTGCAGGGCGCCAGGCCGCCGGGCCACCAGGGGGGCACCGTGCGGCTGCGGCTGCTGAAGCGGCGCCGCCCGCTGCGCCCGCCAGACAGCCGCGGTGGGAAACGGGGGGGGGCGCCTGATATGCTTAAGACGGTCCTGCCAAAGACACCAACAAATTGAAATCCAACTTAATTTCAAAGTAAACCTCCAGTTCACCACCATAATTTATAGAGCTTTTATCTAATTTATCTCTCTCTCTCCTTTCTTTCTTTCTTTCTTTCTTTCTTTCTTTCTTTCTTTCTTTCTTTCTTTCTTTCTTCTTTCTTTCCAGCCATCTTCTGTGTTACAAAGCTATTGTTGTCACTCTAAATAAAGAAACCAGACCACTTCTGCTGGGGTATACCTGCTTGCTTGAGTCTGAAACAAAAGTTTCAGAAAGTGCAAACTTTGTTCTCTATATAAGAGACAGGCTAAAGGTTAACCGCAAATACAAAGTCTGTCTGCAAATGATGGCCTCCCAAGATTGCAGTGGGCATCACATGAAAAGCAGCTCAATAAAGGCTTTTCTTTAAGGAAGCTCAGAAGAGTTTGGTCAGAGAACTAGCTCTAACATGCTCTGTTCTAGGAAGTGGATACCAAGACGAAATTTGGGTGTTTCTAATTAGTTGTGGTTCCCTTCTGGATTCTATCCAGAAGAGCCAATCCCTTAGTTGACACTTAATGTCAAAGCAGAGCTCGATTCTAGAAAATAATCAAATTTCCATTTGATTAAATAAAAATTGCTATGGTTTTTTTTTGTTTTTTTTACATGACATTTCATGGAATCTGAGGTTTGGAACTAGTTTGGCTATCAGAGGAGGGGGAGTGACATTCTTTCAAGCCTGATCTATGTTTTCAGCTGTTGGAAATATTTCACAGTTTATATTAATTTAAAATACATTATCTGATAAGACTAGTTTGTCCTTTCTACAAGAGAAAGACCAAAACATGCCAACTTTCCTTGGTTGAAAAATGCCCAAAGGACACCATTTTCTGTCTTGAAAGACAACTGAGTGCATTTCTGGGGGTGAAGTCAAACTGCTGAAGAATCACACCCCCCCTGCATTTCTTGCCTTTCAAACTCTGAGAAATACCAATAATGCAGGTGGTTTCTCTACAGTCCCACAACTATTCTCCTCCAGAAGTAGCTTGCTGGGTGAGGTGAAGCTTCTACACCAGCTTCCTGGAAGATGGGTTGCTGATGCTTCCTAAGGGGGATAAGGAGATGGGGAGTTCAGTGTAGCTGAAATCTTCCATTGTGTGCACCAGATTGTCTATGCTGGTGCATTTACACTGCCGCTTCTGGTTTCCTCCGTGCTTTACTGTGATGAATGTGGATGTGAAAAAGAAGGACTGGAAGGCTTTACTAGTTCAATGACATCATGTTTAAAGACTGATCACTCACGTATTCACACACTCCCCAACGTGAAATGGACACTTTAGCTGAGGCTCAGAATGATTCAAAAGTGACTAGTGCAATATTTTTTTGCTAATAATAACTCTACACACATACACAGAGAGCGGACTGGGTTCACAACTAAGTACTCTTCTTAATTAACAAATACACTATGAAAAACTAGGAAAGAAACAGAACAGTAAATTTAATGTAACCTTGATACTAAGTGAAACATAACTGCTGGTTCACATAAGGACAAATTTAAATATATAACCAGGTCTTAATGATGACTACACTAATAAAGTCTTCCATACCATATTCAATCACATTCTTCCTTTGTCAGAGTAGTTTAGTTTAGGGCTCATCAGTTTAGGGTGCATCAACAAGGAGGTCTATATTAGGTGTGTAGGTTGAGATATTACAAGCTGGGAACAAACTTTAGAAAACTTGGGGCTCAGCCATAGGTGCCAACTTCCAGATTGATAAATTCGGGATCGGCAGCTGCGTGGAACCGGAAGTCGTGCTGCGGCCATTTTGGAACTGGGCAGAGCGACACCGGAAGTTGCTTCTACACATGCTCTGCCCATTTCCAAAATGGCCACAGCACCAGAAATCGCTTCTGTGCATGTCCAGAGACTCCAGACATGCCCAGAAGGAGCCTCCCCGGGCCGGTAAGAATCCGGGGGATTTACATTTTTTTAAAAAAAAACCCAGGGCTGCCAGCGGGAAATGGCTGGAAAAACGGGGGTTTCCCAGGGAATACGGGAGACTTGGCAGCTATGGGCTCAGCTTGTAATGACTTGCTGTTTTCAGAGATGGGAGAATTTATGATTCTAGACAGGTTCCACATTACCCCACCATCTCTACTAATTCAGTCCACCTTGATGATGATCTGGAAGGGATCCTATCTAATTGCTAACTGCATACATTGGAAAATGAAGAGGTTTAATCAGTGGAAAATTTAACTAGACTAGGTGGACACCAGTTCTTTAGTTCTTTCTTCTTATTAACTGCACCCTGCTGTTCAACTCAGGTCTCAGCAAAATAGCATAACATTTTGGCAAAAAGATGCAGCCAAGTAACCCCAAACTGGAGGACAAGATAGAGAAAATCTCCACAGCCACCATGTATTTCCCCTTGGTGCTCAGGTAGGTTGGAACAAAGGACAACCACACACTGCAAAAGACCAACATGCTGAAGGTGATGAACTTGGCTTCATTGAAACTGTCTGGCAATTTCCTAGCTAGGAAAGCCACAGTGAAGCTAACAAAGGCTAGGAAACCCATAAAGCCTAGAACACAGTAAAACATGACAAGTGAACCTTCATTACATTCCAATACAATTTCTTCAGCCATTGAATGGATGTCAAAGTGCAGGAATGGAGGGGAAGTTGCCACCCACACAGTACAAATGGTGGCTTGGATAAGGGAGCAGGAAAGTACAATAGAATTTGACAACCTCTTCCCTACCCATTTCCTTATCCTTGACCCTGGCTTGGTGGCCATGAAAGCTAGAACCACAGTGGCGGTTTTGGCTAATATGCAAGAAACTGCCACTGAGAAGATCATGCCAAAAGTGGTTTGTCGAAGGAGGCATGTCACTTTATGTGGTTTGCCAATGAATAGCAGAGCACAGAGGAAAGAGAGAATGAGGGAGATGAGGAGAGCATAGGTTAGGCTCCTGTTGTTGGCTTTAACTATGGGAGTCTCCTTGTTCTTCACAAAGATGCAAAACACAAAAACTGTGATAAAAGCAAATAATAGAGCAAATGTGGCCAAAATGACCCCCAAATAGTCTCCATAAGACAAGAAAGTTATTTGCTTTGGAAGGCATCCATCCTGTTCATTGTTTGGATACTGATCTTCTGGGCATTCAAAACAGTCATCCATGTCTGAAAAATAAAAGGTAGCATGAACACTCTGTGTACTATGTAATCAAACAGGACTATATTTATAAAAGGAACTTTAAATATGTATCTCGTGCCAATGTCAGAAAGACTGATCAGTAATTACTTGCACAAGAAACCATATATGGCCAGCCAAGTAATGCAGGTATTGGACCCAATATGAAGAAACCTAAGTCTAGCAAGGAAGACATTTTCTGTCCCTGGATTCCACCGACCAGGAGTTCTCACTTCCTCCATGGTGTCTGTATTTGCTGGAATTCCTTCTCATAGCCCTGTTCTGCTACAGCTTGAAATTAGGTGCTATGCTCAAGAACACATACATCTCAGTAGTGTTGAGGTGCCAGTAAACTTCTGCTGATTTGATTAACTAGCAAACCCAAGTGCTTTTAATGAGGTTCGTTGTGTGTAAGCTTGTGATTGGGTTGGCTGGTCACCAGACTTTTACAGTTTGTTAAAAGACCCTATTAGTTCAATGTGCCTGGGTGTGATGCCACACCTCCCAATAGAATGTTGTTATGCTCTTCTGGTGAGCGCTGCAACTCTAGAGTCGTCTGCGACTGGACCTAATGGTCAGGGGTACCTTTACCTTTACGTTTACCTTTACCTAAAGGTAAAGGACCCCTGACAGTTAAGTCCAGTTGCGAACAACTCTGGGGTTGAGGGGCTCATCTCGCTTTACTGGCCAAAGGAGCCGACGTTTGTCTGCAGACAGTTTTTCTGGGTCATGTGTCCAGCATGACTAAACTGCTTCTGGTGAACCAGAGCAGTGCACGGAAATGCTGTTTAACTTCCCGCCAGAGCGGTACCTATTTATCTACTTGCACTTTGACATGCTTTCGAACTGCTAGGTTAGCAGGAGCTGGGACCAAGCAACGGGAGCTCACCCCATCATGGGGATTCGAACCACCAACCTTCTGAGCAGCAAGCTCTAGGTTCAGTGGTTTAGACTGCCTCTACCAAAAGCGTCATGGGCTTTGAAGAAGTACGAACTCAGGGCAAAAGGGAGAAATTAGTTAAGAAGAAGGCACGTTTGGCAAATCCTCACCATAATCAACTCATGCCTGGAAAACTATGTCCCCATTGTGGAAGGATGTGTGCAAATCCAGAATTGGCCTCCACAGTCACTTATGGACACACTGCTAAGACAATCATGTAAGACAATCTTACTTGGCTATGAGTGATTGCCAAAGAGAGAAGAAAGAGTGGTGCTTTGGAGTGGTACTGATCCATCCAGGGATGAAGCAAGGCCATCCTGAGCTGCAGCCAGGTCCGGAACCAAATCAATAGCCTTGCACTATGCTTAATCAGGGTTTTAAATCCTGATTAAGCATGTATTGGGGAGATAGGAATTAGGGTTTAAAACCTTGATTAAATAAGCAGTTGGGGGGCTCCCCCACTCTCCTTGTGATCTGACTAAAGTCTTTTGACAACACTGCCCTAATATACACTGCATGTTGCCTAATATAGTTTGTGAATAATGTATGGAACACTTCTTACCCTTCTTGTTTGATATCTTCCCTTCTGGGCATGGGAGGCAATCATAGCAGCAAAATGGCTTTCCTTCCTTTTTAGCCCTTCTATAGCCTACATGGCAATTCTCATTACACACAGAAAGGGGTTGTGCCTGTCCATTAATAAGAGAAGAGAACCATTTGGGAGTTTTATATCACTGGGCCATCTAAAAAACGACATTCAAGAAATTGTTGTTGTTTAGTCGTTTAGTCGTGTCCGACTCTTCGTGACCCCATGGACCATAGCACGCCAGGCACTCCTGTCTTGCACTGCCTCCCGCAGTTTGGTCAAACTCATGTTCGTAGCTTCGAGAACACTGTCCAACCATCTTGTCCTCTGACGTCCCCTTCTCCTAGTGCCCTCAATCTTTCCCAACATCAGGGTCTTTTCCAAGGATTCTTCTCTTCTCATGAGGTGGCCAAAGTATTGGAGCCTCAGCTTCACGATCTGTCCTTCCAGGGAGCACTCAGGGCTGATTTCCTTAAGAATGGATAGGTTTGATCTTCTTGCAGTCCAGCACCATAATTCAAAAGCATCAATTCTTCGGCGATCAGCCTTCTTTATGGTCCAGCTCTCACTTCCATACATCACTACTGGGAAAACCATAGCTTTAACTATACGGACCTTTGTCGGCAAGGTGATGTCTCTGCTTTTTAAGATGCTGTCTAGGTTTGTCATTGCTTTTCTCCCAAGAAGCAGGCGTCTTTTAATTTCGTGACTGCTGTCACCATCTGCAGTGATCAAGGAGCCCAAGAAAGTAAAATCTCTCACTGCCTCCATTTCTTCCCCTTCTATTTGCCAGGAGGTGATGGGACCAGTGGCCATGATCTTGGTTTTTTTTGATGTTGAGCTTCAGACCATATTTTGCGCTCTCCTCTTTCACCCTCATTAAAAGGTTCTTTAATTCCTCCTCGCTTTCTGCCATCAAGGTTGTGTCATCTGCATATCTGAGGTTGTTGATATTTCTTCCGGCAATCTTAATTCCGGCTTGGGATTCATCTAGTCCAGCCTTTCGCATGATGAATTCTGCATATAAGTTAAATAAGCAGGGAGACAATATACAACCTTGTCGTACTCCTTTCCCAATTTTGAACCAATCAGTTGTTCCATATCCAGTTCTAACTGTAGCTTCTTGTCCCACATAGAGATTTCTCAGGAGACAGATGAGGTGATCAGGCACTCCCATTTCTTTAAGAACTTGCCAAAGTTTGCTGTGGTCGACACAGTCAAAGGCTTTTGCATAGTCAATGAAGCAGAAGTAGACGTTTTTCTGGAACTCTCTAGCTTTCTCCATAATCCAGCGCATGTTTGCTATTTGGTCTCTGGTTCCTCTGCCCTTTCAAAATCCAGCTTGCACTTCTGGGAGTTCTCGGTCCACATACTGCCTAAGCCTGCCTTGTAGAATTTTAAGCATAACCTTGCTAGCGTGTGAAATGAGCGCAATTGTGCAGTAGTTGGAGCATTCTTTGGCACTGCCCTTCTTTGGGATTGGGATGTAGACTGATCTTCTCCAATCCTCTGGCCATTGCTGAGTTTTCCAAACTTGCTGGCATATTGGGTGTAGCACCTTAACAGCATCATCTTTTAAAATTTTAAATAGTTCAGCTGGAATATCATCACTTCCACTGGCCTTGTTATTAGCAGTGCTTTCTAAGGCCCATTTGACTTCACTCTCCAAGATGTCTGGCTCAAGGTCAGCAACCACACTACCTGGGGTGTACGAGACCTCCATATCTTTCTGGTATAATTCCTCTGTTTATTCCTGCCACCTCTTCTTGATGTCTTCTGCTTCTGTTAGGTCCTTACCACTTTTGTCCTTGATTATGGTAATCTTTGTATGAAATGTTCCTTTCATATCTCCAATTTTCTTGAACAGATCTCTGGTTTTCCCCATTCTATTGTTTTCCTCTATTTCTTTGCATTGCTCATTTAAGAAGACCCTCTTGTCTCTCCTTGCTGTTTTTTGGAAATCTGCATTCAGTTTCCTGTATCTTTCCCTATCTCCCTTGCATTTTGCTTGCCTCCTCTCCTCCGCTATTTGTAAGGCCTCGTTGGACAGCCATTTTGCTTTCTTGCATTTCCTTTTCCTTGGGATGGTTTTCGTTGCTGCCTCCTGTATAATGTTACGAGCCTCCATCCATAGTTCTTCAGGCACTCTGTCCACCAAATCTAAATCCTAAAACCTGTTCCTCACTTCCACTGTGTATTCATAAGGGATTTGATTCAGATTGTATCTTACTGGCCCAGTGGTTTTTCCTACTTTCTTCAGTTTAAGCTGGAATTTTGCTATAAGAAGCTGATGATCTGAGTTACAGTCAGCTCCAGGTCTTGTTTTTGCTGACTGTATAGAGCTTCTCCATCTTTGGCTGCAGAGAATATAATCAATCTGATTTCGATGCTGCCCATTTGGTGATATCCATGTGTAGAGTCGTCTCTTGTGTTGTTGGAAGAGAGTGTTTGTGATGACCAGCTTGTTCTCTTGACAGAACTCTTTTAGCCTTTGCCCTGCTTCATTTTGAACTCCAAGGCCAAACTTGCCAGTTGTTCCTTTTATCTCTTGATTCCCTACTTTAGCATTCCAATCCCCTGAGAACATCCTTCTTTGGTGTCATTTCTAGAAGGTGTTGTAGGTCTTCATAGAATTGGTCAATTTCACTTTCTTCAGCACCGGTAGTTGGTGCATAAACTTGGATTACCGTGATGTTAAAAGGTCTGCCTTGGATTCGTATCGAGATCATTCTGTCATTTTTGAGATTGCATCCCATTACAGCTTTTGCCACTCTTTTGTTGACTATGAGGGCCACTCCATTTCTACTACAGGATTCTTGCCCACAGTAGTAGATATGATAGTCACCCGAACTGAATTCGCCCATTCCCTTCCATTTTAGTTCACTGATGCCCAGGATGTCGATATTTATTCTTGTCATCTCATAGAAATAATTTAATGCTAATGTGACTCAATGGGATTTTTACTGAGAATGCATTGGGTTGTGTACAATGCTTGTCATCCTCAGAGTAGACACATCATGTTAATGGATGTGACTAACTTAATTTAGTTAATTTTAATGGGTCTACTTTGAGTAGAGCTTAACTGGCTACAACCTCCTCCCCCATTTTGCAACTACTACTCTTGTTGCATTCTTGGAACCAGTCGAAGCAATGATTCTTCAACATCAGTTTCATTGGACTGGTCATTTGCAGGTGCCTGATTATCATCTTCCAAAGCGACTACTCTATTCCGAACTTAAAAATGGAAAGCGTAATGCTGGTGGTCAACAAAAGAGGTTTAAAGACTCTCTCTAAAAAAAATCTATTAAAAAATGTAGTATAAACACCGACAACTGGGAAACACTGGCCTGTGAGCGCTCCAACTTTAGCAAAGGTGTCATGGGTTTTGAA
The DNA here is from genome assembly GCF_965207765.1 of Zootoca vivipara. Taxonomy (NCBI): domain Eukaryota; kingdom Metazoa; phylum Chordata; class Lepidosauria; order Squamata; family Lacertidae; genus Zootoca; species Zootoca vivipara. Next base: position 41,489,494 of record NC_142595.1, read on the forward strand.
GATGCTTGAATTCTGGACGAAAGGGGGAAATGTGCTAAGAGGAAGGCACGCTTGGCAAACCCTCACCATGATCAACTCCCGCCCAGAAACCTATTTCCCCACTATGGAAGGACATATGGATCCAGAATTGGCCTCCACAGTCACTTCTGGACTCACTGTTAAAATTGTGTTTATGGAAGACAATCTTACTCGGCTACGAGTGATCACCAAAGAAGAAGACATCTAGATCTGTATTGTCTGCACTTATGGCAGCAACTTTGCAAAATTTCAGGTAGAGTTCCATCTGTACCTTACCTGGATATGCTGCGGATCGAACCTGGGTCCTTCTGCATGTGTAGCAAATGTTCTACTGCTGAACTACAGTTCACCCCAGACAAGACTGTGGAGTTACGGGTGCAGTACAAATGCAGCAGTGGAGCCAATCCAGTGCTTCTGATAATGCAGCTGACCCTGCCTCTCTCCATCCAGATAAGGAACAGCAAACCACCTCCTGAGAAGCTAAGATAGCAGCTTGGTCCCACATGGTGAGCTGCTTCTGGTTATAGCTCCTTAAATATATTATTTCCCTGTTACATCTAGTTTTACCTAGAAGAATGTATTTCCACGTATCACAGTGAATCAATTTTTTTAGCATTGAGGAAAAGTCTGGAGACACCCAGAAATTGACCTTACCTCGTTGAACGTGCTGGGCCATACAATGATATAATCATGAATGTTGAACCTGTTGTCTGGGGTAATCCGCGGGTGCATTGTACCAACTTTGACTCTAAGAAATGATTGATTTGGGAATGTAACCCAGTTGATAATATCAAAGCCACCTGCTAGTTCACCATTTTGGTCAAAGGAGAACTCTTCCCCAGCACCATTGTTAAATGAGGCACCTCTCAGTAAGTGGTGGAGCTAAATTGAGAGAGGGAATTCATGAGGATGAATGAACATACATAAATAAACAGTAGGGTGATATGTATCACACTGAGTAATTGTTCCTTTAAATTTATTCATGGAGAAGAATCTTAGTAACTGTAAAAATAGTCATGTTTATTTATTTATTGCATATTATTTTTCACTCAAACCTAGCCAATCAGTGCAGGAAACTCAACGAAGTTTACATAATACAAAGTCATAAAATGAACCAACATAAAATAAATGTATAACAACAACAACAACAACAACAACAACAACAACAACCAGAGATGAAAGAATTTCACCCCAAAATAGGAAACCCTGTATGGAACTTTTTTTTTTTTAAGCACATAAACATAAGGCATAAATGAATATTCTAGATGGAATATTCCCTGTGGAACGCCCTCCCACCAGATGTCAAAAAGAAAAACAACTACCAGACTTTTAGAGGACATCTGAAGGCAGCCCTGTTTAGGGAAGCTTTTGATCTTTAAGAAATTAGTGTAGTTTAATGTTTCTGTTGGAAGCCGCCCAGAGTGTCTGGGGAAACCCAGCCAGATGGGTGGGGTATAAATAATAAATTATTATTATTATAAATAATAAATTATTATTATAAATCATTATTATTATTATTATTATTATTAAAATGAAAGGTTTTTTTCATGTCCTTGCTCTCAAAATAAACCAGGGTAGGGAAAAACCCAAAGAGGTAAGAAAAAATACAATTAAAAAGAGTCATATTTAAAGCATTTTAAAACCATTCAGATTTAAAATAATAATAATAACATCTATTTAAAAAAACAAAAAACCAGCCACATATCCTCACAGCTAATAATATCAAGGCTGCTGTGAACAGTAAATTTCAGCCACCAAATGCCTGGGTGAGCAGGATTTTTCTTTTAATTTGCCCTGAATATTAATAATGGGGGAGAGATTACCTGCCATGGCTCTTGATATAGAATCTCCCATTTCTCGCCATCAATCATTGCTCTGTGTTTGGATGAATGGATGGAATGCAAAGCATGTGCGACTGCATATAGAGCATTGTAGATGCTGTAACTATGGGCAGTCATGCTCATTTCAAAAACAGATCCAGGAAGAGTCTCCAGCTTCTCTTTGCCAGTGCAGGATTCCCCATGTCTGTCATCTAAATGTCTCTGGGGAAAAGAACAGATAAATGCCTCTTCCCAGAAGACCCTGATAAAGCCATCTTCTTTTTCTGTAATGGGGTTTCTCCTCTGAAGAAATTTTTGGAATGCTAGAAGATCCCTTGAGTGAATTGCAAAGGACAGAGCACCATGTAGTAAATTTATGTCCCGATCCCTTTGGAAGGAGAACGAAGTGAAATCCATCTGGGCTGTCATAATCCAGACTTTTGCCTTGAATTGCACTTGTATGCCCTCGATTTCTGCAAGCGCAGGCATCATTCTCATTGCCATAATGGCATGAACCTCACCATCTATGACCACAACATTTGCGGTGCTCCCCAGAACAACACTGATAACTTCAGAACCCTCATCCACCATCTCAGAGAACTGAGCAGAAAACGTAAGTTTGGGGAATCTTTCTATAAAATCAAAGCAGATACCTCTTTCGGCAAACATGGGGAGAACGTTTTGGACAAATCTCTCTGTGCTGTTGTCGTCTTGTGAAATCAGCCCAATCCACACCCAGCTGAAATGCAGCAGTAACTGGAGAATACCCTGATACTGAAGAGCCACAACAGGAAACATTCGATGGAAGAAGACGTTTTGAGCTTTGTTATTCATCACAGGAGAAGAGCCATAGAGGAGCTTAAGGTGCATTTTTTTAAAAAAGGAAGGAAAGAAGGAAGGAAAGGGAGGGAGGGAGGGAGGGAGGAAGGAAGGAAGGAAGGAAGGAAGGAAGGAAGGAAGAGTTGGTGTGAAGCAAACACTAAATAAAATTGAATTCAGATTTCAATTAGCTTCGATTCTTGTTAACCAAGGGGATTAAACAATTATTTATAAATGTGCATTTTTTTTTAAAAAAAATATCACACATATGAAAGGCATACAGCTATATCCTCAAGTCCTAATGGTACATTTCTCCTGATTTTAACTTGCCCCCTATAGTTGCCTCCTGAAGCCCTTATCTAGGTGTCCTGCAGGTTTAGAGGGTGGTGACAAGAAAAAAAGGTTGTTTTGGTTGTTGTCCCTTTTCCATAGAGATGCCTACCTGGCCCCAGCATTAGGATCCTTTTGGCCTCAGTTTAATGTGTTTGTCTTCTCCAAGACATTTAAGGGAATATAGTTCTCTTGCTTACTGTTGTTTTTGTATTACATATAGTCAGGGGAGCTTTCTTTCTTTCTTTCTTTCTTTCTTTCTTTCTTTCTTTCTTTCTTTCTGTTAAACTTAATAGTTTCTTACTTGAACTGTGCTTGTAAGTAGCTTAAATACATTTTGTATTAGACAACAAGTCAATTTAATTAATAATGCCAACAACAACAATTTGCAACTTGCGTGACAAAGGATTCCACTGTCTCAATAGCTAGCTACATGATAGATAGATAGATCGTTCATCATTAGTATCTGTCTATATCTATCTATCTCCATTTAAAATTGGCACCAGGTTCAACCTTTTCCCATGTGGCATTGAGTGGGTGAATTTAAATTAGGAAGGGTTGAGAAGGAAAAGTTGCAACTTCATTTCAAGACTGGCATATTTTAGCTTATGGAATCTTTGCGTAATCTACTGTATATTAATTAAAAGTGTAAAGCCCATTGAGAGATTTCTCCTTTTTTAAAAATGCCAAAATACAGACTAGGAGACCTTTTAAGGATATTTGGAGCTAGGAATGTCCATCGGCTTTGTTGATATCCCAACATGTGGGATGAAATAGGGTGATTCAGGGAAGGTTGCCACATTGCACCTATTACTATGAAACCGGGCAGGCTCCATCTCCTCTGAATGGCCACTCTGACATTGCATCAAATTCTGGCAGAAAATTTAAAAGCCACACACTTTTCATTTGTTCTTAAAAAAAACATGATTTAAAGGTGTCCTGCATCACCCTGCCCCCATCTCAGATTTCCCTGCCTATAATGTGACAGGCTTAATCCACTCTAAAAGGGCTCCTGTACCTGCAAATTCCATCCACTTTCACCAAAAGTGGAAAACAATATTTTTTCCCCAGTCATTTTTAGATTCCCTATTATAATTAATAGAATTACTAGAGCTTTCCTTTACAGAGAGCAACTCAGAAACGAGAGCACAGAGTGACTCAGAAATACACCAGTTTTAAAAAATAAAATAAAATGTGCAGAGACAAAGCAAATTTTTGGTCCGTGCGAAGACCTATATGGGACTGCGGCCACAAAGAAAACGTGTCAGGCTGGATACAGAAATGAACTGACATTCTAGTGTATTATGTTCAGGGAGATTTATTTATTTTAATTTTATGAAATGAATTTGGGATCACTCATGTGTTCAAACACCACCTTGAAGCCAAAAGAGACAAAGTCCAGGAGAACAATAATCCATGTTCCATGCATGCATCTTACTTGTGGCAACTTGTACATGCACAGTATGTTTGCCATGTGGAAAGAGAATTCATAGTTAGGTCCCCCAATGACTGCTACTGGAATGTTCTCAACATCACACTTGTAATTAGGGATGAATCTGCCCCTTCTAGAGAGTAGTTCCAATGAGGCTTGATAGGTCCGGCATGCTCTGAAATGGCTATTATAGATGTGGAATCCCAATGTTGCATTAGGTAAGATCTGGGGATTTTCGTTTATCTCCTTTATAGCAAATACCAAGGCCAGGATGTGTTGATAGAGCTGCGTCATTAGCCTGCAATGAGAGCTATAAACTGCATCAAAGGAAATCTTCTACAGAGCAGGAGATCTATCTTTCTATATCTATGTATGAAATTGTGCAAAAATAGATTATATGGCCGCTGCCGAGGGAAGTTGTGGAAACGAAAGGATACAAACCTGGACTACCTTGCAAAAGCAGTGTTGAGATATCAGATCTGCCAGGGCTTTTTTCCCCAGCTGGAACTCACCAGAACTCACTTCTGGCACTTCTCAGGTGGGTGCCACTGTCATTATAAGAGAACAAGGGAGTATTCATGGTGAGTTCCAACACTCATTTTTTTCTAGAAAAAAGCACCCTTTCATAAACACCAAAACTTATGAGAGAGGAGGATGGGGGGGGGGAGGTCAAAGGGGAAAATATTCCTTACACCTGTATGATATGGTTAAAGAAACACAAAACTGCTTACATACATAAGGTCAGCATCAGAGACGTCTTGGGATGGATGCATATCGAAGTTTATGGTGTTTGGAAATATATAGATCTGTGACATAATGGCAGCGATTATATAGTCTCCAGACTGATAATATTGGTGAAGAATTGGAAGGGGGTTCCTGAGCGAACACTGAACAATAGAAACCTTGCATGACACCTGGGGAAGCAACACTAACACCAACACCATAGATAATACCATCTTGCAAGCAAATCACAGCACACAACAGTTCATCTTTCAAGCACCATCGTTCAAGCTTTGCTCAGCTGATGCATTGCAAAGGATCAGGGTGACAGAGTTCTCTGTTCCTATAGCATCAGTTCTGAATGGCTCAAGGGTTATGAATAACATGGTTCATAGTTTTGCATATGGCCACGGGGGCTCCTTAGGAGTGGGGAAAAGAAAAAAAAATGACTAATTTGATAATTATACGAGAGGTAATCTCCTGTTGTGGCTTGAATGCAGGAAAAGAAAACAAGTTTATTACATCTCTTCTTGTCCTACTCAGATTAAGAACAAGAATGTGAAATCTCTTAGAGGAAAGATCAAACTATACGTAATATCATAAAAATTTATTTCTACATAGCATTGTTCATATAATAATCTGGAATCGGAAGAAGATGTGGCCGAAAGGAACTCAGAAAGCCACATTAATGTCTCACAACAAATGAAGCTGATCTGTAGAAAACACAACTTGAAAAAAGAGACAATGCACATATTTTTGTAAATAAATTTATTAATAAATAATAAAAAAGAAAGCTCAGAAGGAACTCAGATGTAAAACTTCAGTGGCCACTGATTTTACATAAATGGAAGTATTGAAAAGGGGGGTGGGGGAGAGATTATTCACGATTGCTTTCCTGGTAAAGTACAAGCCTTCCCTCTTTCCAAATTTTCAAAAAACTATCTCCCTGTTTCACTTTTCACTTCTCCCCTCTGATAATGGTTGGAAGCTGCCCAGTTGCTGTTCCAGTCCTAGTGGATGAGGTGGTATCAGGGAAGGTTATAGAACTTCAGCAGTTAAAGAGGCATTGTCTTCAAAGAGCCTCAAAGAAAAAAATGGACAGTTCTAACTGTGTTCATAACAATCAAACAGTGGTAAGGCCTTATGAATGAAACCTATGAAGCTGTTGGTGGGATTTTTCACAACAGTGCTCCATCCTGGATCCTTCATTTGATAGGGGAATGGAGATAGGAATAGAGCCTGCAAGATCTGTAAGTGCTAGTGAATTAAGTGGGGGGTGACTCCCAGGTATGTGTGGTTAGTATTGTATCATATTTTTAGTAGTAGTAGTAATAGTTGGCACTTTGCTGATTAAATCGGGTCTCAATGAAATAATACAGCATTTGGGGGCAACACATCTGACTCAAGGAAATTTGTGGAAGTATCAAAAGCACCATTGGGTAGATTAGTTCCAGGTGTGGAGGCATAATGTTGACAAGGCATAATGACTTGAACAAGAATGACCTTCCACATATGCATTTGAACCTTGTCCTTTTGAAGGTCAAAACCAGCACCTTCATTTCAGGCAGGAAATAAATTAAGTACGGGGGGCGAATGTATACAGTCTACTTTTTGCATGAGGTTTGGGGGCACTTTGCCCCCTGTCAGCTGCCCACCCAGCCTCTATGTTAGAGCTTCACTGAGATACTTGATTTCTGATTAACAGGGCCACAAAGGATCCCCCCCTTCAAACCTGTCAAGCTTCAAGGAATCCGATCCCTCCCATGGTGGCAGCCAAGAAGCAGATAAACAAGAAGAGCTCTTACCAAGTCTTTTATTCAATATTCACAGCGGAAGGCTTAGAAAAGGTGCCTCTATTTCAGTAATGGTTCTCCTCTGAGTAAAGTACCACCCGCTCCATCTCTCCCATTATACGCCATCCCTGCGTCGGCTGATCTGTGCTTTCTGCCTCTGAGCTTTCTGTTCTCCTACTCTCAATCCCCACTGGGTCCTGGGAGGGAGGGGTCAGGAATGCTTTCTAAAGACACTGAGTCTGTCGGCTGTCTCTCCTCTGGTGCTTCCTCCTCCTCCTGCTGCTCTCCCAATATTTCCCAGCTTCTCCCCTCTGCAGCCCCTGAACTATGACCTTCTGCAAACTACTGTTGTAAATCTATACTGTCCTCCTCTTCTCAGGAAGGTTCAGGAAGAGGGGGGATGGTCTCTACCATTCCTCTTCAGTCTAGCCTCTGACAAAGCCTCAATTAGTTACTGAATTGGTTTCCCCGGAAGTACCATTGGGCAAGATAAGCATAGAAGTGGAACTGTAAGGGTATTGGGATGGAGGGTTAACTATAGCACAGCAAAACTCAGGTTGGGCTTAGCCTAACTGAAAGCTTGTTACCCTGAAAATTCTATCCAATAATGAATTTTATTTTTTTAAAGATTCCCCATTATACTCAATGCGGCCAAAGAAATGAGTTTTGGACCAAATTAATGAATCAGATGAAATTGCCCCGGCAGGCAAATTATCCGGTGCAGCGACAGTGGTGAAAATAACTCAGACAGATACTGGGGTTGGGTGAAATCAGTTCACATCTTTATTGACTACTGTGAAAGGTGGGGTTGGCATGGTACTAGGCCGAGGATCCAGCTCCTCATTCCACCAGTCAGTGCTGATGGAATGACACTCTTTTGGGATTGGGAAATACCCCCCTCCCTAGCAGTCACTGGTGTGGTGTAAGCCACACATCCAGGAACTTGCCAGGCAACTGGAGTGAGAGATTCCCCTCTATACCTGCCCCTTCTTGAGCTACAGGCTTTTCTCCAGCCAGCTTGATTCTGTTCCTCACAGAAGAAAACTGGGCAGGGAGAACAGATATACATTAAATTTGCATTAAGTTTCATGTTACTTACATTTTCCCCAATTTTATACCCATTTTACTGAAATTTCACTAAACATTTCAATTAATATTCCAAGAAGTGGGAAAGGTTCACGCCACCTAGTTTTACCTTTTATTTAGGTCTCTCTCTCACACACCCCAGGCATTATTGGGGAATCCCTGCAAATACTTTCTGAGATTTTATTATTTAAAACGTCCTGGAAATTTTTCATTTCCCCAGGCATTATTGGGGAATCCCTGCAAATACTTTCTGAGATTTTATTATTTAAAACGTCCTGGAAATTTTTCAAGCACAGGTGACCTTCTGATTGACCATTCATTGCTCAATGTTTTGTGTGGTAGATGGGGTGGAGGATTCCAGCAGCAACAGGGACATCATCTATGAACTAAGGGATTAATAGGCTCCCAAATATGAAATTGACCCCTTTGGTCATTCTCAGAATAATCAGCAAAAGGGACATCATCTACTGTATGAACTAATGTATATAGCTGGGATGCCAGCTCTATTCCATCGAGGGACCTCTATTTAAGCCCATGCATGTGTCCCTGAACTTCCTCTTTGGGGCCAGTGCATTGGAACACCAGCATCGTGTCTGCTGCCACCCGAAAGAGAGAGCAATCTGAAAGGAGAGCGATCTACCTATGACGTTACAGTGATCTGTTTTCATTTTTCCCTTTTCTCTCCCTAATTACCCCATTAGTTTTAAGTTAGTGTTAAATTTCCCCTCCTTTCCTTGCCTCCCTGCTCCTTTTTCCTAGGGGCTCCTGACCATAGCTCCCAAGTACCCTGTTTTCCCCGGGAAACCCCCGTATTTTCTTACCGTTTCCCACAGGTGTCCCGAATGGCAAAATACCCTGCATTCCCCCAGATTAAGGAGCTCCTGCTGACGGCCATGTTCTTCTGGTGCTGCGCCGGCACTGGAAGTCACTTCTACGCACTTCCGGACATGTCCGGAAGTGCATAGAAGCAACTTCTGGCGCTGCGGACATTTTGGAAATGGGCGCAGCGGCATCGGAAGTAGCTTCTACGCATGTCCGGAAGTGCGTAGAAGTGACTTCCGGTGCCGCGGTGCTGCTGATCCCGGATTTTTCAATCCGGAACTTGGCACCTATGCTCCTGACCCTGAGGGGCTTCAGCCCCTTTGGCCCTTTGGGCTTACTGCCGCTTTCGTGGCTGGCTTTGGGCTCCTTTTCACTGCGGCTGCTGCATAGGGGCTCCAAAGCAGCGAACAAGCTGACTTCTAGCCGCCACCTTAGCTGGCCGGTCGGCTTTCTGCATGTGCCTGTTTGCTCTGGCTACAAAAACTGGGCTCAAGAAAAAAATAGTTCGCAGCCTGGTTAATCTTTGCAAGAGATTAACCAAAACTGTAAATTTTGCTGTGACGTTCCTCGTCAGGACCAGACAGTTTCAACAAAGCCAAGTTCATTACTTTTAGCATGTTGGTCTTCTGCAGTGTTTGGCTGTCCTTTATTCCTTCCTACCTGAGCACCAGGGGAAAATATATGGTAGCTGTGGAGATCTTCTGCATCTTAGCCTCCGGTGCTGGGTTACTGGTTTGCATCTTTCCCCCAAATGTTATATGATCATTCTGTGGTCTGTGCTGAACAATTGTTGTTGTTGTTTAGTCGTTTAGTCATGTCCGACTCTTCGTGACCCCATGGACCATAGCACGGCAGGCACTCCTTGTGGGTAAATGCCAGGATCTGTCCAGGTCTTCTTAGGCCCCTATGCCTGGGCAGGACGTCTGGAACACCTTCAGCATACACCCGGGAATCATGGACTCATAACTGGGCTTTATGAGCACCAAATCAGCAGTAAACAGCAGAAGCATTTGTAGAGGTTTCAAAACATTCCTCTTTTATTTCTATTAACTACTGCATATTTACAGATCTGGCTTTGTGAGTGTTACAGGCTCTCACTTAGCCATCTTATCTACAGAAGATATTAAACTGCACACAGCACACGGCAGAGAGCAGAGTCAGGACTGAAAAACAACAAAGTAACAATTCCTAACTGTTCCCTCCCAACAGCAGATATCACCAGATTTTCAGAATGGGAGGGGTGAAAATGCTCACAACCTCCCCCTTTTCATTCTGACCATTATGAAAATCTAGCACAAAAGCAATTTCTTTACATATATACCAAGTTGTTCCTTATTAACAGCTTTAGTCAAAGCATCAGCAGGTATTTCTTTCCCTGGCATATATGTGACTTTTACAACTCCTTTCTGAATGCATTCTCTGGCACGGTGCAATTTGATTAGCAAATGTTTTGTTCTTTGCTTGCACCCTTCTGAATGGATTAGTTCTATGCAGGCTTTGTTGTCCTGATAAACTTGAATTGGACAACAAATTTTAACTCTCATATCCTCACATAGTTGCAATAACCATTCTACATTCATGAGGGAAAAATTTAAAGCGTTGAGTTCTGCTTCACATGAACTCATGCTTATTGTTGCCTGTTTCTTACAAGACCAATCAAATAGGCACTGATTGTACAAATAACATACACCTGAGGTGCTCTTGCCATCAGTTGTATCACTACCAAAACTGGCATCGGCATAGATCTCAAGACCTCCAGATTTTTGGCTAGTAAGCTTCAACCTGTAATGCATAGTGCCTTTTAAATACCTAACTATGCGTTTCAGCGCCTTCCAGTCTTGCACTGTAGGTTTATTTACATATCTGCTGAGCAAATTTACGCTAACAGCAATGTCTGGTCTTGTGCACCTTGCTATAAAACTAAGTTTACCCAACACACTTCTGAACAATGTAGTGTCAGGAAAAACATTAGCATTAGTATCATGTTGGTACCCTGTGACCATGGGGGTGTCTACAGAATTGGCATCTGTCAGATTTAATTTTTCAATCACATCATTGATCTTACGTGATTGATGCAGCAAAACATCACCTTGCTTATTTCTCTCTACTTCCAGTGAGAGATAATTGCTGACTTCCCCTAGGTCTTTCATATCAAAATGCTTTTGCAGTTTCGCAAGAGTGGTTTTGTAAATATTTGCATCCTTCCAGAAAAACAAAATATCATCCACAAAACAAATGCAGTACAATTTGTGCTGGTTAGATTCTTTAACAAAAACACAAGAATCAGCCTTTCCTTGCTGGAAACCTAAGGAAAACAGCACTTCTGTCAGCTTAGTGTGCCAGCATCGAGCACTTTGTTTTAGACCATACAGGGATTTTTTTAATTTACACACCATTCCTTTTTTTATCTGCACTCCATCTGGTGGTGACATGTAAATACTCTCATTGAGAATTCCGTACAAAAACGCAGTATTAACGTCGTGATGAGATATGGTCATGCCCTCTTCTGCAGCAATTTTCATCAACAGCCTAACTGTCTCAAATTTGACTGTCGGTGAATATGTCTCACGATAGTCCTGATCAGGAACTTGAGAAAAACCACGTGCAACTAATCTGGCTTTATATCTGACCACTTTACCAGTCTGATCAGTCTTGGTTTTGTAAATCCACCTGCTGTCTACAAGTTTCATGCCTGGTTCTGCTGGAACCAATTCCCATGTGTCATTTTGCTTTAGGGAATTCAATTCAGCTTTCATGGCATTAAGCCAAGGTTCGGCATCTTTTTCAGGTAAATTTTGAACCTCTTTGTAGTTAGTTGGTTCAAAAACTGAGTTTGGGTTGCTAGTGGGAGCCATATCTGAAATAGCAGCTTTAGCAAATTCTTTAGAAAATCGTTTAGGTGCTTGTCCCTTGGTAGTTCTCTCAGATCTACGCAATACTCTGGGATCCTCTGGGTCTGGTTCCTCCTCCTTGGGAGAATGGTGACCTGTATCTGGCAAAGATTCTACCTCTAGATCAGTGTCAGACCCATCTGATTTCTTAAAAGAGGTCTTTTCATTCTGATCATCTGTATCAGTGTCAGAATCTGTGCTACCATCAGCATCAATTACAGGTTTTGCCTCTTTGTTAATTGGTTTAACCACCTCATCATCTGAAATGGGATGACATTGAAAAATGCCAACTTTGTCCCATTTTGGATTACAATCCATGCTTCTGGTCAGCCTAATTGTGTTTGTGTCTGTCATCAGCACACGATAGGAACCTTTTTCATAACCTAGAAAAATGCCATGTTGACCAGATTTGCTCAATTTGTCACCTTGCAGAGTATGCACCCAAACTTCAGAACCGAAAATTTTTAAATGTTTTACAAACGGTTTCCTTTTGAACAGCATTTCGTATGGGGTGCAATCAATGGCTGATTGATACCTGCGGTTGTAAATATAGGTGAAACACGATAGAGCTTCAGCCCAGAAGGGGTTGGGTAGGCCTGAATCATGCAACAGAGTTTTAATTCCTTGTTGCAAGGTCTGGTTTACTCTTTCACATAAACCATTCTGCCATGGAGATCTGGGCGTGGCAGTCATGTGCTCTATGCCCTGTTCAGCAGTAAAGTTTTCAAACTGTTCTGAACAAAATTCTCCACCCGTCAGTAAAAAGACAACGTACATGCTCATCGTGAACATTCCTGAGCCATGCACAAAATTTTTGAAACTTAGAGAAGGCTTCAGACTTCTTTTGTAACATATAGACCCAAACATATCTAGAATAGGCATCTATCAGAACCAAAAAATAACATGAGTTTCCTCTAGAGAGCGCTAGAGGTCCAACCAAGTCTGCATGCACAATTTCATAAGGTTTCTTAACCTTCCTCCCAGATTTTGTACCTTTGGGAGCTTGCTTAATTTTGTTCTCTGCACATGAGACACATTTCATATGATAAGGACACTTTTGAACTTTCATGCCCTCAACCATATTTTGCATTTTACCTACTGCCTGGAAATGCAAATGACCAAACAAACGATGATAATCATGAATACAATGGTTATGCAATTTCTCATTCTTATCTACTGATATATTACAGCATGCCTTTTCAGTTTCTTTAGTTGCTCCAGAAGCTGTACCTGTAACAAAAGGCAATACGTATAAACCATCAACACACTTAGCATAAAGAATGAGTTTGTTGTCTCGAAGAATTTCACACCGAGAGTTTGCAAACACCACTTTAAATCCTTGAGCGTCTAGCTGAGAAACACTCAAGAGATTATCCTGCAAATGAGGAGCATACATAACATTTTTAACTGTTGCATTAAGGCTCTGCAAAGAAACCGTTCCCTGAGCCAAACTTTTAATAGTCGTTCCATCCGCTTGATGAATTGCTCCTCCCTGTTTCTCAAGATGAAGAAAGAGATTTTTATCATTGGCCACGTGCCTTGTGGCTCCTGAGTCGACAACAAAAACAGAACGTGTGAGTTGATTAGAACTGCGTGAGATCAAAGCCTTTGATGCAGCTGGCCCTTGGGGTTTTCGGCCTCCTCCCCCTTTGCCTTTGAAGTTGCCCTTCTTCTTTGAAGAGTTTTTACACTGATTTTTAAAATGGCCGACCTCTCCGCAAGAAAAACAGCGGCGCATTTTAAGAGCTTTTGCAACACTTTCACTTTCCCCTGTTGAAGGCTTGTAAGCATTTCCAACAGCCTTGTCCCTGCTTTCTCTAGCAGTCTGTCTGCGATCCCACTCATTCAAGAGCACGCTAGACACATAATCTTCTGTTAGACGGTCATTGGGCAAAGACGACAATTGAGCAGCTACAGCATCATAAGATTCATCCAAACTGTTTATGATAAGCATTGCAAAAACAGCTTCTGAAATATTTAAGTCTCGCTGGACAAGATCCTGTCTGAGACGTTTTAACTGGGCTAGATGGCTGGGCAAATCACCATCTTTCTGTAATTCCAGCCTACACAGCTTTTTAAAGAAAAGCACACTGGATCCTGCATTTTGTCTTAGATGCATATCTCGAAGTTTATTCCAAACAGCCCGTGCAGTCTGCTGGTTCTCCAAGTTGACCAACAACTGGTCCTGGACACTCAGAATAATTGTCCCCCTGGCTCTCATGTCTGCCTCATGCCACGCTGGCCATCCATCATCATCCTCATTAGGGGGGTCATCTTCTATAGTATGGTAAAGCTTTTCCCTTTGTAAAAGTGCTTTCATTTTGACCTGCCACGTAGGATAGGTCTCTGGTGTAAGGAGAGGAAAAGATAGAGACATCTGGCCAGAATGTGCAGAAGCCATGCCTGTGTTTAGTTAACAGCAAGACACTTCCCTTCATGCACCCCAAATACTCTTGACTCTCTCAGCAACTTCTCTCCCCACTCAGCACAATTAACAGGCAAACTGGAAAAGCGTCTCTGCTGTCTTCCTGGCAGCCAGCGACATACCTTTCTGTAAATCAAACAGCAGCTTGAAAAACAGCTTCAGCTCACAGCTCAACTCCGATGTGCAGCATCAGATGGAAATGGATCAGAAACATCCAATTATCCAACCATCAATAGCCATCTGCAACCATCCGCCTGCTACCAGCAACCATCCGCCTGCTACCATATGTGGGTAAATGCCAGGATCTGTCCAGGTCTTCTTAGGCCCCTATGCCTGGGCAGGACGTCTGGAACACCTTCAGCATACACCCGGGAATCATGGACTCATAACTGGGCTTTATGAGCACCAAATCAGCAGTAAACAGCAGAAGCATTTGTAGAGGTTTCAAAACATTCCTCTTTTATTTCTATTAACTATTGCATATTTACAGATCTGGCTTTGTGAGTGTTACAGGCTCTCACTTAGCCATCTTATCTACAGAAGATATTAAACTGCACACAGCACACGGCAGAGAGCAGAGTCAGGACTGAAAAACAACAAAGTAACAATTCCTAACTGTTCCCTCCCAACAGCAGATATCACCAGATTTTCAGAATGGGAGGGGTGAAAATGCTCACACTCCTTTCTTGCACTGCCTCCCGCAGTTTGGTCAAACTCATGTTCGTAGCTTCGAGAACACTGTCCAACCATCTTGTCCTCTGTCGTCCCCTTCTCCTAGTGCCCTCAATCTTTCGCAACATCAGGGTCTTTCCCAAGGATTCTTCTCTTCTCATGAGGTGGCCAAAGTATTGGAGAACAGCTAATAAGGAAGAAAAATTAGGAATAAGAAAATAAGAAACCTGTCCTTTAATGTATTTTGTGCTTTTCTCTTTGTGTACAGTAGAATATTTGCAAACACGTGTTCAGCAGCTGCCTTATATAATTTTTCTCTCGACATGGTAATTGATGATAGTTAGTCATAAATATTCACTATTGAATTCACTCTGGAGAAAAGTGTGAACAGGTGATTAACCTCTGATGCTCTGAAAAAGCCATTTTTGTGTTGGAGGACCAAGAAGCTCTCAGGTCCTAGGAATCCTGTCCAAGTTAAGTTACGTATGAGTGGAAGAATCCGCACCTTCGTTTTATCAGTGAAAGGGCTGCCAAGAAATTGAAAGTAACTTCACCAATTAATGCTTCCTCTGTGGGAAAGAAATGTGTTTAATTTATTAAGAATTAACCCTGTGACAATCTTAAAGTGTAAATGGGAGATTTAATCCATTTTTATTCACCATTTTATGTATCTCAGCTCCGAGCTCATTCAGTTTCCAAAACGTTCGGAAGCCATAGCATGGCTTCTGATTGGCTGCAGGAAGATCCTGCAGCCAATGAGAAGCAGCAGAAGCCATGCTGAATGTTCAGCTTCCAAAAATCATTTCAAATTCAGAACACTCACTTCTGGGTTTTGGTCATTCTGGAGCCGATTTGTTCAAGAGCCAAGGTGCTCGGGATCCAAGGTATGATTGTATTTCCAAATATTCTACTGTACACACAGTAAAAATATACAGCAAAGGACAGGTTTCTCATTTCTTTAATTTTTCTTCCTTATTAACTGTTCCCTGTTGTTCAGCTCAGGCCTCAGAATGATTATGTAACATTTAGGGGCAAAGATGCAGCCCAGCAACCCACCACTGGAGGCTAAGATGGAGAAGATCTCGACAGCTACCATATATTTTCCCTTGGTGCTCAGATAGGAAGGAATAAAGGACAGCCAGACACTGCAGAAGACCAACATGCTGAAAGTGATGAACTTGGCTTCATTGAAACTGTCCGGTAGCTTCCTGGCGAGAAAAGCCACAGCAAAACTTACAGTTGCCAGGCAGCTCATGTAGACGAGGACACAATAAAACATGGCCACAGACCCCTCATTACATTCTAGTATAATTTCTTCTGTCACTGAGTGCATATCCACATCTGGGTATGGGGGAGAGGTTGCCAGCCACACAGTACATATCCCTGCTTGAACCATGGAGCAGGAAAGGAGAATGGAGTGGCCTAGTCCTTTCCCCACCCATTTCCTCATCCTGGACTCTGGTTTTGTAGCCATGAAGGCCAAAACCACCGTGAAGGTTTTTGCCAGGACACAAGAAACAGCGGTTGAGAAGATGATGCCAAAAGCTGTTTGTCGGAGGAGGCAGGTCACCTTCTCTGGTCGGCCGATGAAGAGCAATGCACAAAGGAAGCAGAGCAGGAGAGAGATGAGGAGAGTGTAGGTGAGGTTTCGGTTGTTTGCAATGACAATGGGTGTGTCGTGGTGTTTCATAAATATACCAAGTACCAGAGCTGTGATCAAGGAAAGGGAAAGAGAGAAGCAGGCTAAACTGATGCCCAATGGTTCTTCATAAGACAAGAAGCTGATATCCTTGGGTAAACATGCATCCCGGTTCTTGCTTGGATAGTCTTTGTCTGGACATTTCTTACAGTCATTCATATCTGGGGAAAAATAAGGATATGACCCTTTGCTCCTTTCACAACAGCATGCTGAAATGTTTACTATCTGTCTGAGAAGAAAAGAGCTCAGCTCAAATTAAAACACTTGTCCTATACACTATCATCTGGTTCAGTGATGTGGTCCTGTAATCGAAACAGCCAGGACTGTTCCTCTTCATGATATTTGAATGTATCATCACACTAGCTTGGGTGCAGCTTGTTTAAGTTGGAAGGAGTGACAAGAGCCCCTCTGGATATTATTTGAACCACACACCACCTGGCTATTCTCAATGGATTGTTATTCTCATTTGATTATCATATTCCAACAATCTGTCTAAATATTTACCCTGTATTCCCCCATTGTTCAGCCTGTACACTGAGACCAAGCTCCGAGAGCCTTTTGGCAGTTCTCCCATTGCGGGAATGTGGTTACAGGCAACCAGGGACAGAGCCTTCTTGGTAGTTGTGCTCACCCTGTAGAATACCCGCCCGTCAGGTGTCAAGGAAATAAACACCAATCTGGCTTTTAGAAGACACCTGAAGGCAGCCCTATTTGGGAACTTTTTAATGTTTTATATTTTACTGTGGTTGAGGTTTTATTTTTAGGAAGCTCCTCAGAATTGTTGGGACAACCCAGTAAGATAGGCAGCATATAAATCATGGTTACTACTACTACTAGTACTACGACTACTACTACTACCAATATCTGGACAATGACCACCAAGAGGCAGGGACACACACACAATAGCTTATGTCTTCTTTTGAAACTTAACCTCAGCCATCCTTACTCCTTTCAGTCAAATGGATCAATTTAATCAAATCCTGTTCCTTACCATCCTGGTTTGCAATCTTTCCTTCTGCACATGGGATGCAATCGTAGCAGCAAGGGGGCTGTCCCTCCTTCACTTTCTTGCTTGATCCTGGAAGACATCTCTCAGTACAGACAGAATGCGGCTGAGTCTAATCCATAAATGAAAGAGCAGAAGGTTTACCAAGAGAATAATGAATTCAGAATGTTTTGTTGGGATTTTGTGCCTACGTGCAGAATTGGAGCTACTCGACTGAGCAATTAAGAGTTGGCTGTTAGCCAAGAAGGCCAAGAAGAATGAGGTCAAGATGAACTCTCTCTCTGTAATCTGCCTAGTGATATGGGTCCCTGGTAACAAGCTGGTAATTGGCTGAGGCTCCCATAAAGCAAGAACACTCATGACCTTCCGTGTGGTGTGGCGTTTTTGGAGTTTGTGAGTTGTGAGAGAAGGTTGATGTGTAGAGAGAGCAGTGAGAGGAAAAGTCAGTGGTTTATTGTTTTAAACTAAGATCCAACTCTGTACCAATTCTGTATATTGTGAGACTCCTGTATATAATAAAGCTGTACATAGTTATCCAGTTACTAGTGGCAGTGAGTTCCTGTGTCATCCTGTCTCACTGACACCTGGCGACCAAAGCTTCCTGGAGGCCTGCATGTACTCTGCTGTGTCCAAGTGGTTCTAGTTGGCAGTCTTCACTAGGTTCAATCCTGGTGGTTCCAACATGTTTCAGGTTCTAAGGGTCTTCTCTATGTTTCCAAACTTACACGGCACTTCAGTAATATGTGGAATGCCTCTACCAAGAGCAATTGCTCCTTTTCTTTTTAGTAGTAGTAATGTTTGAAGTGATGTGATATTCCCTCTATTGTTCTGGGATGTGCAGGTGTTGTGCTTACATAGCAGTGCCCTATCTGTTCTGCGTAGATTGCCTTGCCCATTAATGTACCCTCTGAATTTCTCTAGTGTCCCTGTTAAGTTCGTTATAATTGTTACTTCTGAGTATGTTGTCTGCTGGGTAGACATCCCTAGGATTGATTTTGGTGCTGGTGGCTACACCTATTCTTTGACCCATCAGATGCTGTCTGGGAGGAATGTGTTCTTTATGAGTTCCCATACAAAAGAATTCTGGACAAATACATGAATTGGAATGAAGTTATCGAAGAGATTTGACACTCAGCATGTTAAGGGGGAAATATACTTTGGAATACATATTTTGAGATAACTCTTTTTTGAAGACTGATGCATCTATTCCTAATGCTCTGTCTCTTGCTCTTCACGCCTTTCCTCTCAGCCTCCTTTCCTTCACTTTCTCTATCTTGACCACTTCTCCTGCTTCCACCTTTTCCACTGGCCCACTTAGAAGACTAGTGTTCTCCTGCATCTGCTGCTGTTTGTTCTCAGTTTCTTCTCTGGTATTATTATGCCTCTTTTCCCCAACCACTTCATTTCCTCACCTTTCTTGCAAGAAAGACAAAATCCTGGGGGTTATCAATTCATACATCATATTTCACTCAGTCAAAAACTAGTATTTAACATTCATAAAGAAATCCCAATTTCAGGTCAATCCCAATTTCTTTGGCTTATTTTAGAATAGTTCTCTTTTTATACTTGTGACTCTGGTTGCAGTCTTCCAGAGGGAAAAAAACCAACCCATTTAATTAGTCCAGCTGACCTGCTTTGTGCACTGTTTGATGTAAGGTTATTTCAAAGTCAACATGATCCTGCAGAAATCCACTGGGTATCTGCATGGTCTTTCAGATGTACACCCTCTAGTGCAGGGGAAATGTATGCAGAGGCCATGCCTGGCTGAAAGAAAACCTGCTCTTCTGTACCCAGGCCTTTTCATAGAAAAAACTGGTATTTGACTTGGGCGTAATGACCCACATTCAGATGACGATTATGTGATGCAAAAACCACATTTTCATGGATACAGCTTGTGGTGGGGTTTGTGAAGGGTTGAGATTAGGGCGAGACAACCTAGATTTCACTATTTTGGTTTACAATCAGATTCCCCAAGGTGAGTTTGCACTGTCAGCATTGCTTAACTGTATTTTATTAACTGTATTTTATAGTAAAAGGGTTCTTCGGTTTTGTAAACTTCTTGTTCCGATAGAAGGCTGCCTTCAGATGTCTTCTAAAAGTTGTGAAGGTCTTTATCTCATTGGAATCTGGAGGGAGGGTGTTCCACAGGGAACACTGTTCTAGGGATATGCCTCCATTTTACGCCAGGTTTTCAATCAGATCTCCTGCCCCCCCCTTTAGGTCATTCTAGGTTCTCGACATTGCTACAGACTTCGGTTGGTCGCCTTGGTTGCCCAAGGGGTCTGGTAGGAGTTTTTTGTCCATTTGGCAAATTGGCTCACACCTCTTGGTTTTTTCACCTACCTTGTAGCAAATCATCACAACTTTATTGGCGGTTAGGCATTGGTATAGCTGTGATGTTTCAGCGGGGAAAAGGTTCCGGCCATCGCCTACCCTTCCATCTTTAGGGTATTCCGTTAAAGGAATTCGGCGGTTGTGGATCCCGTCCGATGCCCTGCTGGTGGCAAGGGCCATTGCATGACCCCCAGTGGCATCAGGGGAGCTTCCAGTTGCATTTGCATCAACAGGCTCCAACTTCTGGTTGCTAACCTTTGATGACTCCACGCTGAGCGGGGGGAGTCATCTAGTCTGTTCAATCCAATGCCTAAGTCAATACCACTCACATGCTGTAACCAATAAAGTTGTGGCCTTTTTTCACCCATTAACTAAAATACATTGTGTCCTTGTGCCTTTATTTCCTCAAGCGGCTGGCGGGTTCTTGACTCACAATCTGTAACTTGCAGTTCAAAAGACAGTGATTAGACAGGCAGGTGGATAAGTATTGCTTGAGCTATATTGAATCTCTTCGGAATCAGATAACAATGTGGCCCTACCTGGTTAAACCAACTGTGCCATGTTATGGCATCTTCATCAAGGGTTAATTTTTGGTCTGGAGGAGCTTGTGGATCTACCCTCCCAACTCTCACTCTGTGCAAACTTTGGTTGGTGAATATGATCCAATTGACAATATCCAAGCTAGATGCTGCCTCTCCGTTCTGGTTGATGAACACCACATCTCCTGCAGTATTGTTAAATGAGATACTTCTCAGAAAGTTATGGAGCTAGATTGAAAGCAGAAAAGACAGGGGTTTGGAAAAGGCTGCAGTCTAATACATGGTTTCAAATTTCAACACCTTTATTGGCATATATATATATATATATATATATATATATATATATATATAATATAAAAACAAAGACAAAACATACAGCACATATAGGTCATTAGTATATATAGTGACTCTACATCATACAGAAATAATGGAGAGCAGGAGGAGGAGGAAAAGGCACACAATGGGTCCTCAGGTTGAGCAACCTTTTTTCCTGTGTGCAGAGAATGCAGCAAAAGGTGGGTGGAGAGAGCCAACCCATTCTCTTTCACAAACATGCCTCTCTCTCAGTCTTTCTTACAGCTCTTCTTCCCCACACTCCCTTTTCCATCGTTCCCTTTCTCCCTCTCCATGAGACGCAGTGTTGTGCAGCCACCTGCTCTGAGGAAGGATTTGGTGGATATGGGCTAGAGAGAATGCTGAACCTCTCTATTGACTATGACCACTGCTTCCTATCTGTGAATGCAGTGGCATCTCATTGGGCTGCAAAGCTTCTTTCCTCCAAATGCGTTCTCCTGAAATACAGGGCAGAATTCACTCAAAATAGGACACAACCATCATTTACGTAGTCCAGATCTGCAAGCAGCACAATATGTGGGGAATCATCTAGAATACCATCATATCAGTGCCTTCTCATCTGTCAGCAGAATTATACATTCATTTCTGAACTCTGCCCAAGTGTTTGAACTCTGAGAGGAAAGACCAAAGTGACAGCATTTTGTGAACCCCTACATATTCAACAGAGGTGCCGTCTGGGGGGTGGGTGCCGAGGGCCATCCAATATTTCAAGAATAAAACCGTGGTCCTCAAAAGGATGTGCCAGAGCGAAGACACCCTATCTTCACCTTGGCAGGGCCTTATGATGATTGCCAGGGAGCACAGGGACATGGCAGGGCGAAGTTTCTTCGCCTTAGTGTGTTCCTTTCACAAAGGTAAGATGGAGGGGGATAGGTCAACTGTGATGTCATGTGATGTGCCCTAATGTTGGGCACAACTCTGATTATGAAGAAGTAATAGAGGTCTCGCTGTTGAGGATGTACAACCTTTACCTGCCAAAACTGTTGATTTGGATTCTTCCCTCTCCCTCTGTACACCATTCCTCTGTGTCTGAGTCTGGATCTCAACATGGCATGTAAAGCATGGGCCATGGCATACACAGCACTATGGATGCTGTAACTGTGGCCTGTCATGCTCAGTTCAAAAAGTGATCCAGGAAGGCTCTCCAGCTTCTCTTCTCCGGTGCAAATATTCCCCTCTGCATTGTCTGCATTGATATCTGGGAGTACACATTCAAAGGCCTGTTGCCAGAAGTCCCTGATAAAACCGTCCCTGGAAGGGTTTCTGTGCACAACATACTGATGAAATCCTGGTGGGTTTCTGAAGTGAATTTCTAAGGCTATAGCACCATTGAATATTCCTGAATCCCAATTCCTTTGAAAGACAAATGAAGTAAATTCAGTCTGGGCTGATATAATCCATACTTTACTTTCTACATTCTTGGTCATGTCATCATGTTCTGATAGGTATGAAAGCCATCTAAAAGTTGCCATGGAATAAGATTCTCCAGAGGCAACCACTACGTTAGCTTTGCTGCTAAAAATTTGATCTTGTATATTGGCTGCTTGTTGTAGCAAGCCATACATTTCAGAAATAAAACTGAATTCTGGGATTTTTTCTATGAATGCAAAGCAGACACCACTCTTGGTAAACATTGGGGAAATAGTTTGCACAAATCTTTCTCCATTATCATTGTCTGTTGCAATGACTCCAATCCACATCCACCTGAAATGTAGAAGCAAAGAGAGAATTCCCTCATACTGAAGGGCTTCTGGGGCTGCCATCTGGTAGAAGGGAAGCCCTGGGATTTTATCATTCATCACTGGAGCAGAGCCATAAATGAGCTAAAGAGGAAATGGAGGAAGAGAAGAGACAAAGTAATATTTGCAGAGTTCATTCAAGATTTTCATATACTTTATGTAGTGAATCCTCTTTGCAAAATTTGGCAATCTGACTTTAAACAGAGGGTGAGATACACATTTCTTCTCTGGAGCTTCTTTCATCTTCTTGATGCACACAGCAGAACTGCCATTTCTGCCTCTTCTTTTTCAACATTTCCCAGATTTCATTTATGATCATTTATTTCACTTTGGAACCAGCTGCTCTGTCCAATTACTGTTCTCTGGCAGCACTGGACTGTACAGTATCTGCAATTTGCCATACCTCCAGAGTGTGTTTAATTTGAAAGCCATTTCCCCCTAAACATTTACACATTGGGTGTGGTGTTGTAAAGAGGAATAATTATTGTACTTGGACTTCCTTGTGAATTTTTATCCTGGAAGCAATTCCCCCGCTTCTCCTGCAACTCAATTTAGATACCCTTCTCATTAAGCAGGAAATGCTTCATATCCAAAAATGGCTGGTGAGGGTGGAGTGCATGGTTCTGCCCCCAATTTCATCCTCGCCCTGAACTGGTGATACACTCTGAACTGGTGCTGTGAATTCAGCCTCATTCTCTATGCGAGCTAGGAGAGATATTGTACAAGGGTGCCCTACCTGCGGAATCTTATAGATATCCAAAACAGTGGCCACATAAAAGGAGATTTCAGAATCAAGTCCCCCAATGACCCCAGCCAGATTATTTTCAACATCACATATATAGTTAGGAACTAATTTCTCCACCCTGGATAAAAGCAGCAGTGTGGCAAGATATGTGCTCCTTGCATAGTTATAGCTGTCATATAAGTGGAAGCCCAAGGTGATGTTGGGAAGGATGTGAGGGTCTTCATTGATCTCCTTGACTGCAAAGGCCAAGGCCAAGATGTGCTGGTAAATCTTAGGCACCACCCTAGAATGAGAGTTGCAAACCCTGTCAGTAGGCACTTCAACAGATAGATGGTTTACATCAAGCCAGAGGTTAATCATATTGTGTTCAGTGGAGTTATCTCCCTGTCGATTCCATTGCTAAACAGTTCTTATGATGTTTAGACAGAATCTCTTTTCTTGCAACTTGAAGCCATTGGTTCAGGTACTACCCTCTGGAGCAAGAGAAAACAAGCTTGTTCCATCTTCCTCGTGACAGCCCTTGAGATACTTGAAAATGGCTACCCTACACCCCCCAGTCTTCCATTTTCATAGCTAAACATACCCAACCCCCTCTCCTTTTCCTCATAAGGTTTGGTTTCCAGACACTTGATCATATGTGTCACTCCCCTCCGCATACGTTGCAGCTTGTCAATATCCTTCTTAAGTTCTGCTGAACATAACTGAACACAGTACTCCAGGTGTGGTCTGAGCATAGCAGAATAGAGCTGCTCTATTACTTCTTTTAGGAATGCGGGTGGCACTCATGTCTAAACCCCTGAGCCTAGGACTCCCTGTGACGGGGTGAGCTCCCGTTGTTCGGTTCCAGTTCCTGCCAACCTAGCAGTTCAAAAGCATGTCAAAGTGCAAGTAGTAAATAGGCACTGCTCTAGTGGGAAGATTAACAGTGTTTCTGTGCACTGATCTGGTTCGCCAGAAGGGGTTTAGTCTTGCTGACCACATGACCTGGAAAAACTGTCTGCGTACAAACATCGGCTGCCTCAGCCAGTAAAGCGAGATAAGCGCCGCAACCCCAGAGTCGTTCGCGACTGGACTTAACTGTCAGGGGTCCTTTACCTTCATTACTTCTTTTGATTGGGGTACTATACTTCAGTGATCCTTTTTACATATGCTACTGGCATGCCCGGTGTTCCCTATCTTATATTTGTGCAGCTGATATTACCTGCCTAAGTGCAGAACCTGACATTTGTCCCAACTGAAATCCATTTTGTTAGTTATGGCCCAGTTCTCCAATCTGTTAAAGTCAATGGTATCTAGACCTTTCCCTGACATTTACAAAGTTTCTGAGCTCCCTCCTGCATTCATGAGGCAGTGATGGTGGTTGTAATTCACAGAATTATATACTTCATAATATATACCATCATTGTGAAAGAAACTTTAGCTTGAGATCAGAAAATGAAATGAGCATTCAGCTTCAGAACAGGTTTTTTTTGTTTGATTCATTCTCACTAACAGTTCTGTTCAGATAAAGTCTATCAAAATTGGATATATATACATTTACAGACACACACACACACACACACACACACACACACATTTGTATTCATTTCCCAATTGAAAAACCGGAGCTTCTACACTATTCTCTTAATTGACAATACATTCCTATGGATTTCTACATCAGCATATGTCCCACTGAAATCAAAAGTGGTTATTGCAAGGTAAATGGGTATAAGTTTGTAGCCTCGGCCATTATTCTGAGGCTGCATCTCTAGGTTTGATCATTCCTATGCTGTAATAAATGAGTGACTTAGTTCTTACACAAGCTCTTCAGGCAGCGCTGGTGGGGGTTCCTCAGTGAATGTTGCTGGAGAGGAGATGAAGCCCCCATGGGAAACAATGCCACCAATGAGGAACTCTCCAGGCTGATGATACATGTGAAGTGGACGGTGTGGACCTTGGAGCCTGCATTTTGCTAAGTGAGCCTGACATCCATTGTAAGAAATCAGTTCCAGCAGCAAGACCACTAAAACCACCATTCCCAATACAAAGGCAACTGTTTGTTCTACGAAGAAACCATGATTTCACTGGCAAAATTAGAATTAGTTTCTCCAAGATAAAAATTGTCTCATTTAAATGGTAGTTTATTTCCCTGAAAGGACACAATCTGGGAGTATTCAAGATCAGACTTGCTGCTCCCAGACACTATTTAATAATTCTGGTTAAGTTGTAGTATTCTTTGTGTTATGTTGCCAGTGGCCAGTGAAAATCCAGAGGGATTTTTGAGGAGCAGCAGATTTAATTGTAGCCCTGTTCATAATCAAGGAAGAATGTAGTTATTTATTCAGTGCTAGGGGTTCCCTATTGAATTGCTGTGTTTGTCACATATTCAGAACTCTGATTTTTAATTCTCTTTCATTAGATAATAAGGGAACAGTGGTTTATTGGTGAAATTAGAAGTTAGAAGCTCATAATAGAAAACCTTATAAACAATGGAGACTCCGAAATGTAGTATGGTGTAGTCAGGATCTTGGCATTTGGCTGAGTGGACCTGGTTTCACCCCAGCCATGTGGCATGACTGCAACGCTACAAATAAGAATTACTTGAGACTAAGTTCCATT
Organism: Zootoca vivipara; assembly: GCF_965207765.1. Taxonomy (NCBI): domain Eukaryota; kingdom Metazoa; phylum Chordata; class Lepidosauria; order Squamata; family Lacertidae; genus Zootoca; species Zootoca vivipara. Next base: position 41,515,336 of record NC_142595.1, read on the forward strand.
GAATTCCACGATCTTTTATTGGAAAATTTCATTGAATTCCATGGTTTTTTATTGCAAAGTTTTACATGACTTGTAAAATATGGTGAACTTAAAACAATATCTTTCATAGGCTGAAATGCAACCTTTAGCTTTTAATTAAAAATTCAAAATATTTGTACAGAAGTGTTCCTATTTAAACATTAGTATGAATGGGGAAAGAACATCAAATTCAGAGAAGAATGAACTTGGAAGGGTGGCTCTGCTATGGTTCATGCCCACATAGCTTTCTGTCTCCTTGTTGGTATATTTCTCTCTAGCTTAGGTTAGGGCTTCTACCAAGCTGTCAGCTTGTTTCCTTGCAAATTCCCTGCAAATTCCATCCAATTATATAGAAACGAAAACTATTATAGCCATTTTTAGATTCCACATTACAGTCAAGGCAGCCAAAGAAAGGAAATTTGTACCCAAATAACCAATCAAATTGAATCATCCAGGTAGGCACATTCTCTGGCCCTGTGACAATAGTGAAAATAACTCAGACAGAAACTAGAGTTGGGTGAAATCAGTCCAAAAATTTACTGACTACTGTGGAAGGTGGGGTTGGCATGGCACTTGGGCAAGGATCCAGTTCCTCATTCCACCAGCCCATGCTGATGGAATGACACTCGTTTGGGGTTGGGAAATTCCCAACCCCCCCCCTCCCCAGAAGTCACCCAGTGATCAGCCCTGGTGTGGTGTAAGCCACACATCCAGGAACTTGCCAGGCAACTGGAGTGAAATATTCTTCATCTTGAGCTCCAGACATTTTTTCCAGCCAGCTTAGTTTCTTGTTTCTCAAAGAAAAAAACTGGGCAGGGAGAATAGATACACATTAAATTTGCATTTAATATTTAGTTTCATGTTACTTACATTTCCCCCAATTTGTACCAATTTCACTTACATATATAAGTGCTATAAGGGGATTGGGATGGAGGGGTAGCTATAGCACACCAAAGCTCAGGTTAGGGCTTAGCCTGACTGACAGCTTGTTTCCCTGCAAATTCAATCCAATTATGCAGAAATGATTTTTTTTTTTTAAAGATTCCCCATTACACTCAATGCAGCCAAAGAAATGAGATTTGGACCCGATTAATGAATCAAATAAAATTGCTTAGGCAGACACATTGTCTGGTGCAGTGACAGTAGTGAAAATACCGGTAACTCAGACAGATCCTGGGGTTGGGTGAAATCAGTCCACATCTTTATTGACTACTGTGAAAGGTTGGGTTAGCATGTGTCGCGGTCACCCTGACCCGCGCAGCACCCCCGGACATTTAACTGTCTATTGATGACTGTGCCAATGACAAGTGGAATACCTGCTGCCACCAACCAGTATTCTAACTGGCACTTGTTAATCACTTCAGACCAGGATGTTGTTTGAAATAAAAATATGTTGCTTTATTGTAAGTACATAAGCGTAATGGTTTCAGTAATATTCTTAATAACGTTCCAAATAACAGATGTTTCGTATACCGACCTATTACCGCTAATTATAAATATTACCGGCCCAATACCGCTAAAGTCAACTAAATGTTTCTGCAAATAAAATCACTCAAACTCTCTATCCTGACTTTTCAATATCTCACCACCTATGCCTCCCTCGTTAGTTGAGAGATAGTATTTAAAGCAGCTCTATCTCTATCTCTCACCTAACGATCAACTGACTTACCTGACCAAGCGACTACCCGACCAACCGACGACCAACTGCCTCCAGGGGTGGGGTTTTTATGCCCAGCCAGAGCCCACCCCCTTGGGTTCTAACTGTTCTATCTTGTTAACCCTTACTAACCTGGCCTAACTCGATGCTGATCACTACAGCATGGTACTGGGCCTAGGATCCAGCTCCTCATTCTACCAGTCAATGCTGATGGAATGACACTCTTTTGGGGTTGGGAAATACCCAACCCCCCTCCCTAGCAGTCACTGGTGTGGCGTAAGCCACACATCCAGGAACTTGCCAGGCAACTGGAGTGAGAGATTCCCCTCTATACCTGCCCCTTCTTGAGCTACAGGCTTTTCTCCAGCCAGCTTGGTTCTGTTCCTCACAGAAGAAAACTCGGCAGGGAGAACGGATATACATTAAATTTGCATTAAGTTTCATGTTACTTACATTTTCCCCAATTTTGTACCCATTTCACTGAAATCTCATTAACTTGTCAATTGCTATTCCAAGAAGTGGGAAAGCTTCAGTCCACCTAGTTTTACCTTTTTTAAGGTCTCTCTCTCACACACCCCAGGCATTATTGGGGAATCCCTGCAAATATTTTCAGAGATTTTATTATTTAAAACGTCCTGGAAATTTTTCAAGCACAGGTGACCTTCTGATTGACCATTCATTGCTCAATGTTTTGTGTGGTAGATGGGGTGGAGGATTCCAGCAGCAAAAGGCACACCATCTACTTTATGAACTAATGTATATAGCTGGGATGCCAGCTCTCTTCCATTGAGGGACCTCTATTTAAGCCCATGCATGTGTCCCTGAACTTCCTCTTTGGGGCCAGTGCATTGGAACACCAGCATTGTGTCTGCTGCCACCCGAAAGAGAGAGCAATCTGAAAGGAGAGCGATCTACCTATGATGTTACAGTGATCTGTTTTCATTTTTCCCTTCCCTCTCCCTAATTACCCCATTAGTTTTAAGTTAGTGTTAAATTTTCCCTCCTTTCCTTGCCTCCCCGCTCCTTTTTCCTAGGGGCTCCTGACTATAGCTCCCAAGTACCCTGTTTTCCCTGGGAAAGCCCCGTATTTTCTTACCGTTTCTCGCAGGTGTCCCGAACGGCAAAATACCCCGGATTCCCCCCGATTAGGGTGCTCCTGCTGGCGGCCATGTTCTTCTGGTGCTGCACCAGCACCAGAAATAATAATAAGAAATAATAAACCTGTCCTTTATTGTATTTTGTGCTTTTCTCTTTGTGTACAGTAGAATATTTGCAAACACATGTTCAGCAGCTGCCTTATATAATTTTTTTTCTAGACATGGTGTTTGATTATAGTTAGTCATAAATATTCACTATTGAATTCACTCTGGAGAAAAGTGTGAACAGGGGATTAACCTCTGATGGTCTGAAAAAGCCATTTTTCTGTTGGAGGACCAAGAAGCTGTCAGTTCCAAGGAATCCTGTCCAAGTTAAGCGACGTATGAGTGAAAGAATCCACACCTTCGTTTTATCAGTGAAAGTGCTGCCAAGAAATTGAAAGTATCTTTACCACTTAATGGTTCCTCTGTGGGAAAGAAATGTGTTTAATTTATTAGTAATTAACCCTGTGACAATCTTAAAGTGTAAATGGGAGATTTAATCCATTTTTTATTCACCATTTTATGTATCTCAGCTCTGAGCTCATTCAGTTTCCAAAACATTCGGAAGCCATAGCATGGCTTCTGATTGGCTGCAGGAAGGTCCTGCAGCCAATGAGAAGCAGCAGAAGCCATGCTGAATGTTCAGCTTCCAAAAATCATTTCAAATCCAGAACACTCACTTCTGGGTTTTGGTCATTGCGGAGCCTATTTGTTCAAGAGCCAAGGCGTTCGGGATCCCAAGTATGATTGTATTTCCAAATATTCTACTGTACAGACAGAGAAAATATACAGCAAAGGACAGGTTTCTTATTTCTTTAATTTTTCTTCTTTATTAACTGTTCTTTGTTGTTCAGCTCAGGCCTCAGAATGATTATGTAACATTTGGGGGCAAAGATGCAGCCCAGCAACCCACCACCGGAGGCTAAGATGGAGAAGATCTCCACAGCTACCATATATTTTCCCTTGGTGCTTAGATAGGAAGAAATAAAGGACAGCCAAACACTGCAGAAGACCAACATGCTGAAAGTGATGAACTTGGCTTCGTTGAAACTGTCTGGTAGCTTCCTGGCAAGGAAAGCCACAGCAAAACTTACAGTTGCCAGGAAGCTCATGTAGACGAGGACACAATAAAACATTGCCACAGATCCCTCATTACATACTAGTATGATTTCTTCAATCACAGCGTGCATGTCCACATCTGGGTATGGGGGAGAGGTTGCCAGCCACACAGTACATATCCCTGCTTGAACCATGGAGCAGGAAAGGAGAATGGAGAGGCCAAGTCTTTTCCCCACCCATTTCCTCATCATGGACTCTGGTTTTGTAGCCATGAAGGCCAAAACCACCGTGAAGGTTTTTGCCAGGACACAAGAAACAGCGGTTGAGAAGATGATGCCAAAAGCTGTTTGTCGGAGGAGGCAGGTCACTTTCTCTGGTCGGCCAATGAAGAGCAATGCACAAAGGAAGCAGAGCAGGAGAGAGATGAGGAGAGCGTAGGTGAGGTTTCGGTTGTTTGCAATGACAATGGGTGTATCGTGGTGTTTTATAAATGTACCAAGTACCAGAGCTGTGATCAAGGAAAGGGAAAGAGAGAAGCAGGCTAAACTGATGCCCAATGGTTCTTCATAAGACAAGAAGCTGATATCCTTGGGTAAACATGCATCCCGGTTCTTGCTTGGATAGTCTTTGTTTGGACATTTCTTACAGTCATTCATATCTGGGGGAAAATAAGGATATGACCCTTTGCTCCTTTCACACCAGCTTGCTGAAATGTTTACTTTCTGTCTGAGAAGAAAAGAGCTCAGCTCAAATTAAAACACTTGTCCTGTACACTATCATGTGGTTCAGTGATGTGGTCCTGTAATCGAAACAGCCAGGACTGTTCCTCTTCATGATATTTGAATGTATCATCACACCAGCTTGGGTGCAGCTTGTTTAATTCGGATGGAGTGACAAGGCCCCCTCTGGATATTATTTGAACCACATACTACCTGGCTATTCTCAATGCATTGTTGTTCTCATTTGATTAACATATTCCAACAATCTGTCTAAATATTTACCCTGTATTCCCCCATTGTTCAGCCTGTACACTGAGACCAAGCTCCGAGAGCCTTTTGGCAGTTCTCCCATTGTGGGAATGAGGTTACAGGCAACCAGGGACAGAGCCTTCTTGGTAGTTGTGCTCACCCTGTAGAATACCCACCCGTCAGGTGTCAAGGAAATAAACAACAACCTGACTTTTAGAAGACACCTGAAGGCAGCCCTATATAGGGAACTTTTTAGTGTTTGATGTTTTACTGTGGTTGGTGTTTTATTTTTTTGGAAGCTGCTCAGAATTGTTGGGACAACCCAGTCAGATAGGCAGCATATAAATTATTTTTACTACTAATACTACCACTACTACTACCACCACCAATATCTGAAGGAAAATGACCACCAAGAGGCAGGGACACACACATGTCTTCTTTTGTCTTCTTTTGAAACTTAACCTCAGCCATCCTTACACCTTTCAATCAAATGGATCAATTTAATCTCATTATTTCCCTTACCATCCTGGTTTGCAATCTTCCCCTCTGCACATGGGATGCAATCATAGCAGCAAGGTGGCTGTCCCTCCTTCACTTTCTTGCTGGATCCTGGAAGACATCTCTCAGTACAGACAGAAAGAGGCTGAGTCTAATCCATAAATGAAAGAGCATAAGAATCATCAAGAGAATAATGAGTTCAGAATGTCTCAGGTTCTAAGGCTCTTCTCTATGTTTCTAAACTGACACAGAATGCCTATACCAAGAGCAATTGCTACTTTTCTTTTTAGTAGTAGCAATGTTTGACGTGATGTGATATCTCCTCTATTGTTCTGGTATGTGCAGGCACACTTCAAAGTTACTCTAGTGTCCCTGCTAATCTTGTTATAATTGTTACTTCTTCTTTTTTCTATGTTTAAAATCAAATGTTTTTTATCATGTATAATTTTTCTATTAATTTTTTTTCTGTTTTACATTTTAGAATATTTATTTAAGCAACCTTAAAATATAAATTACTTCCACGGGTGTAATAATGGTATGCAGAATTGTTACTTCGTAGTATGTAGTCCTCTAGGTAGACATCTCTAGAATTGATTTGGTGTTGGTGGCTACACCTATTCTTGGGCCCATCAGATGCTGTCTGGGGAAGAGTTCCTTAAAGTTCCAAATAAGGGATTTTTGAGGAATGTGTTCTTCATGAGAACTTATACAAAAATAAAATAAAAATTCTGGATAAATACATGAATTGGAATGAAGCTATCCAAGAGATTTGAGACACTGATCATGTTAAGGGGAAAATATACTTTGGAATACATATTTTGAGATAGCTCTTTTTTGAAGACTGATGCATCTATTCCTAATACACTCTCTCTTGCTCTTCACACCTTTCTTCTCAGCCTCCTTTTCTTCACTTTCTCTGTCTTTACCACTCTTCCTGCTTCCACCTCTTCCGTTTTCTTTATATACTGAGGATTCTGGTTGCAGTCTTTCAGAAGGGAAAAAGAACCTATTTAATTAGTCCAACTGACCTCCTGTATGCACTGTCTGATCATAGCTGCCAAGTTTTCCCTTTTCTCGTGAGGAAGCCTATTCAGCATAAGGGAAAATCCCTTAAAAAAAGGGATAACTTGGCAGCTATGTGTCTGATGTAAGATTGTTTCAAGGTGAACATGATCATGCAAAAATCCACTGGACAGCTAATTGGTCTTTCAGATGTACACCCTCTAGTGCAGGGGAAATTTATGCCAAGGCCGTGATTGGCTTAAAGAAAACATGCCATCCTGAATCCAGGCCTTTTCATAAAAAACCCCCAAAACCGGTATTTGACTTGGGCCTAATAACCCACATTCAGATGAAGATTGTGTGATGCAAAAGGCACATTTGTATGGATGAAGCTTGTGCTGCAGTCTGTGAAAGGTTGTGATTAGGGTGAGACAACCTAGCTTTCACTATTTTGGTTTGCAATCAGATTACCCAGGGTGAGTTTACACTATCAGCCCTGCTTAAGTGTTTTTTTAATAGTAAAAGGGTTCTTCTGTTTTGTAACCTCCTTAATGAAATATTTTGCCTTTATTCCTTGTTCCAACAGAGGGCTCCCTTCAGATGTCTTCTAAAAGTTGAGTAGGTCTTTTATCTCCTTGACATCTGGAGGGAGTGTGTTCCACAGTGAACACTGTTCTAGGGATATGCATGGTGAATTGGGCTGTATATTCATAAAGTGCTTTATCCAAACCTTTAAGCCTGGGATTCCCAGTGTGGTACCCCATACAGCTCATTAGTCCATGCCCAGGCCCTCTCCACTACCACTTTCAATGATTTTTGTTAATGTAATTAATTTTGCATTTTAATGGAAGATGGTGCTGAAGTGACTAGAAAGTGGCATCTAGTGGCATCCTTAAATTTCTCCAGAATGTTTCTGGATCCCACATGGGGTCCATAGAGAAGATAGAGGGAGCAGACAAGCTAGAGGAATAAGGTACATAGAAGCAGTGGTGGGGCGTACCTGCCAGCCCCCCTCAATATTTAATTCAAGTTGGTGATCCAGCTTTGGACATCCACTAATCAGGAACTTGCAGTTCAAAAGCCAGTGATTAGACAGGCAGGTGGATAATTGTTGATTAAGCTATATTGAATCTCTTCTGAATTAGATAACAATGTGGCCCTACCTGGTTAAACCAACTGTGCCATGTTATGGCATCTTCATCAAGGGTTAATTTTTGGTCTGGAGGAGCTTGTGGTTCTATCCTCCCAAGTCTCACTCTATGCAAACTTTGGTTTGTGAATATGATCCAATTGACAATATCCAAGCTAGAGGCTGCCTCTCCATTCCGGTTGATGAAGACCACATCTCCTGCCGTATTGTTAAATGAGATACTTCTCAGAAAGTGATGGATCTAGATTGAATACAGAAAAGGCACTTGTTTGGAAATGGCTGCAGTTCTAATACATGGCTAAAACAGAAAAGACAGGTGTTTAGAAAAGGCTACAGTATAATACAGGGCTGAGCAACCTTTTTTTTCTATGTACAGAGTATGCAGCAAAAGGTGGGTGGCAATTTAGGCAACCGTGAATGGAGTCAGGTCCAAGCATGGAGAAAGCCAACCTATTTTCTTTCACAAACATGCCCCTCTCTCAGTCTTTCTTACAGCTCTTCTTCCCCACACTCCCTTTTCCATCTTTTCCTTTCTCCCTCTCCATGAAACACAGTGTTGTGCAGCCACCTGCTCTGAGGAGGGATTTGGTGGATATGGGCTTAGAGAGAATGCTGAACCTCTCTATTGACTATGACCACTGCTTCCTATCTGTACATGCAGTGGCATCTCATTGGGCTGCAAAGATTCTCTGCTCCAAATGCTTTCTCCTCAAATACAGGGCAGAATCCACTCAAAATAGGACACAACCATCATTTCCCTTTCTTTATTTGGTATACTGCCATTACATCCTCTAGATTTGCAAGCAGGACTGATATGTGGGGAATAATCTAGCATACAACCATAGCTGTGTGTTCTCCTCTGTCAGCAGAACGATAGATTCATTTCTGGATTCTGCCCAAATGTTTGAACTCTGAGAGGAAAGATTAAGATGACAGAATTTTGTGAACGCATGTGTATTCAACAGAGTGGGTGGGTGGGTGGGGTGCCCAGTGCCATATAAAATTTCCAAAATAAAATTGTGATCCTCAAAAGGATGTGCCAGAGCAAAGACTGTAGGGAGAGTTTTCTGGGCTATCAGCAGCCCCCCCCTCCTGTTTCTACAAGCGTCCTCTGATGAGCATAGCTCTGGAAAAGGCATTCCCTACTTCTCCAGGGCGCTCCCATGACATATTTATTTACACTATATTACACAAAGGAATCATAGTGCTCTCTCTCATCCAGCTCCGAGAGAGGAGAGGCAAAAGTGAAAGTACATCACATAATACATAGAGATAGGGCTATATCCGGTTTTCATGCTTGCTCTCAGACAGACCGTGTGATTTCCATTAATCACAAAATGCAGCTTCAGAGGAGTGAAATTGCTGGAAGTGTGGGAAAGAAGGCCACCTGCAGAAGAATTGCAGGAAGGGCCAGACGCCTAAGGGCTCTAGGGCAGGAGGGGCCAGTGGCAAGAATCGTGCCAAGCCTAGCTCTACCCAGGCATGCGCTTTGATCACACCAAGTATCTTCCCAACTACCCAGAATGAAGCATCTTCACCCTAGTGCATCCCTTCCATGAAGGTAAGACATTGGGGGCGAGGGTGATAGGTCAACTGTGATGTCATGCACTCCCGCTCCCCCAATATTGGGTACAACTCTGGTTATGAGGAAGCAACAGAGCTCTCTCTGTTGAGGATGTACAACCTTTACCTGCCAAAACTGTTGATTTTGATTCTTCCCTCTCCCTCTGTACACCATTCTCCTGTGTCTGAGTCTGGATCTCGACATGGCATGTAAAGCATGGGCCATGGCATACACAGCACTGTGGATGCTGTAACTGTGGCCTGTCATGCTCAGTTCAAAAAGTGATCCAGGAAGGCTCTCCAGCTTCTCTTCTCCAGTGCAAATATTCCCCTCTGCATTGTCTGCAGTGATATCTGGGAATACACATTCAAAGGCCTGTTGCCAGAAGTCCCTAATAAAACCATCCCCATCTGTGCTGGAAGGGTTTCTGTGTACAACATACTGATGAAATCCTGGTGGGTTTCTGAAGTGAATTTCTAAGGCTATAGCACCATTGAATATTGCTGAATCCCAATTCCTTTGAATGACAAATGAAGCAAACTCAACCTGGGCTGTTGTTATCCATACTTTACTTTCTACATTCTTGGTCATGTCATCATGTTCTGATAGGTATGAAAGCCATCTAAAAGTTGCCATGGAATAAGATTCTCCAGAGGTCACCACTACATTAGCTTTGCTGCTAAAAATTTGATCTTGTATATTGGCTGCTTGTTGTAGCAAGCCATACATTTCAGAAATGAAACTGAATTCTGGGATTCTTTCTATGAATGCAAAGCAGACACCACTCTTGGTAAACATTGGGGAAATAGTTTGCACAAATCTTTCTCCATTGTCATTGTCCATTGCAATAACTCCAATCCATGTCCACCTGAAATGCAAAAGCAAAGAGAGAATTCCCTCATACTGAAGGGCTTCTGGGGCTGCCATCTGGTAGAAGGGAAGACCTGGGATTTTATTATTCATCACAGGAGCAGAGCCATAAATGAGCTAAAGAGGTAATGGAGGAAGAGAAGAGACAAAGTAAAATTTGCAGAGTTCTTTCAAGCTTTTCATATACTTTATGTTGTGAATCCTCTTTTCAAAATTGGGCTATCTGACTTTAAACAGAGGGTGAGATACACATTTCTTCTCTGGAGCTTCTTTCATCTTCATGATGCACACAGCTGAACTGCCATTTCTGCCTCTTCTTTTTCAACACTTCTCAGATTTCATTTATGATCATTTATTTCACTTTGGAACCAGCTGCTCTGTACTGTTGCTGTTCTCCGGCAGCACTGGACTGTATCTGCAATTTTTCATACCTCCAGAGTGTGTTTAATTTGAAAGCCCTTTCCCCCTAAACATTCACATATTGGGTGTGGTGTTGTGAAGAGGAATAATTATTGTACTTGGACTTCCTTGTGAATTTTTATCCTGGAAGCAATTCCCCCGCTTCTTTTTTATTAAAGACTTTATTGCACAAAGATAAAACAAAGAATAGTACGTACACATACATTCATACAAAGAATATACAAAGATCAATACCTACACATACATACCTTACCTATACACACTACACTCATACCTAAACAGCTAGTACTTATAATATTCGATTTTCTTATCTGGATTTAAAAGTCCAAAAAGACACATATATGGAAAATTCGGTGAAAAAAAAGAAAAGCGATAAACGGAAGTTAAAGCATAGCAATGAGATGTACCTTTAGGTTTAGAAAAAGAAAATGCAGAAAAGAAAAGAAACAAAAGGAAAATAAAGTCAAAAAGAAAAAAGGTGGAAAAAGGACAAAGAACAGAAAAGAAAGGCAACACAGACTGATTCAACAGTCATCTCTAGTAGACGCGGAAAAGGTTTTTGATTGTGTTTCATGGGACTTCATGATAAGAACTTGTGAAAAGTTAAAACTGGGACATAAATTTCTAAATGGAATTAAAGCAGTTTACAGAGAACAAAGGGTGAAATTGATTATAAACAACGAAATTATGGAAGAATTTAGTATAGGGAGAGGAACAAGACAGGGCTGCCCTCTGTCCCCCCTATTATTTATTACAATTCTGGAGACCCTTCTGGTGGCAATTAGGAAAAATAGAGTAATTAAAGGAATAAAGTCGGGAGCCTATTGTTTTAAAGCCAAAGCCTTTGCCGGCGATTTAATTATAATGACTGAAAACCCGGAGGAAGGAATTGTGGAAGGGCTAAACGAGATGGGGAAGTATGGTGAGGTGTTTGGGATTTAGATTAAACAAGGATAAATCGAAAATGCTAACAAAAAACATGAGAGTAAAAGATATAGAGAAATTGGCAAAAGCAACTGGGATAAAAACAGAAAATAAAGTGAAATACTGTATTTAGGTATCCAAATAACAAACAAAACCACAAATTTATTAAAAGATAATTACATTGAGAGGTGGAAGGAGATGAAGAAAAAATTGACAAAATGGAAACATATGAATTTATCTATTTGGGGCAGGGTATCCATGATCAAGATGGTAATTTTACTGAAAATTTTATTTTTATTCCAAAACATCCCCATTATAATTGGAACTAAACATCTAAAAGAGTGGCAAAAAGATCTGACAGATTTCATCTGGCAGGGGAGAAAGGCAAGGATGAAAATGGAGATATTAACGAATCCAAGAGAAATCGGGGGATTCGCTCTACCGGATTTGAGGAAATATTATGAGGCAGCCTGCTGGTCTTGGATAAAAGACTGGCTGACGTTAACCCCCCCCCCCCGATATTTTGGAGTTAGAGGGTGTAAATAATTTTTTTGGGTGGCATGGGTATTTGCTATACGGTAAAGGATAGAAAAATAAAGAATTTCAAAACCACACCATAAGAAGGGCCCTATGGGAGATATGGAATAGAACAAAAGAATTATTTTTTTATGGAACCCCCTGGTGGGCCTCACCAGTGGAAGCAAATGCCACATTAAGATGCTACAGGAAAAAAGTTTGGCCCACATACAGAGAAATCACAGAAAATGTAAATGGAGACATTAAACTCAAAGGATATGAAGAACTCAAAATAAAAGAAATATCCTGGCTCGAATACTTCCAGTTAAAGGCAACGTTTGATAAAGACATTAAGACAAGGGGATTTGGAGAAATAAAAACGAGATTTGAGAAATAAGTTCTTAATAGCAAAGAAAAAATTCTCTCGAAAATGTACAGATTGTTAAATGAACAGGAAAGGGAACAGGAAATAAAAAACAAATACATTGTAAAATGGGAACAAGATCTAGGATACCCGATAGAAAATAAAAGGTGGAAAGAATTCTGGGAAAAGCAAATTAACTTTACAGCTTGCTATACATTGAAGGAGAACTTTATGAAAATACACCACAGGTGGTATATGACCCCCGTTAAGGTAGGAAGAATAAATAAAAACAACAACAACAAATGTTGGAAATGCCAAACAGGCCATCGGGACGATGTTCCACATGTGGTGGTCATGCCCCAAAATTAAATCATTCTGGGAGATGATCCACCAGGAAATCCAAAAATTAATTAAAACTTTGTATGGTAAAAAAGCTGAAGCATATCTATTAGGAATTCTAAACAGTGATATACCCTGAGATAAGTAAGACATATATTTATACGCAACAACAGCGGCAAGGACGCTAATTGCGAAAACTTGGAAGGAGCCAAGAATACCAACGAGAAGTGAATGGGTCGATAAACTTTGCGAATACTTAGAACTAGCCAAACTAACAGACTTGATACGCAATAAACCTAGAGACAAAATTAGAATACAGTGGGAGTGCCTTAATGATTATCCAAGGAAAATGGGAGTGGGGAATAGAACCTGCATAGAATAACTATGCAGGAATGTGTACAAGAAACTTAGAGTGTTTATTCTTTTCTTTTACAGTACTTGTGATAATGTGATTATGACTTAGATTATGGGATTAGGATCAAGTTTGAGTGTTAAGGAGATTATGATCAGTAAATAGAGGACAATATAAGAAATATTGAAGGGTAAATCCCTGTGTATAGTCAGATACCCTTCTCATTAAGCAGGAAATGCTTCATATCAAAAAATGGCTGGTGAGGGTAGAGTGCATGGTTCTGCCCCCAATTTCATCCTCACCCTGAACTGGTGATACACTCTGAACTGGTGCTGTCAATTCAGCCTCATTCTCTATGCAAGCTAATAGCAAGAGGTATTGTACATGGGTGCCCTACCTGCGGAATCTTATAGATATCCAATACAGTTGCCACATAAAAGGAGATTTCAGAATCAAGTCCCCCAATGACCCCAGCCAGATTATTTTCAACATCACATATAAAGTTAGGAACTAATTTCTCCACCCTGGATAAAAGCAGCAGTGTGGCAAGATATGTGCTCCTTGCATAGTAATAGCTGTCATATAAGTGGAAGCCCAAGGTGATGTTGGGAAGGATGTGAGGGTCTTCATTGATCTCCTTGACTGCAAAGGCCAAGGCCAAGATGTGCTGGTAAATCTTAGGCACCACCCTAGAATGAGAGTTGCAAACTGTTTCAGTAGGAACTTCAACAAATAGATGGTTTACATCAAGCCAGAGGTTAATAATATTGTGTTCAGTGGAGTTATCTCCCTGTCGATTCCATTGCTAAACAGTTCTTACGATGTTTAGACATAATCTCTTTTCTTGCAACTTGAAGCCATTGGTTCAGGTCCTACCCTCTGGAGCAAGAGAAAACAAGCTTGTTCCATCTTCCTCGTGACAGCCCTTGAGATACTTGAAAATGGCTACCCTACACCCCCCAGTCTTCCATTTTCATAGCTAAACATACCCAACCCCCTCTCCTTTTCCTCATAAGGTTTGGTTTCCAGACACTTGATCATATGTGTCACTCCCCTCCGCATACGTTGCAGCTTGTCAATATCCTTCTGAAATTCTGCTGAACATAACTGAACACAGTACTCCAGGTGTGGTCTGAGCATAGCAGAATAGAGCTGCTCTATTACTTCTTTTGGGAATGCGGGTGGCACTCATGTCTAAACCCCTGAGCCTAGGACTTGCCGATCAGAAGGTTGATGGTTTGAATCCCCGTGATGGGGTGAGCTCCCGTTGTTCGGTTCCAGTTCCTGCCAACCTAGCAGTTCAAAAGGATGTCAAACTGCAAGTAGATAAATAGGTACCGCTCCAGTGGGAAGGTAAATGAGATGAGCGCCGCAACCCCAGAGTCGTTCACGGCTGGACTTAACTGTCAGGGGTCCTTTACCTTTATTACTTCTTTTGATTGGGGCACTATACTTCAGTTGATGCGACTCATTGATCCTTTTTACATATGCTACTGGCATGCCGGGTGTTCCCTATCTTATATTTGTGTAGCTGATATTACCTGCCTAAGTGCAGAGCCTGACATTTGTCCCAACTGAAATCCATTTTGTTAGTTATGGCCCAGTTCTCCAATCTGTTAAGGCCAATGGTATCTAGACCTTTCCCTGACACATCTAGGTCTTTCCCTGACATTTACAAAGTTTCTGAGCTCCCTCCTGCATTCATGAGACAGTGATGCTGGTTGTAATTCACAGAATTATATACTTCATAATATATACCATCATTGTGACAGAAACTTTAGCTTGAGATCAGAAAATGAAATGATATGAGGATTCAGCTTCAGAACAGGTGTTTTTTTGTTTGATTCATTCTCACTAACAGTTCTGTTCAGATAAAGTCTGTCAAAATTGGATACACACACACACACACACACACACACACACACACACACGTATTCATTTCCCAATTGAGAAAACCGGAGCTTCTACACTATTCTCTTACGGTAATTGACAAGACATTCCTATGGATTTCTACATCAGCATATGTACCACTGAAATCAAAAGTGGTTATTGCAAGGTAAATGGGTATAAGTTTGTAGCCTCAGCCATTATTCTGAGGCTGCATCTCTAGGTTTGATCATTCCTATGCTGTAATAAAGGAGTGTCGTAATTCTTACACAAGCTCTTCAGGCAGCGCTGGTGGGGGTTCCTCAGTGAATGTTGCCGGAGAGGAGATGAAGCCACCGTGGGAAACGATGCCACCAATGAGGAACTCTCCTGGCTGATGATACATGTGAAGTGGACGGTGTGGACCTTGGAGCCTGCATTTTGCTATGTGAGCCCTACATGCTTTGTAAGAAAACAGTTCCAGCAGCAAGACCACTAAAACCACCATTCCCAATACAAAGGCAACTGTTTGTTCTATGAAGAAACCATGATTTCACTGGCAAAACTAGAATTAGTTTCTCCAAGATAAAAATTGTCTCATTTAAATAGTAGTTTATTTTCCTGAAAGGACACAATCTGGGAGTATCCAAGATCAGACTTGCTGCTCCCAGACACTATTTAATAATTCTGGTTAAGTTGTAGTATCCTTTGTGTTATGTTGCCAGTGGCCAGTGAAAATCCAGAGGGATTTTTGAGGAGCAGCAGATTTAATTGTAGCCCTGTTCATAATCGAGGAAGAATGTAGTTATTTATTCAGTGCTAGGGGTTCCCTATTGAATTGCTGTCTTTGTCACATATTCAGAACTCTGATTTTTAATTCCCTTTCATTAGATAATAAGGGAACAGTGGTTTATTGGTGAAATTAGAAGTTAGAAGCTCATATTAGAAAACCTTCCATAGTTCTAGTTACAGGTAGGATGCCGTGTTGGTCTGAGTCGAAGCAAAATAAAAAAATTCCTTCAGTAGCACCTTAAAGACCAACTAAGTTTTTATTTTGGTATGAGCTTTCGTGTGCATGCAGAAGTGTGGATGCACACGAAATCTCATACCAAAATAAAAATTTAGTTGGTCTTTAAGGTGCTACTGAAGGAATTTTTTTATTAGAAAACCTTGTAAACAATGGAGACTCCCAAATGTAGTATGGTGTAGTCAGGATCTTGGAATTTGGCTGAGTGGACCTGGTTTCACCCCAGCCATGTGGCATGACTGCAACCCTACAAATAAGAATTACTTGTGATTAAGTTCCATTGAATTCCACGATCTTTTATTGGAAAATTTCATTGAATTCCATGGTCTTTTATTGCAAAGTTTTACATGCCTTGTAAAATATGGTGAAATTTAAAACAATATCTTTCATAGGCTGAAATGCAACCTTTAGCTTTTAATTAAAAATTCAAAATATTTGTACAGAAGTGTTCCTATTTAAACATTAGTATGAGTGGGGAAAGAACCTAAAATTCAGAGAAGAATGAACTTGGAAGGGTGGCTCTGCTATGGTTCATGCCCACATTGCTGTCTGTCTCCTTGTTGGTATATTTCTCTCTAGCTTAGGTTAGGGCTTCTACCAAGCTGTCAGCTTGTTTCCTTGCAAATTCTCTGCAAATTCCATCCAATTATATAGAAACGAAAACTATTATAGCCATTTTTAGATTCCACATTACAGTCAAGGCAGCCAAAGAAAGGAAATTTGGACCCAAATAACAAATCAAATAAAATCATCCAGGAAGGCACATTCTCTGGCCTAGCTCAGACAGAAACTAGAGTTGGGTGAAATCAGTCCAAAAATTTACTGACTACTGTGGAAGGTGGGGTTGGCATGGCACTTGGGCAAGGATCCAGTTCCTCATTCCACCAGCCCATGCTGATGGAATGACACTCGTTTGGGGTTGGGAAATTCCCAACCCCCCCCCTCCCCAGAAGCCACCCAGTGATCAGCCCTGGTGTGGTGTAAGCCACACATCCAGGAACTTGCCAGGCAACTGGAGTGAAATATTCTTCATCTTGAGCTCCATACATTTTTTCCAGCCAGCTTAGTTTTGTTTCTCAAAGAAAAAAACTGGGCAGGGAGAATAGATACACATTAGATTTGCATTTAAGATTTAGTTTCATGTTACTTACATTTCCCCCAATTTTGTACCAATCTCACTTACATATATAAGTGCTATAAGGGGATTGGGATGGAGGGTTAGCTGTAGCACACCAAAGCTCAGGTTAGGGCTTAGCCTGACTGACAGCTTGTTTCCCTGCAAATTCAATCCAATTATGCAGAAATGATTTTTTTATTTATTTTAAGATTCCCCATTACACTCAATGCAGCCAAAGAAATGAGATTTGAACCCAATTAATGAATCAAATAAAATTGCCTAGGCAGACACATTGTCTGGTGCAGTGACAGTAGTGAAAATACTCAGACAGATCCTGGGGTTGGGTGAAATCAGTCCACATCTTTATTGACTACTGTGAAAGGTGGGGTTGGCATGTGTCGTGGTCACCCTGACCTGCGCAGCACCCCCGGACATTTAACTGTCTATTGATGACTGCGCCAACAACAAGTGAAATACCTGCTGCCACCAACCAGTATTCTAACTGGCACTTGTTAATCACTTCAGACCAGGATGTTGTTTGAAATAAAAATATGTTTCTTTATTGTAAGTACATCCCTTTAACTTCTTTTGTCACATTCTCCACATAACTGCCTGTAATGCGATATGGGTTCATTGCTATTGGTTTAGCATCTCCCGTATCAATTCTATGCAACACTCCTTTGGCTACTCCTGGTTTATTACTGAATAATTGCTCGAACTCAAATAAAATCTGCTGTATTTCTTTTTGTTGTGACTGTGTTAGTTGTGCATCTAATTTCACTTCAGCTATTGTATTTGCGTGCATTTCCATTTCCCAGCATGGTATTTTTATGTCTTGGGGATCCTCTTTTATGGCATATAGTGTCCATCCCTCAGCTTTAAAATTAGGTTTTATCATATTCACATGAACTACTCTCCTTCCATCTCCATATTGTATTAGATAATTGATGTCATTCACTTTTGCGATAATTTTATAGGGACCTTCCCAAGTTAATTGTAATTTGTTGCCTTTTACGGGTCGAAGTAAAAGCACATCAATTCCTGGTTCAAATGTTCGCACACGCTTTTTTTAATCACACCACACCTTTTGTTTAGTCTGGGCTAGCTTGAAATTTTCCCCTGCCAATTGCAATGATCTTTGGAGTGTGTTCTGTAATTTAAATAAATAATTTACTACTGTCTCAGGGTCATCCTCATGTTGTTCTTCCCAACTAAGTCGCAATAGATCCAAGGGTCCATCCAAGGGTCCCTTTACTCTTCTTCCCAATAATAATTCAAAGGGACTAAAGCCTGTGCTTTCTTGTGGGAGAGCTCGGTAGGCATATAATAGAGGTTGAATGTCATCGTCCCAATCGTAAGGATGTTCCGCTACATATGCTAACTCGATGCTGATCGCTACAGCATGGTACTGGGCCTAGGATCCAGCTCCTCATTCCACCAGTCAATGCTGATGGAATGACACTCTTTTGGGGTTGGGAAATACCCAACCCCCCTCCCTAGCAGTC
This sequence comes from Zootoca vivipara, assembly GCF_965207765.1. NCBI lineage: Eukaryota > Metazoa > Chordata > Lepidosauria > Squamata > Lacertidae > Zootoca > Zootoca vivipara. Next base: position 41,533,691 of record NC_142595.1, read on the forward strand.
ACTGGTGTGGTGTAAGCCACACATCCAGGAACTTGCCAGGCAACTGGAGTGAGAGATTCCTCTCTATACCTGCAACTTCTTGAGCTACAGGCTTTTCTCCAGCCAGCTTGGTTCTGTTCCTCACAGAAGAAAACTCAGCAGGAAGAACGGATATACATTAAATTTGCATTAAGTTTCATGTTACTTACATTTTCCCCAATTTTGTACCCATTTCACTGAAATCTCATTAACTTGTCAATTGCTATTCCAAGAAGTGGGAAAGCTTCAGGCCACCTAGTTTTACCTTTTTTAAGGTCTCTCTCTCACACACCCCAGGCATTACTGGGGAATCCCTGCAAATACTTTCAGAGATTTTATTATTTAAAATGTCCTGGAAATTTTTCAAGCACAGGTGACCTTCTGATTGACCATTCATTGCTCAATGTTTTGTGTGGTAGATGGGGTGGAGGATTCCAGCAGCAAAAGGGACACCATCTACTTTATGAACTAATGTATATAGCTGGGATGCCAGCTCTATTCCATCGAGGGACCTCTATTTAAGCCCATGCATGTGTCCCTGAACTTCCTCTTTGGGGCCAGTGCATTGGAACACCAGCATCGTGTCTGCTGCCACCCAAAAGAGAGAGCAAACTGAAAGGAGAGTGATCTACCTATGCCGTTACGGTGATCTGTTTTCATTTTTCCCTTCTCTCTCCTTAATTACCCCTTTAGTTTTAAGTTAGTGTTGAATTTCCCCTCCTTTCCTTGCCTCCCCGCTCCTTTTTCCTAGGGGCTCCTGACCATAGCTCCCAAGTACCCTGTTTTCCCCGGGAAACCCCTGCATTTTCTTACCGTTTCCCGCAGGTGTCCCGAATGGCAAAATACCCCGGATTCCCCCAGATTACAGAGCTCCTGCCGGCGGCCATGTTCTTCTGGTGCTGCACCAGAAATAATAATAAGAAATAATAAACCTGTCCTTTACTGAATTTTGTGCTTTTCTCTTTGTGTACAGTAGAATATTTGCAAACACGTGTTCAGCAGCTGCCTTATATAATTTTTTTTTCTAGACATGGTATTTGATGATAGTTAGTCATAAATATTCACTATTGAATTCACTCCGTAGAAAAGCGTGAACAGGGGATTAACCTCTGATGGTCTGAAAAAGCCATTTTTTTGTTGGAGGACCAAGAAGCTGTCAGTTCCAAGGAATCCTGTCCAAGTTAAGCGACGTATGAGTGGAAGAATCCACACCTTCGTTTTATCAGTGAAAGTGTTGCCAAGAAATTGAAAGTAACTTTACCACTTAATGGTTCCTCTGTGGGAAAGAAATGTGTTTAATTATTAAGAATTAACCCTGTGACAATCTTAAAGTGTAAATGGGAGATTTAATCCATTTTTTATTCACCATTTTATGTATCTCAGCTCCGAGGTCATTCAGTTTCCAAAACGTTCGGAAGCCATAGCATGGCTTCTGATTGGCTGCAGGAAGGTCCTGCAGCCAATGGGAAGCAGTGGAAGCCATGCTGAATGTTCAGCTTCCAAAAATCATTTCAAATCCAGAACACTCACTTCTGGGTTTTGGTCATTCCAGAGCCGATTTGTTCAAGAGCCAAGGCATTCGGGATCCAAGGTATGATTGTATTTCCAAATATTCTACTGTACAGACAGAGAAAATATACAGCAAAGGACAGGTTTCTTATTTCTTTAATTTTTCTTCCTTATTAACTGTTCCTTGTTGTTCAGCTCAGGCCTCAGAATGATTATGTAACATTTGGGGGCAAAGATGCAGCCCAGCAACCCACCACCAGAGGCTAAGATGGAGAAGATCTCCACAGCTACCGTATATTTTCCCTTGGTGCTCAGGTAGGAAGAAATAAAGGACAGCCAAACACTGCAGAAGACCAACATGCTGAAAGTGATGAACTTAGCTTCGTTGAAACTGTCTGGTAGCTTCCTGGCGAGGAAAGCCACAGCAAAACTTACAGTTGCCAGGAAGCTCATGTAGACGAGGACACAATAAAACATTGCCACAGACCCCTCATTACATACTAGTATGATTTCTTCAATCACAGCATGCATGTCCACATCTGGGTATGGGGGAGAGGTTGCCAGCCACACAGTACATATCCCTGCTTGAACTATGGAGCAGGAAAGGAGAATGGAGTGGCCTAGTCCTTTCCCCACCCATTTCCTCATCCTGGATTCTGGTTTTGTAGCCATGAAGGCCAAAACCACCGTGAAGGTTTTTGCCAGGACACAAGAAACAGCGGTTGAGAAGATGATGCCAAAAGCTGTTTGTCGGAGGAGGCAGGTCACCTTCTCTGGTCGGCCAATGAAGAGCAATGCACAAAGGAAGCAGAGCAGGAGAGAGATGAGGAGAGCGTAGGTGAGGTTTCGGTTGTTTGCAATGACAATGGGTGTATCGTGGTGTTTTATAAATATACCAAGTACCAGAGCTGTGATCAGGGAAAGGGAAAGAGAGAAGCAGGCTAAACTGATGCCCAATGGTTCTTCATTAGACAAGAAGCTTATATCCTTGGGTAGACATGCATCCCGGTTCTTGCTTGGATAGTCTTTGTCTGGGCATTTCTTACAGTCATTCATATCTGGGGGGAAATAAGGATATGACCCTTTGCTCCTTTCACACCAGCTTGCTCAAATGTTTACTTTCTGTCTGAGAAGAAAAGAGCTCAGCTCAAATTAAAACACTTGTCCTGTACGCTATCATCTGGTTCAGTGATGTGGTCCTGTAATCGAAACAGCCAGGACTGTTCCTCTTCATGATATTTGAATGTATCATCACACTAGCTTGGGTGCAGCTTGTTTAGGTTCGAAGGAGTGACAAGGGCACCTCTGGATATTATTTGAACCACATACCACCTGGCTATTCTCAATGCATTGTTGTTCTCATTTGATTAACATATTCCAACAATCTGTCTAAATATTTACCCTGTATTCCCCCATTGTTCAGCCTGTACACTGAGACCAAGCTCCGAGAGCCTTTTGGCAGTTCTCCCATTGTGGGAATGAGGTTACAGGCAACCAGGGACAGAGACCTCTTGGTAGTTGTGCTCACCCTGTAGAATACCCACCCGTCAGGTGTCAAGGAAATAAACAACAATCTGGCTTTTAGAAGACACCTGAAGGCAGCCCTATATAGGGAACTTTTTAATGTTTGATGTTTTACTGTGGTTGATGTTTTATTTATTTTTTGGAAGCTGCTCAGAATTGTTGGGACAACCTAGTCAGATAGGCAGCATATAAATTATTGTTACTACTACTACTACTACTACCACTACTACTACCACCACCAATATCTGAAGGACAATGACCACCATGAGGCAGGGACACACACACAATACCTTATGTCTTCTTTTGAAACTTAACCTCAGCCATCCTTACACCTTTCAATCAAATGGATCAATTGAATCTCATTTTTTCCCTTACCATCCTGGTTTGCAATCTTCCCCTCTGCACATGGGATGCAATCGTAGCAGCAAGGGGGCTGTCCCTCCTTCACTTTCTTGCTGGATCCTGGAAGACATCTCTCAGTACAGACAGAAAGCGGCTGAGTCTAATCCATAAATGAAAGAGCAGAAGGTTTACCAAGAGAATAATGAGTTCAGAATGTTTTGTTGGGTTTTTGAGCCTACGTGCAGAATTGCAGCTACTCGACTGAGCAGTGAGAGGAAAAGTCAGTGGTTTATTGTTTTTACTAAGATCCAACTCTGTACCAGGTCTGTATGTTGTGAGACTCCTGTATATAATAAAGCTGTACATAGTTATCTAGTTACTAGTGGCAGTGAGTTCCTGTGTCATCCTGTCTCACCAACACCTGGTGAGCAAAGCTTCTTCGAGGCCTGAGCGTACTCTGCTGTGTCCAACTGGTCCTAGTTGGCAGTCTTCACTAGGTTCAATCCTGGTGGTTCCAACATGTTTCAGGTTCTAAGGGTCTTCTCTATGTTTCCAAACTGACATGGCACTTCAGTAATATGTGGAATGCTTCTACCAAGAGCAATTGCTACTTTTCTTTTTAGTAGTAGTAATGTTTGAAGTGATGATGTATTCCCTCTATTGTTCTAGGATGAGCAGGTGTTGTGCTTACATAGCAGTGCCCTATGTGTTTTGCATAGATTGCCCTGCCCTTAATGTACACTCTGAAGTTACTCTAGTGTCCCTGTTAAGGTTGGGATTAGGGCGAGACAACCTAGATTCCCCAAGGTGAGTTTGCACTGCCAGCCTTGCTTAACTGTATTTTATAGTAAAAGGGTTCTTCTGTTTTGTAACCTCCTTGTTGCGATAGAAGGCTGCCTTCAGATGTCTTCTAAAATTTGTGTAGGTCTTTATCTCCTTGGCATCTGGAGGGAGGGTGTTCCACAGGGAACACTGTTCTAGGGATATGCCTCCATTTTGCGCCAGGTTTTTCATCAGATCTCCTGCCCCCCCCTTTAGGTCCTTCTAGGTTCTCGACATTGCTACGGACTTCGGTTGGTCGCCTTGGTTGCCCAAGGGGTCTGGTAGGATTTTTTTGTCCATTTGGCCAATTGGCTCACGCCTCTTGGTTTTTTCACCTACCTCGTAGCAAATCGTAACAACTTTATTGGCGGTTAGGCATTGGTATATCTGTGATGTTTCGGCGGGGAAAAGGTTCCGGCCATCGCCTACCCTTCCATCTTTAGGGTATTCTCTTAAAGGAATCTGGCGGTCATGGATCCCGTCCGATGCCCTGCTGGTGGCAAGGGCCATGGCATGACCCCCGGTGGCATCAGGGGAGCTTCCAGTTGTATTTGCATCAACAGGCTCCACCTTCTGGTTGCTAACCTTTGATGACTCCACACTGAGCGGGGGGAGTCATCTAGTCTGTTCAATCCAATGTCTAAGTCAATACCACTCACATGCTGTAACCAATAAAGTTGTGGCCTTTTTTCACCCATTAACTAAAATACATGGTGTCCTTGTGCCTTTATTTCCTCAAGTGGCTGGTGGGTTCTTGACTCACAATCAGTAAATTGCAGATCAAAAGACAGTGATTAGACAGGCAGGTGGATAAGTATTGCTCAAGCTATATTGAATCTCTTCGGAATCAGATAACAATGTGGCCCTACCTGGTTAAACCAACTGTGCCATGTTATGGCATCTTCATCAAGGGTTAATTTTTGGTCTGGAGGAGCTTGTGGATCTACCTTCCCAACTCTCACTCTGTGCAAACTTTGGTTGGTGAATATGATCCAATTGACAATATCCAAGCTACATGCTGCCTCTCCATTCTGGTTGATGAAGACCACATCTCCTGCCGTATTGTTAAATGAGATACTTCTCAGAAAGTGATGGAGCTAGATTGAAAACAAAAAAGACAGGGGTTTGGAGAAGGCTGCAGTTCTAATACATAGCTAAAACAGAAAAGACAGGTGTTTAGAAAAGGCTACAGTCTAATACAGGGCTTAGCAACCTTTTTTCCTGTGTGCAGAAAATGCAGCAAATGGTGGGTGGTGATTTAGTCAACTGTGAGTGGCGTCAGGTCCAAGCATGGAGAAAGCCAACCCATTTTCTTTCACAAACATGCCTCTCTCTCACTCTTTCTTACAGCTCTTCTTCCCCACACTCCCCTTTCCATCTTTTCCTTTCTCCCTCTCCATGAGACGCAGTGTTGTGCAGCCACCTGCTCTGAGGAAGGATTTGGTGGATATGGGCTAGAGGGAATGCTGAACCTCTCTATTGACTATGACCACTGCTTCCTATCTGTGAATGCAGTGGCATCTCATTGGGCTGCAAAGATTCTCTCCTACAAATGCTTTCTCCTCAAATACAGGGCAGTATCCACCCTTTCCTCTGGAGTATACTGCCATTACATTGTCCAGATTTGCAAGCAGCACAATATGTCGCTAATCATCTAGGATAAAACCATATCAGTGCCTTCTCATCTGTCAGCAGAATTAGAGATTCATTTCTGGACTCTGCCCAAATGTTTGAACTCTGGAGGAAAGACTAAGGTGACAGTCTTTTGTGAACCCATGCATATTCAACAGAGTTGGGTGTGTGTGTGTGCCCAGTGCCATATCATATTTCCAAAATCAAACCGTGATCCTCAAAAGGATGTGCTAGAGCAAAGACTGTAGGGAGAGTTTTCTGGGCTATTAGCAGCCCCCTCCTCCATTTCTCCAAGCGTCCTCCGGTGAACATAGCTCTGGAAAAGGCATGCCCTTCTTTCTAGGGCGCTCCAGTGAAATGTACTTATTTCACTATATTACACAGACAAGGAATCATGGTGCTCTCTCTCATCCAGCTCTGAGAAAGAACAGGCAAAAGTGAAAGTACATCACATAATACATAGAGATAGGGCTATATCCGGTTTTCATGCTTGCTCTCAGACAGACTGTGTGATTTCCACTAATCACAAAATGCAGCTTCAGAGGAGTGAAATTGCTGGAAGTGTGGGAAAGGAGGCCACCTGCAGAAGAATTACAGGAAGGGCCAGACTCCTAGGGGCTCTGGGGCAGGAGGGGCCAGTGGCAAGAATCGTGCCAAGCCTAGCTCTACCCAGGCATGCGCTTTGATCACACCAAGCACCTCCCCAACTACCCAGAATGAAGCATCTTCACCCTAGTGCATCCCTTCTATGAAGGTAAGACGTCGGGGGGAGGGTGATAGGACAACTGTGATGTCATGCATCCCCCTCCCCCAATATTGGGCACAACTCTGATTATGAGGAAGCAACAGAGCTCTCTCTGTTGAGGATGTACAACCTTTACCTGCCAAAACTGTGGATTTGGATTCTTCCCTCTCCCTCTGTACACCATTCCTCTGTGTCTGAGTCTGGATCTCGACATGGCATGTAAAGCATGGGCCATGGTGTAGACAGCACTGTGGATGCTGTAACTGTGGCCTGTCATGCTCAGTTCAAAAAGTGATCCAGGAAGGCTCTCCAGCTTCTCTTCTCCAGTGCAAATATTCCCCTCTCCATTGTCTGCAGTGATATTTGGGAATACACATTCAAAGGCCTGTTGCCAGAAGTCCCTAATAAAACCGTCCCCATCTGTGCTGGAAGGGTTTCTGTGCAGAACATACTGATGAAATCCTGGTGGGTTTCTGAAGTAAATTTCAAAGGATATAGCACCATTGAAGATTCCTGAATCCCAATTCCTTTGATAGACAAATGAAGCAAACTCAACCTGGGCTGTTATTATCCATACTTTACTTTTTGCATTCTTGGTCATGTCTTCATGTTCTGATAGGTATGAAAGCCATCTAAAAGTTGCCATGGAATAAGATTCTCCAGAGGCAACCACTACGTTAGCTTTGCTGCTAAAAATTTGATCTTGTATATTGGCTGCTTGTTGTAGCAAGCCATACATTTCAGAAATGAAACTGAATTCTGGGATTTTTTCTATGAATGCAAAGCAGACACCACTCTTGGTAAACATTGGGGAAATGGTTTGCACAAATCTTTCTCCATTGTCATTGTCCATTGCAACGACCCCAATCCACGTCCACCTGAAATGCAAAAGCAAAGAGAGAATTCCCTCATACTGAAGGGCTTCCGGGGGTGCCATCTGGTAGAAGGGAAGACCTGGGATTTTATCATTCATCACAGGAGCAGAGCCATAAATGAGCTAAAGCGGGAATGGAGGAAGAGAATAGAAGTAATATTTACAGAGTTCTTTCAAACTATTCATATACTTTATGTGGTGAATCCTCTTTGTCAGATATGCCATTTGCCACCCACCAGGAGTTGCATGCCCTCTCTCATTTATATAAAAGAAACACATGCAAATGGCCTGAAAATTGGTCTTCATGATTTTTAAACATTTCTTCTGTTGACCGGAGAGGGTTAGGCTTCCTATGTTATCTTTTTTATTTTTTTAAAAAACTTTTGCATACTTGCAAAATTTGGCAATCTGACTCTAAACAGAGGGTCAGATACACATTTCTTCTCTGGAGCTTTTTTCATCTTCATGATGCACACAGCGGAAGTGCCATTTCTGAAACTTCTTTTTCAACTCCAGAGTCTGTTTCTTTTGAAAGCCCTTTCCCCCTAAACATTCATACATTGGGTGTGGTGTTGTGAAGAGGAATAATTATTGTTCTTGGACTTCCTTGTGAATTTTTATCCTGTAAGGAATTCCCCCGTTTCCCCTGCAACTCAATTCAGGTACCCTTCTCATTAAGCAGGAAATGCTTCATATCCAAAACTGGCGGGTGAGGGTGGAGTGCATGGTTCTGCCCCCAATTTCATCCTCGCCCTGAACTGGTAATACACTCTGAACTGGTGCTGTGAATTCAGCCTCATTCTCTATGCGAGCTAGGAGAGATATTGTACATGGGTGCCCTACCTGCGGGATCTTATAGATATCCAAAACAGTGGCCACATAAAAGGAGATTTCAGAATCAAGTCCCCCAATGACCCCAGCCAGATTATTTTCAACATCACATATATAGTTAGGAACTAATTTCTCCACCCTGGATAAAAGCAGCAGTGTGGCAAGATATGTGCTCCTTGCATAGTTATAGCTGTCATATAAGTGGAAGCCCAAGGTGATGTTGGGAAGGATGTGAGGGTCTTCATTGATCTCCTTGACTGCAAAGGCCAATGCCAAGATGTGCTGGTAAATCTTAGGCACCACCCTAGAATGAGAGTTGCAAACTGTTTCAGTAGGAACTTCACAGATAGATGGTTTACATCAAGCCAGAGGTTAATCATATTGTGTTCAGTGGAGTTATCTCCCTGTCGATTCCATTGCTAAACAGTTCTTACGATGTTTAGACATAATCTCTTTTCTTGCAACTTGAAGCCATTGGTTCAGGTCCTACCCTCTGGAGCAAGAGAAAACAAGCTTGTTCCATCTTCCTCGTGACAGCCCTTGAGATACTTGAAAATGGCTACCCTACACCCCCCAGTCTTCCATTTTCATGGCTAAACATACCCAACACACTCAACCTTTCCTCATAAGGTTTGGTTTCCAGACACTTGATCATATGTGTCACTCCCCTCCGCATACGTTGCAGCTTGTCAATATCCTTCTTAAATTCTGCTGAACATAACTGAACACAGTACTCCAGGTGTGGTCTGAGCAGCGCAGAATAGAGCTGCTCTATTACTTCTTTTAGGGATGCGGGTGGCACTGTGGTCTAAACCCCTGAGCCTAGGACTTGCCGATCAGAAGGTTGATGGTTTGAATCCCCGTGATGGGGTGAGCTCCCGTTGTTCGGTTCCAGTTCCTGCCAACCTAGCAGTTCAAAAGGATGTCAAAGTGCAAGTAGATAAATAGGTACCGCTCCAGTGGGAAGGTAAACGGCATTTCCATGCACTGTTCTCGTTTTGCCAGAAGTGGCTTAGTCTTGCTGGCCACATGACCTGGAAAAACTGTCTGCGGACAAACGTCGGCTGCCTCAGCCAATAAAGCGAGATAAGCGCCACAATTTTGATTGGGGCACTATACTTCAGTTGATGCGACTCATTGATCCTTTTTACATGTGCTACTGGCATGCCGGGTGTTCCCTATCTTATAGTTGTGCAGCTGATATTACCTGCCTAAGGGCAGAACCTGACATTTGTCCTGACTGAAATCCATTTTGTTAGTTATGGCCCAGTTCTCCAATCTGTTAAGGTCAATGGTATCTAGACCTTTCCCTGACATTTACAAAGTTTCTGAGCTCCCTCCTGCATTCATGAGGCAGTGATGGTGGTTGTAATTCACAGAATTATATACTTCATAATATATACCATCATTGTGAAAGAAACTTTAGCTTGAGATCAGAAAATGAAATGATATGAGGATTCAGCTTCAGAACAGGTTTATTTATTTATTCATTCTCACTAACACTCCTGTTCAGATAAAGTCTATCAAAATTGGATATATATACATGTACACACACACACACACACACACACACACACACTCATTTCCCTATTGAAAAATGGGAGCTTCTACACTATTCTCTCAATTCACAATACATTCCTATGGATTTCTACCCCCATGGATATCAAAAGTGGTTATCGCAAGGTAAATGGGTTTGTAGCCTCAGCCATTATTCTGAGGATGCATCTCTAGGTTTGATCATTCCTATGCTGTAATAAATGAGTGACGTAGTTCTTACACAAGCTCTTCAGGCAGCGCCGGTGGGGGTTCCTCAGTGAATGTTGCTGGAGAGGAGATGAAGCCACCATGGAAAACAATGCCACCAATGAGGAATTCTCCTGGCTGATGATACATGTGAAGTGGACGGTGTGGACCTTGGTGCCTGCATTTCACTATGTGAGCCTCACATACATTGTAAGAAATCAGTTCCAGCAGCAAGAAAACTAAAACTACCATTCTCGATACAAAAGCAACGTTTGTTCTACGCATAAACCATGATTTCACTGGCAAAACTTGAATTAGTTTCTCCAAGATAAAAATTGTCTCATTTAAATGGTAGTTTATTTCCCTGAGAGGACACAATCTGGGAGTATCCATGATCAGACTTGCGGATCCCAGACACTATTTAATTAATTCTGGTTAAGTTGTAGTATCCTATGTTGCCAGTGGCCAGTGAAAATCCAGAGGGATTTTTGAGGAGCAGCAGATTTAATTGTAGCCCTGTTCATAATCAAGGAAGAATGTAGTTATTTATTCAGTGCTAGGGGTTCCCTGATGAATTGCTGTGTTTGTCACATATTCAGAACTCTGATTTTTAATTCCCTTTCATTAGATAATAAGGGAACAGTGGTTTATTGGTGAAGTTAGAAGTTAGAAGCTCATATTAGAAGACCTTGTAAACAATGGAGACTCCAAAATGTAGTATGGTGTATTCAGCATCTTGGAGTTTGGTTGAGTGGACCTGACTTCACCCCAGCCATGTGACATGACTGCAACCCTACACATAAGAATTACTTGCGATTAAGTTCCATTGAATTCCATGATCTTTTATTGGAAAGTTTCATTGAATTCCATGGTCTTTTATTGCAAAGTTTTACATGCCTTGTAAAATATGGTGAAATTTAAAACAATATCTTTCGTAGGCTGAAATGCAACCTTTAGCTTTTAATTAAAAATTCAAAATATTTGTACAGAAGTGTTCCTATTTAAACATTAGTATGAATGGGGAAAGAACCTAAAATTCAGAGAAGAATGAACTTGGAAGGGTGGCTCTGCTATGGTTCATGCCCACATAGCTTTCTGTCTCCTTGTTGGTATATTTCTCTCTAGCTTAGGTTAGGGCTTCTACCAAGCTGTCAGCTTGTTTCCTTGCAAATTCCCTGCAAATTCCATCCAATTATATAGAAACGAAAACTATTATAGCCATTTTTAGATTCCACATTACAGTCAAGGCAGCCAAAGAAATGAAATTTGGACCCAAATAACAAATCAAACAAAACCATCCAGGTAGGCACATTCTTTGGCTCTGTGACAATAGTGAAAATAATTCAGACAGAAACTAGAGTTGGGTGAAATCAGTCCAAAAATTTACTGACTACTGTAGAAGGTGGTGTTGGCATGGCACTTGGGCAAGGATCCAGTTCCTCATTCCACCAGCCCATGCTGATGGAATGACACTCGTTTGGGGTTGGGAAATTCCCAACCCCCCCCTCCCCAGAAGTCACCCAGTGATCAGCCCTGGTGTGGTGTAAGCCACACATCCAGGAACTTGCCAGGCAACTGGAGTGAAATATTCTTCATCTTGAGCTCCAGGCATTTTTCCCCCCAGCCAGCTTAGTTTCTTGTTTCTCAAAGAAAAAAACTAGGCAGGGAGAATAGATACACATTAAATTTGTATTTAAGATTTAGTTTCATGTTACTTACATTTCCCCCAATTTTGTACCAATTTCACTTACATATATAAGTGCTATAAGGGGATTGGGATGGAGACTTAGCCTGACTGACAGCGTGTTTCCCTGCAAATTCAATCCAATTATGATTCAATCCAGAAATGATTTTTTTAAAAGATTCCCCATTACACTCAATGCAGCCAAAGAAATGATTTGGACCTGATTTATGAATCAGATGAAATTGCCCTGGCAGGCACATTATCTGGTGCAGTGACAGTGATGAAAATAACTCAGACAGATATTGGGGTTGGGTGAAATCAGTCCACATCTTTATTGACTACTGTGAAAGGTGGGGTTGGCATGGTACTGGGCCTAGGATCCAGCTCCTCATTCCACCAGTCGGTGCTGATGGAATGACACTCTTTTGGGGTTGGGAAATACCCAACCCCCCTCCCTAGCAGTCACTGGTGTGGTGTAAGCCACACATTCAGGAACTTGCCAGGCAACTGGAGTGAGAGATTCCCCTCTATACCTGCCCCTTCTTGAGCTACAGGCTTTTCTCCAGCTAGCTTGGTTCTGTTCCTCACAGAAGAAAACAGGGCAGGGAGAACAGATATACATTAAATTTGCATTAAGTTTCATGTTACTTACATTTCCCCAAATTTTGTACCCATTTCACTGAAATCTCGCTAAACTTGTCAATTAATATTCCAAGAAGTGGGAAAGGTTCACGCCACCTAGTTTTACCTTCTTCTTTTTTAGGTCTCTCTCTCACACACCCCAGGCATTATTGGGGAATCCCTGCAAATACTTTCAGAGATTTTATTATTTAAAACATCCTGGAAATTTTTCAAGAACAGGTGACCTTCTGATTGACCATTCATTGCTCAATGTTTCGTGTGGTAGATGGGGTGGAGGATTCCAGCAGCAAAAGGGACACCATCTATGAACTAATGGATTAACAGGCTCCCAAATACGAAATTGACCCCTTTGGTCATTCTCAGAATAAACTGGAAGTGACCATAGCATAAGAGGACTAAACACATCTTGGCAATCATCAGACCAGAACTCTTATGACACTGTTTCCCTTAATCAGAGTACTTTTTGGGCAGACCAGCTACATGGGCTGCTCTGTTAGCTTTGGAGGACAGTTCTGTTGGGTTGAGGCATCCTGAGAAGAAGATGAGATGAATACAAGAAGATTTAGTCCAGCTATGATTTGCTACATCAAATAGACTTGTTCATGCTTTAATTCTTTCTTATGATAAGCTGTCCCCTGCTGTTTAACTCTGGCCTCAGCAAAATGATATAACATTTGGGGAAGAAGATGCAGCCCAGTAACCCAAAGCTAGAGGCCAAAATAGAAAAGATCTCCACAGCCACCATGTACTTTCCCTTGGTACTTAAGTAGGTTGGAACAAAGGACAGCCACACACTGCAAAAGACCAACATGCTGAAGGTGATAAACTTGGCTTCATTAAAACTGTCTGGCAACTTCCTAGCTAGTGACCATGGCCAGCATTCCCATGAAGCCTAGGACACAGTAGAACATGGTAACTGATCCTTCATTACATTGCAGTACAATTTCTTTAGGCCCTGAGTGCTTGTCTAAATCAGGGAGTGGGGGAGCAACTATCAGCCAGGCACTACAAATTATCATTTGAATGAGGAGGCTGAAAAGAACAATGGGGATGGCCAGATTTCCCCCCACCCATCTCCTCATTCTAGACCCTGGCTTGGTAGCCATGAAAGCTAGAAGCACTATAGTTGTTTTTGCTAAGATGCAAGACACTGCTACCGAGAAGATCACTGCAAAAGCAGTTTGTCGAACGAGACAGGTTATTTTTGTGGGCTGGCCAATGAATAGCAAAGGACAAAGGAAGGAGAGAAGGAGGGCTAAGAGGAGAACATAGGTGAGGGTCCGATTGTTGGCTTTGACAATGGGAGTTTCTTTGTGCTTGATGAAGATCCTAAGCACCAAAAGTGTAGTGAAAGTCAATAAAAGAGCAAAAGTGACCAAACTGATACCCAGAGGTTCATGGTAAGACAGGAAGCTCATATCTTTTGGAAGACATATATCCTGGCCAATGTTTGGGTACTGATCTTCTGGACATTGAAAACAGTCATCCATGTCTAAAGAAAGAAAGAAAGAAAGAAAGAAAGAAAACATATTAATTGTACACTCTTAAGTGTCTGTGGTGGTAGGAGGGAAGATTTCCACAGACCTTTTGCTTTATATTCTACTTTTTTACTTGAAGTGTCTGTTGGCCCACACCGACTATGCCACACTGCCCCCACCCTGCACCCCCCCCACACACCTCTGACCATTCCTGACTCAGTGTCTTATCTGTGGATGTAATGGAAATTACTGTGTACTTTGTAGACTACTTCAGTAGTTTGGAATTAAATTAAATCTCAGCAGACTAGAATGGGTGGTTCCACACCTTCTGAATCTGCAGCTGTTACGCAGCTTATTTTAAGGGTGAATCTATGTGCATGGTAAAGGTGATCAGCTGTGGAATGGAAAAGAAGAAGGATTTTGATGAGAAAGTTCTGGCTCATGGTTTAAGCAGACCGGAACGTTTGTTTTAATCACAGAAAGGGCTCTGTTTCCTGGGCCTGGTGCTTGGTAAGGCTTTAGCTGAGATGAGAGCATGAATAGATAAAAGAATTCAAGACTCATTAGCAGCTCTGAGTGACCTTCTTGTATCTCCCTAAGAGGCTTGGGATCACATTAACCCCTAAAACAATGGAAAACATTTTCTTGCCAGATGCTTAACCCATCATTTATTAGTACAGAACGTATGTTGTGAGTGAATGCAGGGAGTGGATTTTTTAAAAAAATATTTACACGAACTATTTTCTTACAGGATTGTCCTGGATATAATATCCCAGATACCAGATTGATCACTACTAATATGCACTCTGGATTGGTAGGTATATGCTTCTTTTAAACTAAAAGACAATGTAGTTAGTCCGTGTGGAATATTGTACTAAGTTTTAATAGGAGGGCTTGTTGGGTATAGGTGGGTCGGTGTAGGGTGTAGGATTTGGCAATGGTTAAAGTGTAATTAAATTAAATCTTGCATAGTGCTGTTCTGTCTAGACCAAATTTAAAAGTTAATTTTTTTGTACTCTATTTCATATTCATTTAATGATTGCTCGCATATGCAGCTTCTCATTTCACCCTTCACCAAATTTTGCCCATGTAAAATGTGTTGTTGACTTCTGTTCAATATTAACATGTCCACACTTTCATAAGCTGAAGTATATTCATCATTCTGCTGATGTTTTAAAAAACATTTCTCCAAACAGCTTTTCATCTCACTGGCCCTGTTTGGTCACTACCTTCTTACCCATTTGGGCAAATTAAGAAACTCATATTCAACAGCCTTAAAAGGTAAAGGTAAAGGGACCCCTGACCATTAGGTCCAGTTGCGGACGACTCTGGGGTTGCGGTGTTCGTCTCGCTTTACTGGCCGAGGGAGCCGGCGTACAGCTTCCAGGTCATGTGGCCAGCATGACTAAGCCACTTCTGGCAAACCAGAGCAGCACATGGAAACGCCGTTTACCTTCCCGCCCAAGCAGTACTTATTTATCTACTTGCACTTGATGTGCTTTCAAACTGCTAGGTTGACAGGAGCAGGGACTGATCAATGGGAGCTCACCCCGTCATGGGGATTCAAACCACCGACCTTCTGATCGGCAAGCCTTACCATGTAACTAATAACAGTAGTGTCACAAGAAATCTAGGTCTTGTGACCATTTTCTGTAAGTAAAGATAGCCACATTGTGAAGTTGTCTTTTTTTCCTAGATATTACACAATGCCACTTAACATTACTTCCATTTTCTCCACTCAGGCTGTAGTATTTGTTTCATTCAATTGCCAATGGATCTCATTTAGATTTAGTAATGCTTAGTGAAGATCCATTGAAATGACTGGTACTTGTTTACGTGAATTCCCATGTATTCAAATGGATGTCTCGAAACATAACTAAATAATGATATAATAGTGTATAAAAACAGGTTTGTAGTTAAATTATAATGTATTTCTAATCAATTACCCGGGAATTGGGGCAATGTTTTGAACATCAAGGAAATCACTGTAAAACCACCCCCCACACATTGATATACATAACCAGATCAAAATCAACTATGAAATAGGTGGCATATACGTCAATATATAACATGTTTTAACTTTTCTTACCTTTCTGGTTGGAGATCTTTCCTTCTGGACATGGGAAGCAATCATAGCAACAAAATGGCTTCCCTTCCTTCTTTGTCCGACTATAACCTGAACGGCAATGATCATTACATAGAGAAATGGGCTGGGTCTGTTCATAAATGGCAGAATATAATGTTTTAAGTAATATCATGAATACTAGAGAGTATTGCAAATGCAGTGGGCTTTTAGATCTTCCACCATAACATATATATCACATCAATTCTCGAATCAGATGGTGGTAATGGTTGATGTAGAGAGATAATAGTACTTACTTATCCTGCCATCACTGGCATTGCTGAATAGTTTTCAGAAATGAAAAAAGGGTTTTAGCAAACAAACAAACAACCCCCCAAATAACAGAAAAGGAACATGTCTAATATTAATGGTAAAGGAGTTTCAGAGTGTTACCACTCTGAATGAATGATTCCTTGTGAGTGCAGAATGAACATTATGTGGCACATTAATATGTAACTACAACATAAATAGTTACAGGTAGGTAGCCGTGTTGGTCTGAGTCGAAGCAAAATAAAAAAATTCATTCAATAGCACCTTAAAGACCAACTAAGTTTTTATTTTGGTATGAGCTTTCGTGTGCATGCACACTTCTTCTATCTGAAGAAGTGTGCATGCACATGAAAGCTCATACCAAATAAAAACTTAGTTGGTCTTTAAGGTGCTACTGAAGGAATTTTTTTATTTTACAACATAAATGTACAGATTGAAAGCTGTAGTTTAAATAGGGCTCATTATATTTACAGAATATTGAGAAACAGCCACATAGGGAACTATCTTCTTGACTGTTGGGCTAATGGTGGAATGAACCCTGAAAAGTGCAGAGAACCCACCTGGTTAAATTGGCTGGGCCACACAATGGCATCCTCATGAATAGTAAATGATTTTTCCTGGGTACCCAGGGAGTCTATCTTCCCAATTTTGACTCTAAGAAAGGACTGATTTGGAAACATGAGCCAGTTTATAATGTCAAAGCCAGCAATTAATTTGCCATTTTCGTCAAAGTGCACCTTTTCTCCAGCACTGTTGTTAAATGAAATACTTCTGAGAATGTGATGGAGCTAAATAATGAAAATAAGAAGGGAGATTTATATATATATTCAAAATATTCAAAAATTCACATCACACAATGTGGTGAAAATACATGCAACAGAAAGGCTTGGGATTATGATCTCTTGAAAGCTTTGTGCAAGCTAATGTTAGAAACAGCAAAAGGTCACTTAAAACCCCACATCATGGAATATTGGCCACATCTGCACCCCTACTTTAACTTCCACTGTTTTGTGTTACACCAAAGAACCTTACGCATTGTAGACTTACCAAGAGAGCTTAATGCCTTTCTATCAAGAGACCTCTATTACCTTCAGACTGCAATGTGCATGATTTAAGTCTGTGGTATGGATGCACCTATTGTGGGGAGAGATATCATGGCTGGCAATGCTGCTGATGGCAGCCCTGTTGCTGTTTCTGGTATGGGCAAAACTAGCAATAAAATGAGGAGTTATACCCCCCCCCCCTGCTTTTTCCAGTAAGGCACCTGGGGAAGGGCTTTGGTTCAGTGGTAGAGTATATGCTTTGAATGCAGAAGGTTTCAGGTTTAATCCCAGGCAACTCCAAGTAGGGCTGGAAAAGGTTTTTGCCTGAAGTCCTGGGGAGTTTCTGTCAGTCAGTGGAGACAATACTGATCTACATGGACCAGTGGTCTGTACTCGGTATAAGACAATTTTCTATTCAATGACATTAATGCTTAAGGATTTTTTGATATCCTAACCCCAAAGTGGTGTTTTTAAAATAAAAAAACAGAATCTTAAAAACACACATTTCAAGCTCACTCTGTGCTAATAAATTCCAGATTGAATTGCAAAACATAACCAGACCTAAATGATATAGCTGAATAAAACAATAAAAGTCCAACAACTTGTTAATCTCATGGAAGTTTGAGAAAGCTCGTCCATTTCACCCCACCAAAATATATGGAGGTATCTTCAAGAAATTACCTGCCACGGTTGTGGATTTGGAAGCTCCCATCTTACTCCTTCTGCCATTCCCTTGTCCTTGAATTGGGACGAATGTCTGATGTGCAAAGCATGTGCCACTGCATAGACTGCATTGTAGATGTTGTAGCTATGGGCAGTCATTCTCATTTCAAAAACAGACACAGGAAGTGCCTCCATCTTCTCCTTCCCAGTGCAAATTTGCCTACCTATATTATCTGGCACAGAACTGGAGAATGAACAGTTAAGCGACTCTTCCCAAAAGTCCTTGATAAAACCACCTTCTTTTTCTGTGGTTGGGTTCCTGATCTGAAGAAACTCCTGGAAAGCTAGAAGTTCTATTGAGTGAATTGCAAGGGACAGAGAACCATGAAGGAAACTTATGTCCCAATTTCTTTGGAATGGAAATGATGTGATATCCATCTGGGCTGTCATGAACCAGACTTTACCCTTGGTTCTTATTGGTATATGCTCAAATTTTACAATCTGGGGTACCATTTTCAATACCATCATGGTCTGAATTTCTCCATGTACAACCACAGCATTCGTAGTGCTTCCCATAACAACATTGATAGTGTGAAAGCCCTCCTTCACCATGTCTGTGACACCACTGGAAGATGTTAGCTTTGGTAAAGTTTCTATGAAGTCAAAGCAGATGCCACTCTGAGAAAACATTGGAAGTACATTCTCTATAAACCCTTCTGTATTTTCTCCATCTTGAGAAACCACTCCAATCCATGTCCACTGGAAATGCAGCAATAACTGGATAATTCCTCTATATTGATGGTCCCCATTTGGAAACATCTGGTGGAAGAAAACTCCTTGAGACTTTTTATTCATGACTGGGGAAGAGCCATATATGAGCTAAGGATTTTTAAAAAGAAATGAGAGCGGAATAGTGATTTTTCAATATAAAACATTTGCTTGTGTGTATTTGTGTTCTCTGTGTGAATTTCTACTGAGAGGCTTCCCATATTGTGGTGATTATATTCAAACACCATCAGAAACCCAACCCATCCCTCAATATTTATATTAGGAGGCATTAATGTTAATGAAGGCCAATTGCTCCTATCAGTGGGAGACAATATAACATACTGTGGAACCTCGGTTTACGAAAACCTCGGTTTATGAATTTTCGGTTTACGAATGCTGCGGACCCATCTGGAACGGATTGATTCACTTTCCATTACTTTCAATGGGAAAGTTCGCTTCAGTTTATGAACGCTTCAGTTTATGAACAGACTTCCGGAACCAATGACACCCATGCTTCGGGTTAAGTACGCTTCAGGTTGAGTACTCTGTGGACCCGTCTGGAACGGATTAATCCACTTTCCATTACTTTCAATGGGAAAGCTCGCTTCAGTTTATGAACGCTTCAGTTTATGAACAGACTTCCGGAACCAATTGTGTTCATAAACCGAGGTACCACTGTAAAGGCATGGCTGAACCACTACCATAATATTGCAGAGATGAGTAGATTCAATCCTGTTGATACTGTTTTGCCAGCACATTCCCTGGAGGGAATTTGAACTAATATTTGCATTTGCTTGCTAAACAACAAAATTGATCTCAAAACTGCTCACAATCATGACAGCATTAATTTATTAAAAACATATTGCAATCACTATTACAATGCAAACTCACAGTGATTCAAAATCTCAGAACTAGTTGCTTAGCAGACCCCTGAACTTTGCAGGAGTGAATTCTCCAGTGATGAGTAAATGATACCATCATGCTAGTCTCCTTATTCTGTTCATTTCTGACAGGGACCATACTTGTTAACTAGACCTTACAGACTGCAGGATTCAATTTCTCCTAAAATACAGTACAAAACTTGGATGCAAATTTTGCCTAACATGCACATTTTTGCAAAACAATTTCACTAATACAATGTATTTTCAAGTTCTTTTTACTAACATGTACATTTTTATGCAAACATTTGGACACATTATTTAACTGGAGAACTGCTTTTCAAAATCCAGAGAAGTGGGAATTTCAAAGAATGGCTTCATTTCGTTTCATTTCATTTCATGTATTGCTTCTGAAGCGTGAATTTTGTGAAATTCAGGTGTGAATGTATTTAGATCTTACTTGTGGTATCTTGTAGGTAGACAGGATGGGTGCCATATGAAGACAGACATTAGAATTAGGTCCCCCAATGACTGCTATTGGAGTACTCTCAGCATCACATGTATAGTTAGGGATGGCCTTGGTCCTTCTTGAGAGAAGCTCCATTGAGGCTTCATAGGTCCAGCTTGCACTGAAATGGCTGTTATAAATGTGGAAGGCCAGGGTGATGTTGGGCAAGATCTGGGGAGTTTCATTTATCTCCTTTACAGCAAATGCCAAGGCCAGGATGTGCTGGTAGAGGTGAGTCAGCACCCTGTATTGAGAGTTACATGCTGCATCAAAGGTTATCTGCTTCAGATCAGAACATTGACTGCTTTTCAGTTCAGTATCCAGTTCAGATATTGTACAAAAATAGGTTGTAATCTCACATTTCACAGGTGTGTAAAAGAAGACTAGATCATGAAACAGTATGTGAATCAGTAGTGGTCACCCTACATATGCATGAACACACACACACACACACACACACACACACACACACACACAAGCAGATGTGTACAGACCCTCTCCCCACATTTTCACTGACTTGATCAGGTTAGTATGTGTGCAAGCAAGAATCCCTATAAGCAGAAAAATGGCTCCCTCTGTATTCATCAAATGATTAATATCAGCAGTGAACGTGTTCTCCCCCCCCACTGCCACGACTACTTAGACTTTAGTGGGGGGGGGCCTAAAAAATTAGTTGAATTTGGCATATGGGTTAGCTGCTCTGTCCTAGGAAATACACTACATCTTTCAAGAAGCATTATACCTCCACTTTTCCTTACCAGATTGAGTAAGCAAGGCCAATTTAAAGAGAATCTAAAAACTTAATGATCTGTTTACAATACCCCTATTTAAATCAGTTCCAGGAGTTCTGTCAAATCTCCCAAAGTGAAATGGAGAGAGAACACAAATATGATCTTTCCTAACACACTGTTTATTGCTATCTTGAGTTTACATAACTTCCAGAGGATGGGTTTAGATACCAGATTGCTGTCTGTATAAATGTAAGATCAAATGCAGTGGATGTAAAGAAATGAGGGTATAATTATTTGTCAGACCACTGGAACTAAATCCATGTGAAGTTCAACAGGTTATAAATTTCTTTAGGGTATAATTTGTTTGTTTGTTTGTTTTCTAGATTCAGGTACTTACATATGGTCACCTGAAAATTCATGAGATGGGTGTTTTTGAAAGGATAGGGTATCTGAAAATATGTAGATCTGAGAAATAATGCCAGCAATGATGAGGTCTCCTGACTGATAATATTTGTGAAGAATAGGAACAGGTTCTCTGATGGAACATTGAGGAATATGAAGAAACTTGCACATTCTCTGAACCAACAGTAAGAGCACTAGCAACCGAAACACTAACATCTTGTAAGGGATTGGTCATTTAGGCACAAGTTCACCTCTTCTGTTACTGCCATTCCCATGAGCCTGATCAGCAAAGCCTAACTCGAATGGTCACTCACACAGCTGATTCAAAGCCATACTGATGAGCCTCTGTATATCTATAGACCCAACCATGTATAGTTCATAGTTATTAATAAGACCCTCCAGTCTTAGTTTCATCATTTTGCATTTGGGCAGAAGAGATCCCTAAGGAAGAGGAGAATATGTAATTCTGAATAATTACAGGAGAGGTAATCACTTGCTTTGATTGCTTTGCTTCAGGTCCAGTATACCTGAAGGAGCGTCTCCACCCCCATTGTTCTGCCTGGACATTGAGGTCCATCACCGAGGGCCTTCTGGCGGTTCCCTCGTTGCGAGAAGCCAAGTTGCAGGGAACTAGGCAGATGGCCTTCTCGGTGGTGGCGCCTGACCTGTGGAACGCCCTCCCAGCAGATGTCAAAGAGGAAAACAACTACCAGACTTTTAGAAGACATCTGAAGGCAGCCCTGTTCAGGGACGTTTTTAATGTTTAATAGATTACTGTGTTTTATTTTTCTGTTGGAAGCCGCCCAGAGTGGCTGGGGAAACCCAGCCAGATGGGCGGGGTATAAATAATAAATAATAAATTATTATTATTATTATTATTATTATTATTATATTATTATTATTATTATTATTATTATTATTTGAATAACAGATTCTGTGTAATATTTTAAGGAAAACATATTTATCTCAGCCAAAGCCTTTTCTAATTCCCTTTATTCTTTTCTTCTCTTTAATGTACCACTGGATTTTAGGGAAAAAAAGGGAAACAGGAGGACTTTAAATCAATAAAAATTATAAATTATACTCATATGGTTCTGAAAGGGTGATGTCTAATCCAAGTCATAACCAGAGCAGGCCTATTAAAATCAAGGGCTTTATGGATTATATTTATGTGGATGTACAATAAGTATGAATAATGTTGGTTATCACCCAGGGTGTTGAGAACTCCACCACATCCACTTCAAAATCTGGAGAAAAAGTGACTTTTTGAACATTATTCAAATATATCCCAAAATGTGCACAGTCACTACCTGTTTAAACTGGTTGGGCCATACGATGACATCCTCATTAATGATGAAGACATTGTCCTGGTGAACCATTGGCTCAATCTTTCCAACTTTGACCCTGAGGAAGGAGTGGTTTGGAAATGTGACCCAGTTTATAATGCCAAATACGGCAACTATTTCCCCATTTTGACCAAAGGATACTGTTTCCTCCACACTCTTGTTAAAATAAATACATCTGAGAACATGGTGGAGCTAATTTATTGGGGGGGGGATTATAAGGCTGTACTTAAAAGGTGTAAGGTAAAGGTAAAGGTAAAGGGACCCCTGACCATTAGGTCCAGTCGTGACCGACTCTGGGGTTGCGCGCTCATCTCGCATTATTGGCTGAGGGAGCCGGCGTATAGTTTCCAGGTCATGTGGCCAGCATGACAAAGCCACTTCTGGTGAACCAGAGCAGCACATGGAAACGCTGTTTACCTTCCCGCTGGAGCGGTTCCTATTTATCTACTTGCATTTTGACGTGCTTTCGAACTGCTAGGTTGGCAGGAGCTGGGACCGAGCAACAGGAGCTCACCCCGTCACAGGGATTCGAACCGCTGACCTTCTGATCAGCAAGCCCTAGGCTCAGTGCTTTAACCCACAGAGCCACCTGGATGCAAATTGTCAATCAAGAGTGTGTGTGGGAACCCCCTCCATCCCCCCCAAACTCAGATGTCTGAGTGTATCAGAGAACAAAGGAGACCGCGGGGGGACGGGACTTCCCATTGGTGCGCTTCCTGCTGCAGAAATGAGGAGGAGTCAGAATAGGCAACTGATATCCTTGCGGAGGATTGCCTCTTTGTGCTTGCAACATAATGGTGTAATAAAAGGAATATGAATCTACCAAATGCTCATTAATTCTTATCGGTGAGCTACCAGAAGGGAGAGGGGAACTCCCGTACATGACACAAATATACATTTTGGTTATAATCTATCAGACATGAAGATTTTGGAATATGTTTCCTTCGTTTAAAGGATGCATGTAGGCTAATCCTGGTAGAAATAATAGTAAGCCACCTAAAATGTGAGGAGATCTATATATTTCCCACAATGCTACCCACACACTTTTTTAAAAAAACAACAACACCCCAAATCCAGGACATTTGCATTGAAATATAAAATTCCCCCCAGATGGGCATGCAGGACCCACAAAAGAGGACATGTCTGGGAATTCCCAGACATGGAACAGAAATGAAATGAATAATAATAATAATAATTATTTTTGATGGGCCATTGGCCTGATCCAACAGGAAAATAATCAAGGGTTGGGGAGCTGGTTCTTCATGGGATGTGTTAGGTTTAGTACTTCTCTCACACAAGACACGACACACTGGCAGTTTAACTAGCTGAGGTTTATTAGCAATAACAAGCTTTAAGCAATCCGAGCTTCCCACAACTCATTCCTCACTGTTGGCGTCAGTTGACTTGACAGGCTTCCTGCCCTTCCCAAGGCCAGATATACCCCAGGCCCGCCCCCGCTTCCTGCTGGTCTTCCTTTTTTTCTGATCACTTGCTCAGCCTCCTACTTCTTGGAGGCTCAGGTGCAGCCAATTCCTCCTCCTCTGGAGTTGAATCCAACTCCCTCCTATCACCTGCACCCTGCTCCTTCATCTCTGTGCTGCTGCGGAAATTTACAGGCAGCATTCCAGAGTGAGAAGGGCTTATCTCACTTTCGTTGTGTGAAAGAATCAAGTTTCTATTTTCCTCTGCCTCTTCCTCCCCCTCTGCAGATTCCTCTCTGCTAGCCATGTCTCTGACAGGATGTGTCACTTCTTGTTCCACTGTCTGTTTGCTCTCTAGGTTTGTAAGACACACAACTTATGAAACTATTTTTTAAAATAGCATTATCCCTGAACTCTCTTCCCAGCTGGGTGGGGCAGGCAGGTGGAAACACCATTGCCTGCTGAAGTCTCTCTTGCCTCACAGTTCTTCCTTTGGAGCAGAGCAACTCTCTTATCTCTTACCATAGACTTCCAGATATTGTTGAATTACAACTGCAGTTGATGAGTGGAGGATAAGATGCTTCTGGGGTCTGCTTCTCCCCCCCCCCCCGTGGGGATCATACTGGTGATGTAGACCGCACAGCTTGAAGGATCGAATCATCTGCTCACTAGCTCATGAGCAAAGGACCCAATATTGCTTGGGTCTTCTTTCCCAGGTTGTTCCCTGAAGAGAACACACTGTTGAAGCAGACCACTACAAAAATCAAGATTTAATCCTAAACTTACCAGCTGGTCAGCAGAGTATACAACACTGCTCTTTCTGTCCAACCTGAGACAATCTGTGGCTGCTTCCACCTAACTCAGTCAAAGTCCAGGTCCCCCAAATCTGCCTGATTCATTTCAAGATTCAAGCATTGGCTGAATTTGCTGTACAGCCCTAGCAACCCCTTCAGTGTTGCTCCTTGTGTATATTTGTGTGTTAGAGATGAAGCAATCTGTCATTCCCCCCGCCCCCAAATTTAATTTTCTGCATGATCACCTCATGTTGCATTTATATTAAAAAATCATCAAGAAAATTCAGCAGTGATATACATATCTTTAGAAAAGATATCTTGACAGGCAGAATACTAGGGTAAAGATGCCAGTCAGTGCACAACATTCAAAGAAGCATTCCTTTGCTGTTACAAACTTCTGAAATTTCAAGGAAACAAGAAGAAGAAGAAGAAGAAGAAGAAGAAGAAGAAGAAGAAGAAGAAGAAGAAGAGGAGGAGGAGGAGGAGGAGGAGGAGGAGGAGGAGGAGGAAGTATTCTACTGTACACAAAGAAAAGCACAAAATACAGCAAAGGACAGGTTTCTTATTTCTTTAATTTTTCTTCCTTATTAACTGTTCCTTGTTGTTCAGCTCAGGCCTCAGAATGATTATGTAACACTTGGGGGCAAAGATGCAGCCCAGCAACCCACCACCGGAGGCTAAGATGGAGAAGATCTCCACAGCTACCATATATTTTCCCTTGGTGCTCAGATAGGAAGGAATAAAGGACAGCCAAACACTGCAGAAGACCAACATGCTGAAAGTGATGAACTTGGATTCGTTGAAACTGTCCGGTAGCTTCCTGGCGAGAAAAGCCACAGCAAAACTTACAATTGCCAGGAAGCTCATGTAGATGAGGACACAGTAAAACATGGCCACAGACCCTTCATTACATTCTAGTATAATTTCTTTAGTCATTGAGTGCACGTCCACATCTGGGTATGGGGGAGAGGTTGCCAGCCACACAGTACATATCCCTGCTTGGACTACGGAGCAGGAAAGGAGAATGGAGTGGCCTAGTCCTTTCCCCACCCATTTCCTCATCCTGGATTCTGGTTTTGTAGCCATGAAGGCCAAAACCACTGTGAAGGTTTTTGCCAGGACACAAGAAACAGCGGTTGAGAAGATGATGCCAAAAACTGTTTGCCGGAAAAGGCAGGTCACCTTCTCTGGTCGGCCAATGAAGAGCAATGCACAAAGGAAGCAGAGCAGGAGAGAGATGAGGAGAGCGTAGGTGAGGTTCCGGTTGTTTGCAATGACAATGGGTGTGTCGTGGTGTTTTATAAATGTACCAAGTACCAGAGCTGTGATCAAGGAAAGGGAAAGAGAGAAACAGGCTAAACTGATGCCCAATGGTTCTTCATAAGACAAGAAGCTGATATCCTTGGGTAGACATGCATCCCGGTTCTTGCTTGGATAGTCTTTGTCTGGGCATTTATTACAGTCATTCATATCTGGTGAAAATAATAATAAGGAAATGACCTTTTAGCTCAATCATGTCAGCTTACTGAAATGTTTAATGTTCTATTTAATCTAAGTACTATGTCTGGATCTATTTAATCTATTTATTTCTCCTACCATCCTGGTTTGCAATCTTCCCCTCTGCACATGGGACGCAATCGTAGCAGCAAGGTGGCTGTCCCTCCTTCACTTTCTTGCTGGATCCTGGAAGACATCTCTCAGTACAGACAGAAAGAGGCTGAATCTAATCCATAAATGAAAGAGCAGAGGGTTCATCAAGAGACTAATTACTTTGGAATCCTTTATGTTTTGGGCCCTTTCTCTATGTTACTAAACTGACACAGAATTTCAGTAATATGTAATGGCCATACAGAGAGCAATTGCTTTTTTTTCATATTCATAGTAGTAGTAAGGTTTGAAGTTATGTGATTTCCCCTCAATATTGTTCTGGGATGTGCAGTGCCCCATCTGTTCTGCAAGGATTGCTCTGCCCATTAAAGTACACTTTGAATCATAGAATCATAGAGTTGGAAGAGACCACAAGGGCCATCCAGTCCAACCCCCTGCCAAGCAGGAAACACCATAACAGCATTCTTGACATATGCCTGTCAAGCCTCTGGTTAAAGACCTCCAAAGAAGGAGACTCCACCACACTCCTTGGTAGCAAATTTCACTGCCGAACAGCTCTTACTGTCAGGAAGTTCTTCCTAATGTTTAGGTGGAATCTTCTTTCTTGTAGTTTGAATCCATTGCTCCGTGTCAGCTTCTCTGGAGCAGCAGAAAGCAACCTTTCCCCCTCCTCTATATGACATCCTTTTATATATTTGAACATGGCTATCATATCACCCCTTAACCTTCTCTTCTCCAGGCTAAACATACCCAGCTCCCTAAGCCGTTCCTCAGGGAGCTGGGTATGTTTAGCCTGGAGAAGAGACGGTTAAGGGGTGATATTTCTAGTTACAGGTTGGTCTGACGTAGTGTTGGTCTGACGTAGTCGAAACAAAATAAAATTTATTTCTTCCAGCAGCACCTTAAAGACCCACTAAGTTTTTATTTTGGTGTGAGCTTTCATGTGCATGCACACTTCTTCAGATACCAGATTCTTCAGCTAATGATAGCCATGTTACTCTATCAGGGGTCAGCAAACTTTTTCAGCAGGGGGAAGGTCCACTGTCCCTCAGACCTTGTGGCGGGCCGAAACATATTTTGAAAAATATATATGAATGAATTCCTATGTCCCACAAATAACCCAGAGATGCATTTTAAATAAAAGGACACATTCTACTCATGTAAAAACATGCTGATTTCCGGACCATCCACGGGCTGGATTTAGAAGGCGATTGGGCCGCACCCGGCCCCCGGGCCTTAGGTTTGGATCCCTGCTCTAGTTTCCCTGTTAATTTTGTTATAATTCTTACTTTTGAGTATGACGTCCACTAGATAGACAGCTCTAGAACTGATTTTGGTGCCCATCAGTTGCTGCCTGGGGAAGAGTTCTGAATATGTTACCCAGAGTGGCTGGGGAAACCCACCCAGATTGGGGGTATAAATAATAATAATGAGTTGGTGCTGACTTTTAAAGCCCTAAATGGCCTCGGTCCAGTATACCTGAAGGAGCGTCTCCACTCCCATCGTTCTGCCTGGACACTGAGGTCCAGTGCCGAGGGCCTTCTGGTGGTTCCCTCACTGCAAGATGCCAAGTTACAGGGAACCAGGAAGAGGGCCTTCTCAGTAGTGGCACCCACCCTGTGGAACGCCGTCCCACCAGATGTCAGAGGGAAAAACAACTACCAGACTTTTAGAAGACGTCTGAAGGCAGCCCTTTTTAGGGAAGCTTTTCATGTTTAACAGACTATTGTATTTTAATATTTTGTTGGAAGCCGCCCAGGGTGGCTGGGGAAACCCAGCCAGATGGGCAGGGTATAAATAAATAAATAAATAATTTTTTAATTTTGTTTTAAGAACACAATCTGAATTCCAATACAAAAATATTCTTGACAAATACGTGAATTGGAATGAAGCTATCCAAATCCAGCTACCATTTAATTAGTTCAATTTACTATTTGTCTGCATTGTTTGATATATTGTTGCTTCAAAGTCACAATGATTGTGAAGAAATCCACTTTGTAGCTTCATGGTCTCTGAGCATGGATACCCTCTTGTGCTGGGGAAATGTCCCCAAAGGCTCTATTTGACTGAAAGAAAACCTGCCCTCCTGTCTCCAGGCCTTTTCATAGAAAAACTGATATTTGATCTGGACCTAATGACCCACATTCAGATGAAGGATTAGGTGGTGCAAAAAGCACATTTGCACAGATGCAGCTTGTATTGGGGTCTGTGAATGGTTGGGATTAGGCTGAGGCAACCTAGCTTTTGTTATTTTCATCTGAACTAGGATCCCCCTAAGGCATAGTTACACTGTTCGCCATTCTTCACTTTATTTTGTAGTAAAAGGGTTCTTCT
Organism: Zootoca vivipara; assembly: GCF_965207765.1. Taxonomy (NCBI): domain Eukaryota; kingdom Metazoa; phylum Chordata; class Lepidosauria; order Squamata; family Lacertidae; genus Zootoca; species Zootoca vivipara. Next base: position 41,562,423 of record NC_142595.1, read on the forward strand.
GTTTTGTAACCTCCTTAATAAAATATTGGTCTTCTAGCAGTAAACTTTTGGCTCTTAATCTGGTACCTGAATGAGTTGGTCACACACCACTCATCAATTTACCACCTAAAAGACAGTGAGTAGACCTGCAAGTGGATAATGATTGCTTATTCAATACTGAATCTCTTCAATACTGAATTAGCAAACAATGCAACTCTACCTGGTTAAACCAACTGTGCCATGTGATGGCATCTTCATCAAGGAGTAATGATTGGTCTGGTGGAGCCTGCGGATCTATCCTGCCAACTCTCACTCTGTGCAAACTTTGGTTGGCGAATATGATCCAATTGATAATGTCCAAGCTAGATGCTGCCTCTCCGTTCTGGTTGATGAAGACCACATCTCCTGCCGTATTGTTAAATGAGATGCTTCTCAGAAATTGATGGAGCTAGATTGAAAACAGAAAAGACAGGGGTTTGGAAAAGACTGCAGTCTAATGCAGGGAGGAGCATTGCCCCCCCCCCCCATGAGCAGAACCTAGAGCAAATGGTGAGGGGTGATTCAGTCAACTTGCAGTGGATTCAGGTCCAAGCTTGGAGAGAGTCAACCAATTTTCTTTCACATGGATGCCTCTCTCTCAGTCTTCCTTACAACCCTTCTCCTTCTGAATGCCCACAAGTTAAATATGTGTGAGTAGCGAAGTTCTTTTCTCTACTCCTCCTCCTCCCTTTTGCTGAATATATCGGACGACACGGGAGTGATATGCAACACCTCCTCTAAGGAAGTATTTGGTTGATATGGGATAGAGGTAATGCTGAACATCTCTCTCAACCGTTCCCATAGCTTCCTATATATATATATATATATGCAGATTCATATATAGGAAGCTGTGGTAACGGTTGAGAGAGCTGTTCAGTGACACCTCACTGGGCTGTAAAGCTTCCCTCATAAAAATGCTTTCTCTTCAAACACAGTACAGTACAGTCAAAACTTAGAATTCGAATGTAATCCATTCCATAAGGACCTTTGACTTCTGAAACGTTCAATTTCTGAGGTGTGGCTTCCAATTGGCTCTTTCAATACAGGTTCAAAAACCGGAACATTTACTTCTGGGTTTTCGATATTTCAGAACTGAAACATTTGGCAGCGGAGATGATCAGAAACCGATCTTTGAATGAAGTGGTATATCATTGGACAGCAAAGCTTCCCTCATACAAATGCTTTCTGCTCAAACACAGGGCAGTACCTGCTCAAGGAAGGACACAACCATCATTTCCCTTTCCTATCAGGTCTACTGTCATTTGCATGCAGCACAATATGTGGGGAATAATCTAGGATGCTATCATATCAGTGCCACCTCCTACTCTGTCTGTAGAATTATAAATTCAGTTGTGGGTTCTTCTTCCTAATACACCAGCGCAAATGTTTGAACTCTGAGAGGAAAGAGTAAGCTGATAGGATTTTGGGAACCCATAAAGTGTCAGGAAGGAACATGCTTTCCCAGTTGAGGATGTTCAGCCCTTACCTGCCAAAACTCTTGATTCTGATTCTTCCCTCTCCCTCTGTACACCATTCCTCTGTATCTGAGTCTGGATCTCGACATGGCATGTAAAGCATGGGCCATGGCATACACAGCACTGTGGATGCTGTAACTGTGGCCTGTCATGCTCAGTTCAAAAAGTGATCCAGGAAGGTTCTCCAGCTTCTCTTCTCCTGTGCAAATATTCCCCTCTAGATTGTCTGCAGTGATATCTGGGAATACACATTCAAAGGCTTGTTGCCAGAAGTCCCTGATGAATCCATCCCCATCTGTGGTGGAAGGGTTTCTGTGCACAACATACTGATGAAATCCTGGTGGATTTCTGAAGTGAATTTCAAAGGATATAGCACCACTGAATATTCCTGAATCCCAATTCCTTTGAAAGACAAATGAAGCAAACTCAACCTGGGCTGTTATTATCCATACTTTACTTTCTACATTCTTTGTCATGTCATCATGTTCTGAAAAGTATGAAAGCAATCTGAAAGTTGCCATGGAATAAGATTCTCCAGAGGCAACCACTACATTAGCTTTGCTGCTTAAAAATTTGTGGCTTATTATTGCTCCCTGATTTAACATGTCAGTAATTTCAGAAATAAAACTAAAATTGGGGATTCTTTCTAGGAATGCAAAGCAGATACCACTCTTGGTAAACATTGGGAAAATGGTTTGCACAAATCTTTCTCCATTGTCATTGTCCGTTGCAATGACTCCAATCCACGCCCACTTGAAATGCAGAAGCAAAGAGAGAATTCCCTCATACTGAAGGGCTTCTGGGGCTGCCATCTGGTAGAAGGGAAGCCCTGGGCTTTTATCATTCATGATTGGAGCAGAGCCGTAAATGAGCTAAAGCGGAAATGGAGGAAGAGAAGAGACAAAGTAATATTTGCAGAATTCTTTCAAACTACTCATATACATTATGTGGTGAATCATGTTAGTCAGATATGCCCTTAGCCACCCACCATGCATTGCATGCCCTCTCTCATTGACATAAATGACACACATGTAGATGGTCTGAAAATTTGGATCATCTCCTATTCCTGCTTGTTACACATTTGTTCTGTTGACCAGACAGGCGCATTGCTCCTATATTATTTTATATTTTTTTAACTTACACATACTTTCAAAATTTGGCAGGGTCTTCTTACGATGGATAAAACTGATTGGAGGGACACACCATGCCCTAAAAAGAGGATCGCCTAACACTGCATTAGACATTATTTACTGTAGCCATGTCAGAATTGCATCTTGGGTTGGATACACATTCCTTCTCTGAAGCTTCTTTTGTCTTCACGATGCACATACCCCAACTGCCACAACTTCCATTTCTGCATTTTCCTTTTCAAGGCTTCTCAGACTTCACTTATGAACATTTATTTCAAATTGGAACCAGCTGCTGAGTACTATTACTGTTCCCCTGCAGAATTGGACTTTATCTGCAATTTGCCGTACCTTCAGAGTGTCTTTAATTTGAAAACCCTTTCCCCCTAAACATTGGGATATCAGTGTCCTTGACGTGTGTGTAAGAGATTGGTAGGGTGACATATTTTTTCTGGTATCGCACCCTTTCTTGTACCACCCTTTCTTATACCACCTTTATTTTCCAAGGATCTGAAGGTGGTATACGTGGTTCTGCTCCCAATTTCATCCTCAGCCTGAACTTGTGATGCTCCCTGAACTGGTGCTGTTAATTCAGCAAGCTAATAGAGGTATTTGAATTGAATTGAATTTATTCTTACGGTCACAAACCAGCTTACTAATAGAGGTATTGTACATGGGTGTCCTACCTGCGGGATCTTATAGATATCCAAAACAGTTGCCACATAAAAAGAGATTTCAGAATCCAGTCCTCCAATGACCCCAGCCAGATTATTTTCAACATCACATATATAGTTAGGAACAATTTTCTCCACCATGGATAAAAGCAGCAGTGTGGCGAGATATGTGTTCCTTGCATTGTCATAGCTGTCATACAAGTGAAAGCCCAAGGTGATATTGGGTAAGATGTGAGGGTCTTCGTTGATCTCCTTGACTGCAAATGTCATGGCCATGATGTGCTGGTAAACCTTAGGCACCACCCTAGAATGAGAGTTGCAAATGGCATCAGAAGGAACTGATATATCCTTTTACATATCAACACAGTAGTTATTCATATGGAGTTCAGTGGAGTCAACTCCCAGTCCAGTCCATTGCTGAACAGTTCTTATAATCTTCTTGATGTTTACACAGAATCTCCTCTCTTGCAACTTGAAGCCACTGGTTCGGGTCCTACCCTCTGCAACAAGAGAAAATAAGCTTGCTCCATCTTCCTGGTGACACCCTATGAGATATTTGAAAATGTTTATCCTACATCCCCTCAGTCTTCTATTTTCTTTGCTAAACATACCCAACCACATCAACTTTTCCTCGTAAGGTTTGGCTTCCAGACCCTTGATGTTATGTGTCACCCTCCTCTGCACATGTTGCAGCTTGTCAATATCCTTGTTAAATAGTGCTGAACACCACTGGACACAATACACCAGGTGTGGAATGAGCATGGCAGAACAGAGCTGCTCTATTACTTCTTTTAATTGGGGCACTATACTTCTGTTGATATAAACTTCTTCATACTTTTCACATGTACTACTGGCATGCCAGGTGTTTCCTATCTTAGATTTGTGCAGCTGGTAATTCCTGTCGAAGTTCAGAACCTGACATTTGCCCCTACTGAAATTCATTTTGTAATTTACAAAATTCTATGCTTCATAATATATACCATCATTGTGAAACATACTTTAGCCTAAGATCAGAAAATGAAATGAAATGAGCATTCAGGTTCAGAACAGGTTCTTTTAATTCATTCTCACTAACACTCCTGTTCAGATAAAGTCTATCAAAACCGACTTTTTAAAAGGGTTATCTCAGACACACAAATACACACACACACACACACAACACACACACACACACTTCAATACATTTATATTCATTTCCCTATTAAGAAATGGGAGCTTCTATTGTATTCTCTTAATTCACAAGAGATTCCTATGGATCGTTGCATCCCAATAAAATCCCAAGGTAAATGGGTTGAGGTTTGCAGCCTCAGTCATTATCATTCCTCTGCAATAAAAAAAATGAGTGACTTAGTTCTCACACAAGCTCTTCAGGCAGTGCTGGTGGGGGTTCCTCAGTGAATGTTGCTGGAGAGGAGATGAAGCCACCATGGGAAACAATGCCACCAATGAGGAACTCTCCTGGCTGATAATACGTGTGAAGTGGACGGTGTGGATCTTGGAGTCTGCATTTTGCTATGTGAACCTGACATACATTGTCAGAAATCAGTTCCAGCAGCAAGAACACTAAACCCAGCATTCTCAATACAAAGGCAACTGTTTGTTTTATGAAGAAACCATGGTTTCTCTTCTCCAAGCTAAAAAATGTCTCATTTAAATGGTAGTTTATTTTCCCAAAATGACGCAAACTGGGAGTATCCAAAGTCAGACTTGTGGATCACAATTCTGATTAATTCTGATCAATTTTAGTATATTTTGCATTAGGTTTGCCAGTGGCCACAGGGGTTGGTTTTGTTTTTTGTTTTTTTGAGAAGCAGCAACTCAAATTATAGCCCTGTTAATCATCAAGCAGGAATGCACTTATTCATCTACTGCTAAGAATTCACTCTGGAATTGCTGAAGAAAATTTGTTTGTCACATATTCAGAACTGTTATTTTTATTACCCTTTCATTAGATAATAAGGGACCAGTGGTGAATTGTTGAAGTTGGAAGTTAGAAGCTCATTATAGAAGACCGTGTAACCAATTGGGTTTCCAAAATATGTAGTCAGCATCTTAGAATTAGGGTCCTCACCAGCTCAATGAGTCTAGGTTACATGAGCCACTGCTTCCCATAATGAGTGTATTTTGTAAGGGAGAACAGCTACATGGGCTGCTCTAAGGGCTTTGTGGGACACTTTTGTTGTGTTGAGGCAAAATGAATACAAGGAGATTCAGTCCAGCTATTATAAAGGTAAAGGTAAAGGGACCCCTGACCATTAGGTCCAGTCGTGAGCGACTCTGGGGTTGCGCTCTCATCTCGCATTATTGGCCGAGGGAGCCGACGTCATAGCTGTCAGGTTTTCCCTTTTCTCACGAGGAAGCCTATTCAGCATAAGGGAATTTCCCTTAAAAAAAGGGAGAACTTGGCAGCTATGGCCGGCGTATAGCTTCCAGGTCATGTGGCCAGCATGACAAAGCCACTTCTGGCAAACCAGAGCAGCACATGGAAACGCCGTTTACCTTCCCGCTATAGTGGTTCCTATTTATCTACTTGCACTTTGATGTGCTTTCGAACTGCTAGGTTGGCAGGAGCTGGGACCAAGCAACGGGAGCTCACCCCGTCATAGGGATTCGAACCGCCGACCTTCTGATCAGCAAGCCCTAGGCTCAGTGGTTTAGCCCACAGCGCCACCTAAGCCACATCAAATAGACTTCTTCGTGCTTTAATTCTTTCTTATGATAAGCTGCCCCCTGCTGTTTAACTCTGGCCTCAGCAACACGATATAAGTTTTGGGGAAGAAGATGCAGCCCAATAACCCAAAACTAGATGCCAAAACAGAGCCAAAGGCTAAATCAGAGCTGCCCATACACATTTTTTTTTTAAAAAAATTAAAGCCGAAAAGAAAATGGCTTTTTCAGAGCATCAGAGGTAAATCACCTGTTCACTCTTTTCTACAGAGTGAATTCAATAATCAACATTTATGACTAACTTTCATCAATCACCAGGTCTAGAATTTTTTTTTGTAAGGCAGCTGCTGAACACATGTTTGCAAATATTCTTTTGTACACATAGAGAAAAGCACAAAATGCAGAAAGGACAGGTTTCTTAATTCTTTAATTTTTCTTCCTAATAAGCTGTTCCCTATTGTTCAGCTCAGGCCTCAGAAGGATTATATAACATTTGGGGGAAAAGATGCAAACCAGCAGCCCACCACCGGAGGCTAAGATAGAGAAGATCTCCACAGCGACCATATATTTTCCCTTGGTGCTCAGGTAGGAAGGAATAAAGGACAGCCAAACACTGCAGAAGACCAACATGCTGAAAGTGATGAACTTGGCTTCATTGAAACTGTCTGGTAACTTCCTGGCGAGAAAAGCCACAGCAAAACTCACAGTTGCCAGGCAGCTCATGTAGATGAGGACACAGTAAAACATGGCCACAGACCCCTCATTACATTCTAGTATAATTTCTTCTGTCACTGAGTGCATGTCCACATCTGGGTATGGGGGAGAGGTTGCCAGCCACACAGTACATATCCCTGCTTGAACTATGGAGCAGGAAATGAGAATGGAGTGGCCTAGTCCTTTCCCCACCCATTTCCTCATCCTGGACTCTGGTTTTGTAGCCATGAAGGCCAAAACCACTGTGAAGGTTTTTGCCAGGACACAAGAAACAGCGGTTGAGAAGATGATGCCGAAAGCTGTTTGTCGGAGGAGGCAGGTCACCTTCTCTGGTCGGCCAATGAAGAGTAATACACAAAGGAAGCAGAGCAGGAGAGAGATGAGGAGAGTGTAGGTGAGGTTTCGGTTGTTTGCAATGACAATGGGTGTGTTGTGGTTTTTCATAAATGTACCTAGTACCAGAGCTGTGATCAAGGAAAGGGAAAGAGAGAAACAGGCTAAACTGATTCCCAAAGGTTCTTCATAAGACAAGAAGCTGATATCCTTGGGTAGACATGCATCCCGGTTCTTGCTTGGATAGTCTTTGTCTGGGCATTTCTTACAGTCATTCATATCTGGAAAAAATAAGGAAAGGACCTTTAGCTCATATCACCTTGTTGGCTTGGCTTGTTGACTTTCTGTCTGAGAAGAAAAGAGCTCTGCTCAAATTAAAACACATGTTTCATACTGACTGATGCCGTGTAATGTGGTATTGATGAATTTAATTGGTTCAGAGCTATGTGGTTCTGTAAATGTCACAACCAGAGCCATTGACATCTGAATGTTTATACATACTAGCCTGAGTGCAGCCTGTGGAAGTCAGAAGGAGTGGCAAGGCCCCCTCTATATATTATTTGAACCACATACCACCCAACTACTCTCAGTGCATAGTCATTCTCATTTGATTAGCCTATTTAGACTATCTGAAGGGCAATGATCACAGAGGCGGGATCACACGCACAGTAGATCATCTCTTTTGAAACTTAAACTCAGCCTTCCTTACAGCACCGTTCAATCCTAAATACTGAGTCTGGATCTATTTTATCTATATTTTTCTCCTACCATCCTGGATTGCAGTCTTGCCCTCTGCACATGGGATGCAATCGTAGCAGCAAGGTGGCTGTCCCTCCTTCACTTTCTTGCTGGATCCTGGAAGACATCTCTCAGTACAGACAGAAAGAGGCTGAGTCTAATCAATAAATGTAAGAGCAGAAGGTTCATCAAGAGACTAATAACTTTGGAAACCTTTATATTTTGGGCTCTTTCTCTATGTTACTAAACTGACATAGAATTTCAGTAATATGTAATGGCCATACAGAGAGGAATTGCTTTCTTTCAAATTCGTCGTAGTAGTAATGTTTGAAGTCTTGTGATATTCCCTCAATATTGTTCTGGGGTGTGCAATGCCCCATCTGTTCTGCAAAGATTGCCCTGTCCATTAAAGTACACTTTGAAGTTACTGTAGTTTTTCTGTTAATTTTGTTATAATTTTTACTTTTGAGTATTTTGTCCCCTTGGTAGACAGCTCTAGAACTGATTTTGGTGCCGGTGGCTACACCTATACTTAGACGCATCAGATGCTGCCTCGGGAAGAGTTCTGAATATGGCAGCCACAATGCCTGGGGAAACCCACCCAGAGTGGTGGTGGTGGTGGGTGGTTGTTGTTATGGAATGCAATCTTTGTGAATTCCAATACAAAAATATTCTGGACAAATACGTGAATTGGAATGAAGCTATCCAAAACCCATGATACTCCTTGGCAAGCTGCAACACAATTCTCAGCATGTTAAGAACAAAATATACCTGTCAGGTGCCAAAGGAACCAACTCCCACTGCAGGTTGGCAGGAATGGATAAGAAAAGGAAAAGTCCTTACCATCTACTTTTTATTCAAAATTTACAGAGAGAGGCTTGGGAATGCAGCCTCTTGGAATAATGGCATTGTCCTGAGTTAATCTCCAACCCCTTCTCTCTCACATCCTCATTCGTGAACAGCACCCTGCCTATGGTTGCTGCTTAGGGCCATCTGCATACCCTCCAACTCCCGGTAAGAAAAATCCGGGATCAGCAGTGGCCGGCACCGGAAGTCACTTCTACGCATGTCTGGACATGCGTAGAAGCAACTTCCGGTGCCTGCGCTGCCTAATTTCCAGTGCCCAGAAATGGGCAGAACGGCACCGGATGTCGCTTAGAAGTGACTTCCGGTGCCGCTCTGCCCGATTTCCTGTGGCCAGACATGGGCAGATTGGCACCCAAAATCATTCTGCGCATGTCTAGACATGCACAGAAGGAACCTCCATAGCAGGTAGGAAATCCTGGGAGATTTACGGGATTTATCTAATTTCGGGATGACAGCGGGAAACAGATTAAAATCCGGGGGTTTCCCGCGAAAAACAGGAGACTTGGCAGCTATGGCCATCTCTCTTCAAGCCCTTCACTCTCATACTTTTAAGGTTCGTCAGGATCTGGGAGATGGGTCTGGAATGCTTTCTAGTGATAAAGTGTCAGCCCCCTGCTCCAGCTCTGCCTCCTCCTCCTCTCCCATTATTTCCCAACCTCCCCCCTCATCCTCCTCTGAGCTGTGACCTCCCTCAAAACCCTGTTGTAATTCTGAACTGTCTTCTTCTTCTCTGGAAGGGTCAGGCTGGGGAGGCGTTCTCCACCATTTCTGCTCTACCCAGTCCCTGACAATACATTTTAAAACTAATTTTAAAGATCATTCCCTTTTAAAGATTGATGCTCTCTTCCTCTTCACACGTTTCTTCCCATGTCCCTCCTTCACTCTCTCACTCCCCACCACTTCTCCTCCTTCCACCTCTTCCACCGGCACCCTGAGAAGATGAATGTTCTCCTGCAACTGTTGCTGTCTGTTCTTAGTTTCTTCCTCTGGTATTATTATGCCTCCTTTCCCCAACTTTCTAGCAAGAAAGACAATATCCTGGGACTTAACAAATCATACATCATCTTTCACTCTGTCAGAAATCAGTATTTAATAAGTGTAAAGAAATCCAAATCACTTTGGTTTATTTTATTTTATTTGGACCTAATGACCCACTTTCAGATGAAGGATTGTGCAATGCAAAAACCACATTTGCATGGATGCAGCTTGTAGTGGGGTCTGTGAATGGTTTGGATTAAGTTGAGACAACCTAGCTTTTGTTATTTTTGTCTGAACTTGGATCCCCCTAAGGCATATATACACTGTTAGCCATACTTAACTATATTTTTTAGTTCTGTAACCTCTTTAATAAAATATTGGTCTTCTAGCAGTAAACCTTTGGTTTTTCATCTGGTACCTGAATGCTTTGGTCATACACCACTCATCAATTTCCGACTCAAAAGACAGTGAGTAGACTTGCAGGTGGATAATGATTGCTTATTCAATACTGAATCTCTTTTGAATTAGCAAACAATGCAACTCTACCTGGTTAAACCAACTGTGCCATGTGATGGCATCTTCATCAAGGATAAATGCTTGTTCTGCAGGAGCTTGTGGATCTATCCAGCCAACTCTCACTCTGTGCAAACTTTGGTTGGCAAATATGATCCAATTGACAATGTCCAAACTAGATTCTGCCTCCCCATTCTGGTTGATGAAGACCACACCTCCTGCCGTATTGTTAAATGAGATGCTTCTTAGAGAGTGATGGAGCTAGATTGAAAACAGAAAATACAGGGGATTGGAAAAGACTGCAGTCTAATGCAGGGAGGAGCATTTTCCCCCTATGAGCAGAACCTACAGCAAATGGTGAGGTGTGAGCCAGTCAACTGTCAGTGGATTCAGGTCCAAACTTGGAAAGAGTCAACCAGTTTTCTTTCACACGCCTGCCTCTCTCTCAAACTTCCTTATAACCCATCTCCCTCTGAATGCCCACAAGCTAAATCTGTGTGAGTAGCGAGGTTTTTCTCTCTCTCCTCCTTCTCCCTGTCACTGAACATCCATCCAGACAAGGCATTAATGTGCGACACCTCCTCTAAGGAAGGATTTGGTTGATATGGGATAGAGAGAATGCTGAACATCGCTCCCAACCATTACCACAGCTTCCTATATATTAATGCAGTGGCACCTTTCAATGGAGTGGGATATCCTTGGACTGCAAAGCTTTCCTCATACAAATGCTTTCTGCTCAAACACAGAGCAGTACCTGCTCAAGGAAGGACACAACCATCATTTCCCTATCCTATAGGTTCTACTGTCATTTGCAAGCAGCACAATATGTGGGGAATCATCTAGGATACTATCATAACAGTGCTATCTCCTACTCTGTCTGTAGAATTATAAATTCAGTTCTGGGTTTTCTTCCTAATACACCTGCGCAAATGTTTGAGAGGAAAGAGCAAGCTGATAGGATTCTGGAAGGAACAGGGCTTTGCCAGTTGAGGATGTTCAGCCTTTACCTGCCAAAACTGTTGATCCATATTCTTCCCTCTCCCTCCGTACACCATTCCTCTGTGTCTGAGTCTGGATGTGGACATGGCATGCAAAGCATGGGCTATGGCGTAGACAGCACTGTGGATGCTGTAACTGTGACCTGTCATGCTCATTTCAAAAAGTGATCCAGGAAGGCTCTCCAGCTTCTCTTCTCCGGTGCAAATATCCCCCTCTGCATTGTATGCATTGATATCTGGGAATACACATTCAAAGGCTTGTTGCCAGAAGTCCCTGATAAAACCGTCCCTATCTGGGGTGGCAGGGTTTCTGTGCACAACATACTGATGAAATCCTGGTGGGTTTCTAAAATGAATTTCAAAGGATATAGCACCACTGAATATTCCTGAATCCCAATTACTTTGAAAGACAAATGAAGCAAACTCAACCTGGGCTGTTGTTATCCATACTTTACTTTTTACATTATTTCTTATGTCATCATGTTCTGATAGGTAAGGAAGCCATCTAAAAGTTCCCATGGAATAAGATTCTCCAGAGGCAACCACTACGTTAGCTTTGCTGATAAATATTTTCTGGCTTATTGTTGCACCCTGTTGTATCATTCCAGTAATTTCAGAAATAAAACTAAAATTGGGGATTCTTTCTATGAATGCAAAGCAGACACCACTCTTGGTAAACATTGGGGAAATGGTTTGCACAAATCTTTCTCCATTTTCATTGTCTGTTGCAATGACTCCAATCCATGTCCACCTGAAATGTAGAAGCAAAGAGACAATTCCCTTATACTGAAGGGCTTCTGAGGCTGCCATCTGGTAGAACGGAAGCCCTGGGGTTTTGTTATTCATCACTGGAGCAGAGCCATAAATGAGCTAAAGCAGTAATGGAGAAAGAGAAGAGACAAAGTAATATTTGCTGAATTCTTTCAAACTACTCATATACATTATGTGGTGAATCCTGTTAGTCAGATATGCCCTTGGGCACCCACCAGGGGTTGCAGGTGTGCGATTTTCATAGGGGTTATCTCCCATTCCTGCTTCTTAAACATTTGTTCTGTTGACCAGAGAGGGGCATTGTTCCTATTTTATCTTTTTTAAAAACCAACCAATCAACCAAGCTTATGCATACTTGCAGGGTCTTGTAAGATGGATAAAACTGATTGGAGGGACACACCATGCCCTAAACAGAGGATTGCCTACCCCTATATGAAACATTATTTACTGTAGCCATGTCAGAATTGCAACTTGGGTCGGATACACACTCCTTCTCTCAAGCTTCTTTCGTCTTCAGGATGCACATACCCCAACTGCCACAACTTCCATTTCTGCCTTTTCTTTTTCATGGCTTCTCATACTTCATTTATGATCATTGATTTCACTTTCGAACTAGCTGCTGAGTACTATTAATGTTCTCCTGCAGAATTGGACTGTATCTGCAATTTGCCGTACCTTTGCAGTGTCTTTAATTTGAAAAGCCTTTCCCCCTAAACATTCAGTTGGCTTTTGGGATATCAGTGTCCTTGAGGTGTGTGTAAGAGATTGGTAGTATGACATATTTTTCTGGTATTGCACACTTTCTTATTAAGGTCATTTTTATTTTATTTTATGTTAACTCTGTACCACCTTCATTTTCCAAGGATCTGAAGGTTCTGCTCCGAATTTCATCCTCAGCCTGAACTCGTGATGCTACCCGAACTGGTGCCGTTAATTCAGCCTCTTTCTCAGTCTATGCAAGCTAATAGAGGTATTGTACATGGGTGTCCTACCTGCGGGATCTTATAGATATCCAAAACAGTTGCCAAATAAAAGGATATTTCAAAATCCAGTCCTCCAATGACCCCAGCCAGATTATTTTCAACATCACATATATAGTTAGGAACAAATTTCTCCACCCTGGATAAAAGCAGCAATGTGGCGAGATATGTGTTCCGTGCATTGTTATAGCTGTCATACAAGTGAAAGCCGATGGTAGTATTGGGTAAGATGTGAGGGTCTTCGTTGATCTCCTTGACTGCAAATGCCAAGGCCACAATGTGCTGGTAAATCTTAGGCACCACCCTAGAATGAGAGTTGTAAACAGTATCAGAAGGAACTGATATATCCATTTACATATCAACACAGTAGTTAATCATATAGAGTTTAGTGGAGTTAACTCCCAGTCCATTTCATTGCTGAACAGTTCTTATAATCAGCAAGTTCTTCCTGATGTTTAGACAGAATCTCCTTTCTTGAAACCTGAATCCATTGGTTTGGGTCCTACCCTCTGGAACAAGAGAAAACAAGCTTGCTCCATCTTCCTGGTAACAACCCTTGAGATATTTGAAAATGGCTGCCATACCTCCCATCAGTCTTCTATTTTCATAGCTAAACATACCCAACCCCCTCAACTTCTCCTCATAAGACTGGCTTCCAGACCCTTGATGTTATGTGACACCCTCCTCTGCACATTTTGCAGCTTGTCAATATCCTTGTTAAATAGTGCTGAACACCACTGAACACAATACACCAGGTGTGGTCTGAGCAGGGCAGAATAGAGCTGCTCTATTACTTCTTCTGATTGGGGCACTATACTTCTGTTGATATAAACTTCTTCATCCTTTTAATATGTACTACTGTGGTACATCAGGTTTTGGAGGTCCATTCTGAACCCAAAACCATTCTTAACCTGAGGCGTGCTTTCGCTAATGGGGCCTCCCGCTGCCACCACACTACTGGTGCGCGATTTTCATTCTCATCCTCGGGCAGAGTTCTCAACCCGAGATACTACTTCCAGGTTAGTGGAGTTTTTACCTGAAGTGTTTGTAACCTGAAGTGTTTGTAACCCGAGGTACCACTGTACTGGCAAGCTAGGTGTTCCCCATCTTATATTTGTGCAGCTCTTATTTCCTGCCTAAGTGCAGAACCTGACATTTGTCCCTACTGAAATTCATTTTGTTAGTTTTGCCCCAGTTCTCCAATCTGTTAAGGCCTATGGTATCTAGACCAGTGGTTGCTAATGTGGTGCCTATAGGAACATTGGAACCCCTGGGGTCTTTCCCTGAAACATCTGAAGCCTTTCCCTGACATTTACAAAGTTTCTGAGCTCTATCCTGCAATGACCCCTTCCTTATTCATGAGGCAGAGATGGTGGTTGCAATTCACAGAATTCTATACTTCATCATCATGAAACAAACTTTAGCCTAAGATCAGGAAATGAAACAATATGAGCATTTAGCTTCTGTAAAGCTTTTTAATTCATTTCCACTAACACTCCTGTTCAGATAAAGTCTATCAAAACCGACTTTTTCAAAAGGGTTATCTCAGACACACACACACACACACACACACACACACACACACACACAAACTTCAATACATTTATATTCATTTCCCTATTGAGAAATGGGAGCTTCTATAGTATTCTTTTAATTCACAAGACATTCCTATGGATTTTTTCATTCCAATGAAATCAAAAGTGGTTATCCCAAGGTAAATGGGTTGAGGTTTGCAGCCTCAGTCATTATGCTGAGGCTGCAGCTCTTGGTTTGATCATTCCTCTGCAGTAAAAAAATGTCTGACTTAGTTCTCACACAAACTGTTCAGGCAGCGCTGGTGGGGGTTCCTCAGTGAATGTTGCTGGAGAGGAGATGAAGCCACCATGGGAAACGATGCCACCAATGAGGAACTCTCCTGGCTGATGATACATGTGAAGTGGATGGTGTGGACCTTGGAGCCTGCATTTTGCTAGGTGAGCCCTACATGCTTTGTAAGAAAACAGTTCCAGCAGCAAGACCACTAAAACCACCATTCTCGATACAAAGGCAAATGTTTGTTCTATGCAGAAACCATGTTTTCTCTTTTCTGAGTTAAAATTGTCTTGTTTAAATGGTAGTTTATTTTCCCAAGATGATGGAATCCAAAATCAGACTTGCATTAGGTTTCCCAGTGGCCACTGTAAGTCCACCAGGGTTTTTGAGAAGCAGCAGCTCAAATTATAGCCCTGTTAATCATCAAGAAGGAATGTAGGTATTTATTCAAATCTAAGGATTCCCTCTGGAATTGCTGAAGAAAATGTGTTTGTCACATTTTAAATTCCCTTTCATTAGTTAAAAATCGACCAGTAGTGTATTGGTGAAGTTAGAAGTAAGAAATAGAAGACCTTGTAAACAATGGAGTTTCCTGTCAAAAAATGTTTTATTTCCTCATATTCCTTTAATTTGAGCTTCCCTTCCTTTTCTTCTATTAGATCTTTATATTTACCCCATTTTCCATTTGAGTTCCTCTTCTTCGCTGTTATTATTTCATTTTTTTAAAAAATATATTTATTGAAGATTTTCCAACACACACATACAGAAATACAAAACACAAAAATACACAGTACAAAAATATAAAATACAAAAACAAAAATGCAAACAACAAAAAATATCAAAGACAAAATCTCTAACTTAAATCTTGATCATCACCCTTTGGACTCCCTCAACCTCCCCCACCTTGGGTCCCTGTTACGATATTGTTTAAACAGTATTCATTGTAATTTTGCTAATCTTACATATTATTCTCTCAATCATTTGTTCTTATTTTCAACCCTTCTTCCATATACTATTGCAATCACCTTTATCTAATATTTCATGTCAAATATTTCTAATTCCCTTTATTCATTCTATAAATGTTTTCCCTTCTGCCTATAATTTTTATTAACAATGAATCATCATTCTAATATTAACTCTTAAATCAGCTATTATTTCAGACCATTATAACATTGCTCCCCCCTTCCCCCAGATCCAGATTTTCCAAAAGCTTACAGCGAAGTCCATATGACATACCAGTATAAGGCCATTCCATATCATCCATCTCTATCTACATTTACATTCTATTAACCCACTCCCACCCTTTCCCAAAGCTTCCACAAAACCCTTTCCTCCCACTTCTGCAGTTTCCCACCTATACCTTTCTGTCTACCTTCCCAGAGGGTACCCTGTCCTCCCTCTCTCACTGGGAGGGTAAGAGCCCTCTCTGGTCCATCCTTGAGAAGTTCTTGAGTCCAGTCCTTTTTCTGTTCCACATCTCCCACTTGTGGAACATTCTGCCATTCTTCTTCTTCTTCCTCTTCCTGTTGTGTCAATTCTTCATGTGTCGTGAAAATGTTCAATGTTGGTGCTTCCTTTTTATCCTCCACGTCCAATTTTTCAACTTCTATGTCAATTCTTCTATCCGTGCTGCTTTCTCTGTTCACCTCTCTTAGTTGTTCATTGTGTTCCCGCGACAAAGCGCATTCCCACAGCAAGGTGGTGTACGAGTTCAGTCCCTTTCTAATGTCACGCAGCTCTGCAAATATTTTTTGCCAAGGCTGATCTTTTTCAGCTGCTGGGTCTGAGGCCATCTTATCTGTTCCAGTCCCGTGGGAAACCCACCAGTTACACCGCAGGAAATGGCGGAGGGTTTATTCCGAAACATTGTAATCCATTTTGTTGCCTGATCTGGTTACTTTGTCCTTTAATATTCTTTCAATCAGCTCACTTTTATTTTTTTGCAATTTCTAGTCCTCAAAGTCAATCGCAGAAGCCTCCGGGGCCCTGGATCTGGCTTCCTGCGAGGGCTCAAAGTCCAATTGTTAATAAATTAAATGCTTCCTTTCTCTTCCCGGCAGGGGATCAGTTTACTGTATCACAGTCTCACAATTAGGAGAGGTCGACTTCCTTTTTTAAGCTCATCCGTGGCTAAATCTTTCAATTTTTAAACTCTTCTTAGATTTTTTACTCACGGTTTCCAGGTTTTAAATCTTTAATTGCGATAGAATCCACTGCATTCCGCCGCCAGCACGAAGCTTCGCTACTGCGAGGACAATGATGACGCTTAAGATGGCCCCCACGACTACCACCCCGCTCTTCCCGGGGCTCTTCTCGAGCTTACCGGAGAGTAGGAGAGTCGGGATTAGGGAGCTGCTAAGCACTTCGTCCCCATAAAGCACTATATGGGGCTCTTTTGGGCAGCCGCGTTGCGTGTTGTTCATAAATATAAGAATATATATATATATATATATATATATATATATATATATATGTATAAGGGATTATAAGTGAAATGTTTGGACGTATTTATATGTATATATATATATATATATATATATATATATATATATATAGGAAAGTAACAGGGAATTATATTGTGGTAATGGAAGCAGTAATTAGTTAAAATAGTTAATTAACCCGAGAGGACAAGTGGAAGCTTAATGGTTGGAGAGGATAATTTTGTTTATTTGTTTTGTTGTTATGTCTGTTTAATGTCTGATTCATTTAATATGATTGAGTAAAAGGAATATATAGATAAACTTCAGTGGATTCCTGTATTAGATTTTATTTATATTTTTATTTGTAAGTTTTGTTACAAGATGATTTGTATGATTTGTTTGTTTTGATTTGAATTTCAATAAAGTTTATTTTTTTAAAAAAAGAAAGAAAGAAAAATGTACAAGAGTACATTCATTTGTAAAATTAGAATATACAACGGGGCTTGACAGGAAGTCCAAAGTGGTGGTATGTATATGATTTTGGAATACTCTTGTCTCGTTCTCCCCCCCCTTCCCCCCATTGTTGTTTGCATATTATTCTTGTATTTATGATGAAAATCATAGTATAAGAAGTCCTGTGATGTAACATAAACATAAGAAGTCCTGTGATGTAACATAAAATGTCTATCATTGTAACATTAGAATCCTAATAAAATATATACAATTTTTTTTGAAAAAAGAAGCATTCTGAGAAGAAAAATGAATTCAAGGAGATTTAGTCCAGTTATGATTTGCTACATCAAATAGACTTGTTCAAGCTTTAACTCTTTCTTATGGTAAGCTGTCCCCTGCTGTTTAACTCTGGCCTCAGCAAAATGATATAACATTTGGGGAAGAAGATGCAGCCCAGTAACCCAAAGCTAGAGGCCAAAATAGAAAAGATCTCCACAGCCACCATGTACTTTCCCTTGGTGCTCAGGTAGGTTGGAACAAAGGACAGCCACACACTGCAAAAAACCAACATGCTGAAGGTGATAAACTTGGCTTCATTAAAACTGTCTGGTAACTTCCTAGCTAGGAAAGCCACAGTGAAACTGATCATGGCCAGCATTCCCATGAAGCCTAGGACACAGTAGAACATGGCGACTGATCCTTCATTACATTCCAGTACAATTTCTTTAGTCACAGAATGCATATCCAATTCTGGGAATGGGGGAGATGTTGCCAGCCACAAACTACAAAGAATGGCTTGAATCAGGGAACAGAAAAGAACAATGGAGGTGGCCTGTTGTTTCCCCACCCATCTCCTCTTTCTGGACCCTGGCTTGGTAGCCATGAAAGCTAGAAGCACTATAGTTGTTTTTGCTAAGATGCAAGACACTGCTACTGAGAAGATCACTCCAAAAGCAGTTTGTTGAAGGAGGCAGGTTATTTTTGTGGGCTGGCCAATGAAGAGCAAAGGACAAAGGAAGGAGAGAAGGAGGGCTAGGAGGAGAACATAGGTGAGGGTCCAATTGTTGGCTTTCACGATGGGAGTATCTTTGTGCTTGATGAAGATCCTAAGCACCAAAGCTGTAATGAATGTCAATAAAAGAGCAAAAGTGGCCAAACTGATCCCCAAAGGTTCATCATAAGATAGGAAGCTTATATATTTTGGAAGACATATATGCTGACCATTGTTTGGGTACTGATCTTCTGGACATTGAAAACAGTCATCCATGTCTGAAAATAAAAAACAAAAACAAAGACTTTTAGAGTTCATTGGTGGTAGGGGGAAAGGCTTCCATAGCATTTTATTTTATATCCCACTTTTTTTACTCGACTCTTCAAAGCAGTCAACAACATTTAGAAAACACAGCAGACGACAAAGCAAAACAACCAGCCTCTTGAACCAGCAGCAGGCACCAGATGTTTCTTACTTCAGTTAGCCCTGTCTTTAGCGAACTGAACCAGGCCCTGATGTGGTCTTTGCTTGTCTCCTTTTGCTCTGTTATTCCTTCCCAAAAGGCAAGTGTCTGTTGGCTCTCATAGACTAGGCCACATTGCTCCCCTCACATCTGACCATCTCTGATTCAGTGTCATATTTGTGGAAATAATGCAAATAGCTGCACACTTTGTAAACTACTTCAGTATTTTGGTGGAATACAACTAAATTTCAGCAGGCTACTGTCCCTCCCAGTGTTCCTATTTTCCATGGATGTCCCCGCTTTACAGAAGCCATCTGTCAGGGTGCCCTCAGAGCATTCTGAGGTCCCTGACATAATCTACACCCGTGAGACTGAGCTGCATGAGAGGCAGGAGGATGGGATTGAAGATGGAGTTTCTGAAGGGGAAGGAGGCAACGGAGCGAGCAGGGGTGATTTGTATTCCCAGCCTGGGCGGGGGGAGGACTTGGTCTGGAAGGGAACGGAGAGAGAAGAGACACAGGGGAGAGAACAGGCAGATTCATAGGCGTTGCAAGGGTTAAGTTCAGGGTCGGAGGCGGAGCGGTTGCATGAATCTCCACACTCAAGGCGTCTTGGGAGACTTCGGGAACACAGGGAAAATGTTGTAAAGATCCCGCGCTTTCTGTGTTTTAGTCAGAAGAGGAAGTCAGTGGTCCCAACTGACAGCTCCGAGGAAGACTGAATTACGTGGGCTCCCGCCTGGGTTATATAAACAGCAATAAGTAAGGACTATAAAACCATCGCAGTGTCAAGGCTTCTGTGTGTGTAGAGAGATCAGTTTACACATCCCTAACACCATCCTGGTTTCTGATTTGATCCCAGAATGCCCCACTTTTCCTTAAAGGTAAAGGTAAAGGGACCCCTGACCATTAGGTCCAGTTGTGACCGACTCTGGGGTTGTGGCACTCATCTCACATTATTGGCCGAGGGAGCCGGTGTACAGCATCCAGGTCATGTGGCCAGCATGACAAAGCCGCTTCTGGCAAACCAGAGCAGCGCACGGAAACGCCATTTACCTTCCCGCTGTAGCGCTACCTATTTATCTACTTGCACTTTGACGTGCTTTCGAACTGCTAGGTTGGCAGGAGCTGGGACCGAGCAATGGGAGCTCACCCCGTCGCGGGGATTTGAACCGCCGACCTTCTGATTGGCAAGCCCTAGGCTCTGTGGTTTAACCCACAGCGCCACCCACATCCCTGACCACTTTTCCTTAGGACACCCCTATTTTCATAGGAGAAATGTTTGGAGGGTCTGGCGGGATGTCCCTATTTTCATCAGAGAAATGTTGGAGGGTATGGAGTTACCTGCCCCCCCCGAGCCTTCTGTATCGGGGAGGTTTTTTTAATGTCTAATGTTTTATCATGCTTTATATGTTAGAAGCCACCCAGGGTGACAACCCAGTCAGATGGATGGGGTATAAATAGTAAAGTTATTATTATTATGGAATAGGACATCCCTATTTTGATCAGAGAAATGTTGGAGGATATGAGACCAGAATTGGTGTTTCTACCCTTTCTGAACTGCAGCCTGTTACTCAGCTTATTTTAAGGGTGAATCTGTGTGCTTGATGAAGGTGATTAGTGGAATAGAGGAAAGATTTTGACAAGAAAGTTCTGGCTCATGGTTTAAACAGATCGGAAAGTTTGTTTTGATGACAGAAAGGGCTCTGTTTGCCTGAACCTGGTGCTTGGTAAGGCTTTATCTGAGCTGAGAGCATATACAGATTAAATAAAACACAAGACCCATTAGTAGCCCAGAGTGACCTCCTTGAACATTTATATACCATAAAGGTAAAGGGACCCCTGACCATTAGGTCCAGTCGTGACCGACTCTGGGGTTGCGTGCTCATCTCGCATTATTGGCCGAGGGAGCCGGCGTATAGCTTCCAGGTCATGTGGCCAGCATGACAAAGCCGCTTTGGGCAAACCAGAGCAGCACATGGAAATGCCATTTACCTTCCCGCTGTAGCGGTTCCTATTTATCTACTTGCATTTTGATGTGCTTTCGAACTGCTAGGTTGGCAGGAGCTGGGACCAAGCAACGGGAGCTCACCCCGTCACAGGGATTCGAACCGCCGACCTTCTGATCAGCAAGCCCTAGGCTCAGTGGTTTAGCCCACAGTGCCACCTGGGTCAAAATAATATTTTACATAGTTGGCATACATACATCTATATATAACATTAAAAAACCCTTTATTACCTTTTTGGTTGGAAATCTTTCCTTCTGGACATGGAAAGCAATCATAGCAACAAAATGGCTTCCCTTCCTTCTTGGTCCGACTGTAACCTGAACTGCAGTGATCATTGCATATAGAAATGGGCCTGGTCTGTCCATAAATATCAGAATTTAATGTTTTAGGTAATAGCATGAACACCAGAGAGTATTGTGGATGCAGTGGACTTTTAGAACTTCCACCATGACTTGAGAACTTGGCTCACATTATGGTATGGCTTATTTATATACCACTTTTTAGATCAAAGGCTACAAAACCAGTTAGCAACATCAATACAGTCATATATATGTTATTAAATCAAATCATAAATCATCATTAAAATCAATAACACATTTTAAAACAAACCAAAGGATTGTACATCAAACAACAGAGGTGGCCTTAATTGTCATTAATTGTCAAAGGCCAGGTTAAAGACGTGCATCTTCAGCAATCAATAGTAATTATAAAATGAGGATGTTTGACATGCGACTGTGGAGAAGGGGACATATTTTGGGAGCTGCCACAGAGAACATCCTTTCCCAGACTGCTATTCCCCAGGTTTCTGAGCGTGGCAGAAGTACCAAGAGGGAACTTTTGCTTATCTTTTTCCCAAAAGAGACAGGCCTTCAGATTTGTAGTGCCTCAATAATCTCATAAATAAATACATTATTTATAAATTAATAAATTTATTTACCACTTTTCAGTAACAACACAAAACAGCAACTGTGCAACACAAACACTTAAAATGACTATTTTAATCAAATTCAATACAAAAGTAAATGTCTATTGGAAGAAGTGTGTTGTCACCTCTTTAATACTGCCAAGTGTGTAAAGCTGAATACCCACAAGTTGAATGTGTGTAAGTAGCGAGTTCTCTTTCTCTCCCTCCCTCCCCCTCTCCCTCCCCCATCTCCCCCTCCATTGCTCTCTCCTCCTCCCTGTATCTGTGTAGATAAAAAGGTGAAGGCAAAGGATCCCTGGATGGTTAACTCCAGTCAAAGGTGACTATGGGGTTGTGGCACTCATCTCTCTTCAGGCTGAGGGAGCCGCCGTTGTCCACAGACAGCTTTCCGGGTAATGTGTATGTATTTAATGTATTATTATTATTATTTGGCCAGCATCACTAAACCGCTTCTGGTGCAACGGAACACCGTGACAGAAGCAAGAATGCACAAAAATGCTGTTTACCTTCCTGCCACAGTGGTAGCTATTTATCTACTTGCACTGGTATGCTTTCGAACTGCTAGGTTGGCAGGAGCTGGGACAGAGCAATGGGAGCTCACCCAATTGCACAGATTTGAACCACTGACGTTTTGATTGGCAAGCCTAAGGGGCTCAGTGGTTTTGACCACAGCGCCACCTGCTTCAATCAGCTGACAGTAGTGTTCAATGTGGAGAGATATTGGTACTTACCTATGCTGCCATCACATGCTTAACAAATGAAAAGAGAGAGTGAGAGAAGAAGAAGAAGAAGAAGAAGAAGAAGAAGAAGAAGAAGAAGAAGAAGAAGAAGAAGAGAAGGATCATGCCTAATATTAATTGGGAGTGGGTTCTAGAGTGTTGGTGCTACCGCTCTGAATTAATGATTCCTTGTAAGTGTAGAAGGAGGAGCATTAAGTGGAACATGAAAGTCTCACTATATTTACAGAATATTGAGAAACAGCCATTTGATTAACTATCTTCTTCCTGACCATTGGGCAAGTGGAGGAATGAACCCTGAAAGGTACAGAGAACCCACCTGGTTAAATTGGTTGGGCCATACAATGGCATCCTCATGAATGGTGAACGATTTTTCCTCGGTACCCACAGGGTCTATCTTCCCAATTTTGACTCTAAGAAAGGACTGATTTGGAAACATGAGCCAGTTTATAATGTCAAAGTCAGCAATTAATTTGCCATTTTCGTCAAAGTGCACCTTTTCTCCAGCACTGTTGTTAAACGAAATACTTCTGAGAATGTGATGGAGCTAAATAATGAAAATAAGAAGGGAGATTTATATATATATTCAAGCTATGCTATCATACGATGTGGTGAAAATACATGCAACAGGAAGGCTCAGGATTATGATCGCTTGAAAGCTTTGTGCAAGCTAATGTTAGAAACAGCAAAAGGTCACATAAAATCCTACATCATGGAATATTGGTCACATCTGCACCACTACTTTAACTTTCACTGTTTTGGCTTACACTAAAGAACCTTGCACATTGTAGGCTTATCAACAGAGGTTGATTTTTTCATCAAGAGACCTCTACTACCTTTAAAAGACCACAATCCTCATTGTTTAAGTCTGTGGTATGGATGTATCTATTGTGGAGTGAGATATCACGACTGCCAACCATATGGTTGGCAGCCCTGTTGCTGCTTCCGGTATTTGCAAAGCTGCAAGGAAAAGGGGCAGTGATACCCTCGTCACCTTCTCCAGTAAGGCACCTGGGGAAGGGCATTGGCTCACTGGTGACTCATGCTTTAAATGCAGAAGGTTCCAGGTTCAATCCCCGACCTTTCCATGTAGGGCTGGGAAAGGCTTTTGCCTGAAATACTGGGGAGTTGCGGCCAGTCAGTGTAGACAATACTGATCAACATGGACCAGAGTTCTCTACTTGGTATAAAGCAGCTTTCTATGCAATGTGAGACACTCTGAAGAAATATTTGATACCCTAGCCCCAACTTGGTTATTTATTTTGTTTTGCTTTTAAAAACATATTTCAAGCCCACTCTACACTTAGAAATCCTAGAGTGAAGTGCAATACATAATCAGACCTAAATGATACAGCTAAATAAAACATCAACAATAGAAGTCACACGGATTTAATATGTCAGGCATTTTAATCTCCACCAAAGAACAGATGAACTTAAAACTAACCAAAGTTTTGGTACCAGTTCCGGACATGAGATATGAGTGCCTCCCAAGAGATTGGCCCCCCACTCGTGCCAGTAATTCAGGGTTAATATGAGGGTAATTAGCCCTGCTGACTCCCCCAGGGTAGAGGGGGGGGCTGTGTCACCCACAGATTGTCCGTTATCTACAATCCACATCAAGATAGGGGGCAAGGACACTGGGTGAACCAACTCACGAATTGGAAACTCTCCAGAGTCAGTCTTACGAGCCAAGGATCCCTGTTTCTAAAAATTATTAAAATTCGAACTAAGAAATAGGTGTGTTCTGGAAAGAAGGAGATAAAAAAGATCTGCTAAATGAACCAGTCACTTGATGTCAAGGTTGGGATTTGAAAACGACTCCTATTGTTGTGTTTTCATTAATGTGAGGTGAGCGGTTAATTTTCCTTCTATATACCTACATCTGCTGTTATATGCCGAACCTCACCAAGAAAGAACTAATTATTTAAATGGAAGGCAGGAGGACTTTTAATCTTAACTCACTATTTGGCTGTGCAGTCCCTGTGGTATGTTTTAATTAGACTTAGCAAAAGATGAAGGAGCTGAGAAAATGGTGTCTGTTGGTGTGGCACAGAAGAGAAAGAAACGAACTCCACCCCCTTTCGAGTGAGTTGAAAATACCATTTGGATTTTAACTTGGGGAAAAATTCATTCAAGTGAAGGTTAAGCTAGGATCTGGCTGCCCCTCCGGGGGGGGGGGGCTGGGGGGCAGGTTTGGTTTCTGGAAAAGTTGATCAATCACCAAATGATTGCAGACTGTGAAATTTACCCTATGATACTGATACTAATTTTCTTCAAAAGACTTTGGAATAACAGCTTGTTAAACAACTGAGAGTTGGAAAACAGCCCAGATCTGGAGACAGGATGGTGGAAAGGAAGGGGGGGGGTCTGTGCTGAAAGGAAAAAAAGGAAAAGGAAAAAGAACTTATTGAGGGACAACAAGGGCTCAATACGATTCAGGAGTCATAAGCCGGCGACTGTGGAGATATGATAATAGGTTAAGATAAGAATTGGGAAATTGGGAAAACAACAGAGAAAGGGGGGGGGCATCTCTCCTGACATCCAGAACATGGGAAACCTTGTTGAAATTATTTTATGCAGATTGTATAATTGGTGGCAAGATTCAATCTGGTTTGTTATTAATTTAAATGTTTTTAATTGAAAATGAATAAAAATTATTTACCAAAAAACAAAACAAAAACAAAACCTAACCAAAGTTTTAATCAAATAAATGATGCTACCATCTTCTCCCATCCTCCTCAAGGAATGAATTACATACAGAGCAGCACAATGTTTTGCAACTCCCTCCACAAAACAAAACAAAAAAAGCACAGCTGCACCTGCTACCTTGATTGTGAAGGGATGGAAAAGAATTATTTGACAAACTGATAGGACTTCTGTTAATCTCTGCTGTGGAGGCAAAATAAAAGGCTTGAAGTATGTTTTTCTATGAGATTAACTTTTTAAAATTTTTCTATGAGATAACTTTCTTGTTAATCTCATGGAAGGTTGAGAAAACTCGCCCATTATTCTTGCACCAAAAGATACGTAGGTATCTTCAGCTTCCATCTGATCAGGACATTACCTGCCATGGTTGTGGATTTGGAAGCTCCCATCTTTCTCCCTCTGCCATTCCCCTCTGCTTGAATTGGGATGAATGTCTGATGTGCAAAGCATGTGCCACTGCATAGACTGCATTGTAGATGTTGTAGCTATGGGCAGTCATTCTCATTTCAAAAACAGACACAGGAAGTGCCTCCATCTTCTCCTCCCCAGTGCAAATTTGCCTACCTATATTATCTGTCACAGAACTTGGGAATGAACATTCAAATGACTCTTCCCAGAAGTCCTTGATAAAACCATCTTCTTTTTCTGCGCTTGGGTTCTTGATCTGAAGGAACTTCTGGAAAGCTAACAGATCCACTGAGTGAACTGCAAGGGACAGAGAACCATGAAGGAAACTTATGTCCCAATTTCTTTGAAATGGAAATGATGTGATGTCCATCTGGGCTGTCATGAACCAGACTTTACCCTTGGTCCTCATTGGTTGATGCTCAAAGTTTAAAACCTGGGGCACCATTTTCAATGCCATCATGGAATGAATTTCTCCATGTACAACCACAACATTGGTAGTGCTTCCCATAATAACACTGATAGTGTGAAAGCCTTCCTTCACCATGTCCGTGACACCACTGGAAGATGTTAACTTTGGGAATGTTTCTATGAAGTCAAAGCAGATGCCACTCTGGGAAAACATTGGAAGTACATTCTCTATAAAACCTTCTGTATTTTCCCTATCTTGAGAAACCACTCCAATCCATGTCCACTGGAAATGCAGCAATAACTGGATAATTCCTCTATATTGATGGTCCCCATTTGGGAACATCTGGTGGAAGAAAACTCCTTGAGACTTTTTATTCATGACTGGGGAAGAGCCATATATGAGCTAAGTTTTTTAAAAAAATAAAAATAAAAAAGAAAGATGAGAAGAATGGTTTTCAATATGAAACAATTACTTGTGTGTACTTTTGTTTTCTTTCTTCTGCTTATTTCTGGCCAGGACCATAATGGTTAAGTAGATCAAGTAGATCCTGCAGACTGCAGGATTGAATTTTCTGTTCACCTACTGGAGTCTACTTTCCCTGTGCATTTCCTGCAAAGAACACACTGAGGAAGCAGGCCCCTGCAACTAGCAGGATTGAAACCTCAACTCACCAGATGCTCAGCCTAGGGTATATAATTGCTCAGTTTTAGAGTGTGCTTCAATCCACTGCTTTGTACAGCCACGTGAACACAAATCTTATTCTTCCTACCAAGACCGTGTCCCAACAGCCCCAGATCACTCCTGCAGACCAGACCGAATCTGGGACTGTTTCTGCTTAACTCATCTAGTTTCACCCAAATTTGTCCAATTCAGGATTTGGGCTCTGGCTAAATCTGACTCATCTGTGTGTTAGGAATGAGAGGATCTGTCAATATTTCTCTTAAATTTCTTATTTAACCACATCAATTAGAGTTTTTTTAAGCCTCAGGAAAATTTCTCATAAAATACATAACTTGTATGCAAATTTTGCCTAATATGCACATTTTTGCAAAGCAATAATCACTGATACAATGCATTTTAAGGATATTTTTACTAACATGTATTTTTAATGCAGAGTTTACCTTAATCTGTGCATTTTTGGACACATTATTTGACTGGAGAACTGCTTTGCAAAATCCAGAGAAGTGGGAAATTCAAAGAATGGATGCATTTCATGTATTGCTTCTGAAAGCGTGAATTCAATGAAATTCACGTGTGAATGTATTTAGATCTTACTTGTGGTATCTTGTAGGTAGACAGGATGGGTGTCATGTGAAGACAGACATTAGAATTAGGTCCCCCAATGACTGCTATTGGAGTGCTCTCAGCATCACATTTATAGTTAGGAATGACCCTGGTCCTTCTGAAGAGAAGCTCCATTGAGGCTTCATTGGTCCAGCTTGCGCTGAAATGGCTGTTATAAATGTGGAAGCCCAGGGTGACGTTGGGCAAGATCTGGGGAGTTCCATTGATCTCCTTTACAGCAAATGCCAAGGCCAGGATGTGCTGGTAGAGGTGAGTCAGCACCCTGTATTGAGAGTTACATGCTGCATCAAAGGTCATCTGCTTCAGATCATAACATTGACTGCTTTTCAGTTCAGTATCCAGTTCAAATGTTGTACAAAACCAGGTTGTAATCTCACATTTCACAGGCGTGTAAAAGTAAACTGGCTCATGAATCTATGACCTCTCTTAAAACCACCTCAACTTCCAGGACTTCATAGGCAGTCTCTTGGTATATCTACAGAAGACATAATTCAGTAAGGTGTTTTTATTTATTCTCTCCTCTAGGGAATCTGGATGAGATGTTTTGTATGTTTAATATCTGCTGTTCAAATGTTATTTGTAGTGTGCATGTTCTTCATTCACACAGAATATCCTCCGTAATAAGCAAATAGTGTTTTTGTTTGGGTTTATGTTAGAAGGGGCTAAAAAATACATAGGGTTACAGCAGCCACTATGGAGAAATTATCTTAATGCCCCAGTTTTAAGTATATCCTGTGGATGTGAGCTTAATTTATAATGTAAAATATGTTTCAAGCCTGTTTTGATGCCATGTGGATGTCTGCATGCAAGACTTGACATCTGTACAAGCCGTTGTCCTGGAAGCTAACATTATATAAATGTTTTTAAATTCTTCAATAAAGTTTGTGTGAATTAAAGAGTATTTGATGTGGCAAAATTAAAACAAATGTTAATTTATTTTTGTTTGTGGAATGTTTGTTCTTTTTGAAAAAAACAAAGAAACAGATTAATGCAGAAAGATGGGGAAAGAGATTTAGGAGTAAATGCATGCAAAAGTGAGCAGACCAGACACATTTCATCAGTATATAATATGTTTTTTAAGAAACATTCAACTACTTACATATGGTCATCTGAAATTTCCTGAGATGGGTGTTTTTCAAAGGATAGGCTTTCTGAAAATATGTAGATCTGAGAAATAATGCCAGCAATGATGAGGTCTCCTGACTGATAGTATTTGTGAAGAATAGGGGCAGGTTCTCTGAGGGAACATTGAGGAATATGAAGAAACTTGCACAGCCCCTGCAGTGGCAGTAAGAGCAGCAGCAACCGAAACACTACCATCTTGCAAGGGATTATTCATTTAGGCACAAGTTCACCTCTTCAAGTGATTGTGAGCAGTTGAGACTAACTTGAATGATGACTCACT
Organism: Zootoca vivipara; assembly: GCF_965207765.1. Taxonomy (NCBI): domain Eukaryota; kingdom Metazoa; phylum Chordata; class Lepidosauria; order Squamata; family Lacertidae; genus Zootoca; species Zootoca vivipara. The sequence goes on from NC_142595.1 coordinate 41,591,318, forward strand.
TAGCGGATTCAAAGCCATACTGATGAGCCTCTGTATATCTATAGACCCAACCATGTATACCTCATGGTTATTAATAAGACCTTGCAGTCTTAGTTTCATCATTCTGCATGTGGACAAAAGAGGTCCCTAGGGAAGGGGAGAAGATGTAATTCTGAATAATCTGGTAATTACAGGTGAGGTAATCACTTGCTTTGAATTACAGATTCTGTGTAATATTTTAAGGAAAACATGATTATCATATCTCCGCCAAAGTCTTTTCTCAAGTGGGAGAGATAGATGCTAGGTCCCTTCTTCTTTTCAGTGTACTATTGAATTTTCAAAAAAAAATTAGAAAAATGAAAGACCTGAAAATGAAATGAAAATGAAAAATTAGAAAAATGAAAAACAAGATGAATTTTAACAAGGAGAAATGTAAAGTACTACACTTGGGCAAAAAAAATGAAAGGCACAAATACAGGATGGGAGACACCTGGCTTGAGAGCAGTACATGTGAAAAGGATCTAGGAGTCTTGGTAGACCACAAACTTGACATGAGTCAGCAGTGTGATGCAGCAGCTTAAAAAGCCAATGCAATTCTGGGCTGCATCAATAGGAGTATAGCATCTAGATCAAGGGAAGTAATAGTACCACTGTATTCTGCTCTGGTCAGACCTCACCTGGAGTACTGTGTCCAGTTCTGGGCACCACAGTTCAAGAAGGATACTGATGAGCTGGAACGTGTCCAGAAGAGGGCAACCAAAATGGTCAAAGGCCTGGAAACGATGCCTTATGAGGAACGGCTTAGGGAGCTGGGTATGTTTAGCCTGGAGAAAAGAAGGTTAAGGGGTGATATGATAGCCATGTTCAAATATATAAAAGGATGTCATATAGAGGAGGGAGAAAGGTTGTTTTCTGCTGCTCCAGAGAAGCGGACACGGAGCAACGGATTCAAACTACAAGAAAGAAGATTCCACCTAAACATTAGGAAGAACTTCCTGACAGTAAGAGCTGTTCGGCAGTGGAATTTGCTGCCAAGGAGTGTGGTGGAGTCTTCTTCTTTGGAGGTCTTTAAGCAGAGGTTTGACAGCCATATGTCAAGATTGCTTTGATGGTGTTTCCTGCTTGGCAGGGGGTTGGACTGGATGGCCCTGGTTGTCTCTTCCAACTCTATGATTCTATGATTCTATGATTCTACCTTAAGTCAATAATAATTATAAATTAAAACTATCGGGCTTCCTTGTTGCTATATTTCTGTCTAGCTTAGGTTAGGGCTTCTACCTGGCTTTCAGCATGTTTCCCTGCAAATTCCTTGCAAATTCCATCTAGTTATATAGAAACGGAAACTATTATAGACATTTTTAGAGTCCCCATTATAGTCAAGGCAGCCAAAGAAATGAAATTTGGACCCTAATAGCGAATCAAACAGAATCATCCAGGTAGGCACATTCTCTGGCCCTGTGACAATGGTGAAGATAACTCAGACACATACTAGAGTTGGGTGAAATCAGTCCAAATCTTTATTGACTACTGCATGGCACTAGGGCAAGGATCCAGTTCCGCATTCCACCAGCCCATGCTGATGTCATGACACTCTTTTGGAGTTGAGAAATACCCAACTCCCTTCCCAGGAGTTACCCAGTGTTCAGCCCTGGTGTGGTGTAAGCTACACATCCAGGAATGTGCTTGGCAACTGGAGTGAGATATTCTCCATCCTGAGCTCCAGACATTTTTTTCCAGCCAACTTAGTTTTGTTTCTCAAAGAAAAAAACTGGACAGGGAGAATAGATACACATTAAATTTGCATTTAAGATTTAGTTTCATGTTACTTGCATGTCAGTGGAAAGTCCAAGTTGACCATCTCCACTGGCTGCTGTATTGGCTTTGGGGGACAGTGTTGACAAATAGACGAATTCATTCTCTAATTCTTTCTCATAATAAGAAGTCCCCTGCTGTTTAACTCTGGACTCAGCAAAATCATATAACTTTTGGGGAAGAAGATGCAGCCCAGTAACCCAAAACTAGAGGCCAAAATAGAAAAGATCGCCACAGCCACCATGTACTTTCCCTTGGTACTCAGGTAGGTAGGAACAAAGGACAGCCACACACTGCAATGGTGACTGATCCTTCCTTACATTCCAGTACAATTTCTTTTAGTCCCTGAGTGCTTGTCTAAATCAGGGAGTGGGGGAGCAACTATCAGCCAGACGCTACAAATCATCATTTGAATGAGGAAGTTGAAAAGAACAATGGAGATGGCCAGATTTCCCCCCACCCATCTCCTCATTCTGGACCCTGGCTTGGTAGACATGAAACCTAGAACCACCATACAGTAGTTGTTTTTGCTAATATGCAAGACACTGCTACTGAGAAGATCACTGCAAAAGCAGTTTGTCGAAGGAGGCAAGTTATTTTTGTGGGCTGGCCAATGATAGCAAAGGACAAAGGAAAGAGAGAATGAGAGCTAGGAGGAGAGCATAGGTGAGGGTCCGACTGATGGCTTTGACGATGGGAGTTTCTTTGTGCTTGATGAAGATCCTAAGCACAAAAGCTGTAGTGAAAATCAATAAAAGAGCAAAAGTGACCAAGCTGATCCCCAGAGGTATATATCCCAGAGGATATATCCTGGCCAATGTTTGGGTACTGATCTTCTGGACATTGAACACAGTCATCCATGTCTTAAATCAAATATGAAAAATAAACATAAAATGGTACTTAATTATGGCATTCTGTTCATGAATGAGTGAACTTGAAATATCAAAAGTTAATTTTGCAGTAAGAATAGTGTAATAGGAAATTCTACCACTTGCATAATCTGAGTTTGATGACATCAAGGGTCTGCTTTCTCATGGGTTCCAAGCAAATCCAGAAATATAAACAAATCGAAACCATCCTGCTAGCAGCTGAAGGTGTCAGGGGCCTCTGTGTCTATTGATTTGTGTGTTTGTGGCTGGCGTTTGCACAGTCTTTTTGTTTCAGCTGATCCAACCCACTAATATTCTTATCCTCTATGAATTTGTCTGATATTCTGTTCAGCCACCCAAGCTACCTCATGTGAAGTATGTGGAAGACAGCCCGGGATCGTTTGACCCTTTTATTATTTCTATTTTCCCTCCTATAAAAACTCCATAAGACACACTCTGTTTGAACTTTAAAGAACAAATAACTTTGCTTTAGTATTCTTGCCTTTGGATATTATTATGTTCGATGCAGGTAGGTGATACTTAAATTGCTATTATGTCTTACACAGCTAAAACTGTTACAGACTGATTAACTCTTAGCCAGACAGAAGCAGCAGACAACAAACCTGCTGCTCTAACTGTTTAATCTTTGCAAAAAATAAATATATAAATAAAATAAGAAAATTGTCCAGTAGCACCCTAGAAACCAACTATGTTTGTTCTGGGTATAATCTTTCGTGTGCATGCACACTTCTTCAGATAACTCTTAGGCAGACGGAAACAGCACACAACAAACCACCTGTTCTAACTGTTAAGACCGTTCAACTACCGTAACTGCCATAACTGCCACAGAGTGTATGACATCACAGAGTTCTACAGTTCTTGCCGTTAACCCTTCACATATGCTTTGTGGATGCTAACATTTCACAATTTTGAATGTTAGAGCAATTAGTTTAAGCATTTAAAACACTGATGGGAGCAAGCTGGATTGTAGTCGATCTATTTATGAAATAGAATATACCATCTGCGACGAAAGACCCTTGCTTCCGTCATATTTATTCTACCTCTCCTGTTATTAACAGAAGTAATAGGGGTGGTCTGGGGTAAGCCGAGCCTCCCCCCTATTGCTCCCCTTAGCCTTTCTGTATTCCCTCCTGCACTCAAGGGTTTTTTTTCTATTTCGTCTTCTTTTATACAAAAGAGAGTCCTCTTCCAGCACAACCGTGGCCAGGTAGCTATTAAAGTTCAGGGCTGTATCTGAGACTATCCCTTGTGTCCACAGGATAGGGAGTTCTGCCTCTAAGAATCCCTTCCTGTAAAAGCTTTCCCCTTCCCTGAGGTAACTTTAGGACACCCTGGGTCTGTGTGCAAGGCTCGCCCTCTTGGTGCACCCCAAAGATACAAACTAACAGTTTCACTCTTGAAGGAAATGTTGTCCTCTTAATGGGTGTCCTCATGAATGAGTTTCATGTACCTTGGCTGGCAAATAACACAGACGATTTTCTGATTGGCACTTTAACACTGGAAATCTTATTTCTCAAGAACGTAATGGTTGCTTCAAGGTATTCCTGTTGTACAAGCTTAGTTTCAATGGTAATAACCTTGTTACTCATGTACTAGATAACCTAACGACTACCTAACCTAAACCTACTCTCCTAGATCTTCTTTACAACCACCCTCCCACTCCCACTCACCAGCACCCTCTCAACTGACCAAACGGCTGTCCCTTCTCTTTAAACATTCAACCATTCCCCTCCACCTCCTAGAATGTCCAGTCAGTCGACACGGAGTCTGAGTTAATCCTTGATGGGTCGGGTTGATAAAGCTATAACAAACAGCGTAAAAACGTCACACCATCCATTAAAGAGGTGGCAACTGTTAAATAGAACACTTATACTTATGACATTCCTTACCTTTCTGGTTTAAAATCTTCCCTTCTAGACATGGAAAGCAACCATAGCAGTAAAATGCCTTCCCTTCTTTTTTTAGCTCTTTCATAACTTGAACTGCAGGTATCATTACATATGGAAATGGGACAGCTGTCAAAAATGTGTTTGCAAATATTCTACTGTACACACAGATAAAAGCACAAAATACAGTATTATTTCTTTAATTTTTCTTCCTTATTAGCTGTTCCCTATTGTTCAGCTCTGGCCTCAGAATGATTATGTAACATTTGGGGGCAAAGATGCAGCTCAGCAACCCACCACCAGAGGCTAAGATGGAGAAGATCTCCACAGCTACCATATATTTCCCCTTGGTGCTCAGATAGGAAGGAATAAAAGACAGCCAAACACTGCAGAAGACCAACATGCTGAAAGTGATAAACTTGGCTTCGTTGAAACTGTCTGGTAGCTTCCTGGCGAGGAAAGCCACAGCAAAACTTACACTTGCCAGAAAGCTCATGTAGATGAGGACACAGTAAAACATTATCACAGACCCTTCATTACATTCTAGTATAATTTCTTTAGTCATTGAGTGCATGTCCACATCTGGGTATGGGGGAGAGGTTGCCAGCCACACAGTACATATCCCTGCTTGAACTATGGAGCAGGAAAGGAGAATGGAGTGGCCTAGTCCTTTCCCCACCCATTTCCTCATCCTGGATTCTGGTTTTGTAACCACCGTGAAGGTTTTTGCCAGGACACAAGAAACAGCGGTTGAGAAGATGATGCCAAAAGCTGTTTGTCGGAGGAGGCAGGTCACGTTCTCAGGTTGGCCAATGAAGAGCAATGCACAAAGGAAGCAGAGCAGGAGAGAGATGAGGAGAGCGTAGGTGAGGTTCCGGTTGTTTGCAATGACAATGGGTGTGTTGTGGTGTTTCATAAATGTACCTAGTACCAGAGCTGTGATCAAGGAAAGGGAAAGAGAGAAACAGGCTAAACTGATGCCCAAAGGTTCTTCATAAGACAAGAAGCTGATATCCTTGGGTAGACATGCATCCCGGTTCTTGCTTGGATAGTCTTTGTCTGGGCATTTATTACAGTCATTCATATCTGGGGAAAATAATAATAAGGAAATGACCTTTAGCTCAATCATGTCAGCTTACTGAAATGTTTAATGTTCTATTTAATCTAAGTCCTAAATCTGGATCTATTTAATCTATTTATTTCTCCTACCATCCTGGTTTGCAATCTTCCCCTCTGCACATGGGATGCAATCGTAGCAGCAAGGGGGCTGTCCCTCCTTCACTTTCTTGCTGGATCCTGGAAGACAACTCCCAGTACAGACCGAAAGAGGCTGAGTCTAATCCATAAATGAAAGAAGAGAAGGTTCATCAAGAGTCTAATGAGTTTGGAATCTTTTATGTTCTCAGGCCTATCTCTGTTACTAATGTGACACAGCACTCCAGTAATATGTAATGGCTATATAGAGAGCAATTGCTTCTTGTATTAGCAGCATAGCTGCCAAGTCTCCCATTGAAAAATCTGGGATTAGCAACTTCCGGTGCTGCCGTTGCCCGATTTCTGGTGCCCAGACATGGGCAGAGCGGCACCCGAAATCGGTTCTGCGCATGTCCAGAAATGTGCAGAAGGAGCCAACCTGGCAGGTAGGAAATCGGGGGATTTATGGTTTTTTTTCCTATTGGGGATTACGGTGGGGGGTTTCCCGCGAAAAATGGGAGACTTGGCAGCTATGATTTGTAGTAGTAATATTTGAAGTTATGTGATATTCCCTTGATATTGCTCTGGGATGTGCAGTGCCCCATCTGTTCTGCAAAGATTGCTCTGTCCATTAAGGTACACTTTGAAGTTACTCTAGTTTCCCTGTTAATTTTGTTATAATTGATACTTTTGAGTATGTTGTCCACTAGGTAGACAGCTCTAGAACTGATTTTGGTGCCAGTGGCTACACCTATTCTTGGACCCATCAGATGCTGCCTGGGGAAAAGTTCCAAATAAGACATCCAGAGTGGCTGGGGAAACCTACCCAGATTGGGGTGTGTTGTTGTTGTTGTTTGAGGAATGCAATCTTTGTGATTTCTAATACAAAAATATTCTGGACAAATTTGTGAATTGGAGTGAAGCTATCCAAGACCTATGACACTCCTTGGAATGCTGCAAAACAATTCTCACCATGTTAAGAACAAAATATACCTCTGAAAACATATTTTGAGATCACTCTTTTTAAAAGTTTGATGCATCCATTCCTAATGCTCTGTCTCTTGCTCTTCACACCTGTCTTCGTCTGTCCCTTCTTCACTCTCTCAATCTTCACCACTTCTCTTGTTTCCATCTCTTCCACTGGCACCCTTAGAAGATAAGTGGTCTCCTGCATCTGCTGCTGTCCTCGATTTCTTCCTCTGGTATTATAATTTCCCCACCTTTCTAGCAAGAAATACAAAACTCTGGGGCTATTCAATTCATACATCATCTTTCACTATGTCAGAAATCAGTATTTAATAAGTGTAAAGAAATCCCAATTGCTTCTGTTTATATTACAATAGTTTTCTTTTTTAGGATTAGGATTCTGGTTGAAGTCTTCCAGCGGAAAATAATAATGCATTTAATTAGTCCAACTCATCACTTGTCTGCACTGTTAGATGTAAGGTTGTTTCAAGGTCACAATGATTGTGAAGAAATCCACTTTGTTGCTTCATGGTCTCTAAGCATGTCTACCCTCTTGTGCTGGGGAAATGTAACCAGAAGCTCTATTTGACTGAAAGAAAACCTGTCCTCCTGTCTCCAGGCCTTCCCATAGAAAAACTGATTCTTTTTTACCTGGACCTAATATCAACAACCTCAGATATGCAGATGACACAACCTTGATGTCAGAAAGTGAGGAGGAATTAAGGAACCTTTTAATGAGGGTGAAAGAGGAAAGCGCAAAATATGGCCTGAAGTTCAACATCCAAAAAACCAAGATCATGGCCATGGTCCCATCACCTCCTGGGAAATAGAAGGGGAGGAAATGGAGGCAGTGAGACATTTTACTTTCTTGGGCTCCATGATCACTGCAGATCGTGTGACAGCCATCACAAAATTAAAAGATGCCTGCTTCTTGGGAGAAAAGTGATGACAAACCTAGACAGCATCTTAAAAAGCAGAGACATCACCTTGACGACAAAGGTCCATATAGTTAAAGCTATGGCTTTCCAAGAAGTGATGTATGGAAGTGAGAGCTGGACCATAAAGAAGGCTGACCGCCAAAAAATGATGCTTTTGAATTATGGTGCGGGAGGAGACTCTTGAGAGTCCCATGGACTGCAAGAAGATCAAACCTACCCATTCTTAAGGAAATCAGACTTGAGTGCTCACTGCAGGGACAGATCCTGAAGCTGAGGCTCCAGTACTTTGGCCACTTCATGAGAAGAGAAGATTCCCTGGAAAAGACCCTGATGTTGGGAAAGATGGAGGGCACAAGGAGAAGGGGATGACAGAGGACGAGATGGTTCGACAGTGTTCTCGAAGCTATGAACATGAGTTTGACCAAACTGCGGGAGGCTGTTGAAGACAGGAGTGCCAGGCGTGCTATGCTCCTTGGCGTCATGAAGAGTCGGACACGACTAAATGACTAAACAACAACAACAATGACCCACATTCAGATGAAGGATTCTGTGGTGCAAAAACCACATTTGCATGAATGCAGCTTGTAGTGTGGTCTGTGAATGGTGGGGATTAGGCTGAGACAACCTAGCTGTTGTTATTTTTGTCTGAATTAGGATCCCCCTAAGGCATATTTACATTGTATTCTTCTTTTTTGTAACCTCCTTAATAAAATATTTGCCTTCAATCCAAGTGTGGCTTCTAGCAGTAAGATTTTGGTTCATAATCTAGTATCTGGATGCTTTGGTCATACACCACTCATCAATTTACGGCTCAAAAGACAGTGAGGAGACCTGCAGGTGAATAATGATTGCTTATTCAATACTGAATCTCTTTGGAATTAGCAAACAATTCAACCCTACCTGGTTAAACCAACTGTGCCATGTGATGGCATCTTCCTCAAGGATGAATGCTTGGTCTGCAGGAGCTTGTGGATCTATCCAGCCAGCTCTCACTCTGTGCAAACTTTGGTTGGCGAATATGATCCAATTGACAATGTCCAAACTAGATTCTGCCTCCCCATTCTGGTTGATGAAGACCACATCTCCTGCCGTATTGTTAAATGAGATATTTCTCAGAAAGTGATGGAGCTAGAATGAAAACAGAAAAGGCAGGGATTTGGGAAAAACTGCAGTCTAATGCAGGGTGGAGCACCCCCCCCCCTGTGGGCACAATCTACAGCAAGTGGGGGGGGGGGATGATTCAGTCAACTGTCAGTGGATTCAAGTCCAAGCATGGAAAGAGCCTATCAGTTTTCTTTCACACACATGCCTCTCTCGCAGTCTTTCTTAGAACCCTTCTTTTAGCCCATAAATATGTTTATGTAGTGAGGTCTCATTCTCTCTCTTTCTCTCTCTCTTCCCACCCCACTGAATATCTCAGAAGACACGGCACTGGTGTGTGACCATCTCCTCTAAGGAAGGATTTGTTTAATATGGGATAGAGGGAATGCTGAACATCTCTCTAAACCAGGGGTCAGCAAACTTTTTCAGCAGGGGGCCGGTCCACTGTCCCTCACACCTTGTGGGGGGCCGGACTATATTTTTTTTTTGGGGGGGTGAACAAATTCCTATGCCCCACAAATAACCCAGAGATGCATTTTAAATAAAAGCACTCATTCTACACATGTAAAAACACCAGACAGGCCCCACAAATAACCCAGAGATGCATTTTAAATAAAAGGACACATTCTACTCATGTAAAAACATGCTGATTCCCGGACCATCTGCGGGCCCCCGGGCCTTAGTTTGGAGACCCCTGCTCTAAACCATTCCACTGCTTCCTATCTGAGAATGCAGTGGCATCTCAGTGGGTTGCAAAGCTTCCCTCATAAAAATGTTTTCTCCTCAAATACAGGGCAATGGCTGCTCAGAGAAGGACACAGCCATCATTCCCCTTTCCTATAGGGTCTCCTGCAGCACAATATGTGGGGAATCATCTAGGATCTCATCATATCCATGCCACCTCCTATTCTGCCTGCAAAGTTATGAATTCAGTTCTGGGTTCTTCTTCCTCATACACTAGTGCAAATGTTTGAACTCTGAGAAGAACGAGAAAGCTAATAGGATTTTGGGAACCCAAAAAGTGTCAGGAAGGAACAGGGCTTTCACAGTTGAGGATGTTCAGCCTTTACCTGCCAAAACTGTTGATCCAGATTCTTCCCTCTCCCTCCATACACCATTCCTCTGTGCCTGAGTCTGGATGTGGACATGGCATGTAAAGCATGGGCCACTGCGTAGACAGCACTGTGGATGCTGTAACTGTGGCCTGTCATGCTCATTTCAAAAAGTGATCCAGGTAGGTTCTCCAGGTTCTCTTCTCCTGTGCAAATATTCCCCACTACCTTGTCTGAAGTGATATCTGGGAATTCACATTCAAAGGCCTGTTGCCAGAAGTCCCTGATAAAACCATCCCCTTCTGTGCTGGAAGGGTTTCTGTGCAGAACATACTGATGAAATCCTGGTGGGTTTCTAAAATGAATTTCAAATGCTATAGCTCCATTGAATATTCCCGAATCCCAGTTCCTTTGAAAGACAAATGAAGCAAACTCAACTTGGGCTATTGTTATCCATATTTTACTTTTTACATTATTTCTTATGTCATCATATTCTGATAGGTTAGGAAGCCATCTAAAAGTTGCCATGGAATAAGATTCTCCACAGGCAACCACTACGTTAGCTTTGCTAATAAACATTTTCTGGCTTATTGTTGCACCCTGTTGTAGCATTCCAGAAATTTCAGAAATAAAACTAAAATTGGGGATTCTTTCTATGAATGCAAAGCAGACACCACTCTTGGTAAACATTGGGAAAATGGTTTGCACAAATCTTTCTCCATTGTCATTGTCCGTTGCAATGACTCCAATCCACGTCCACCTGAAATGCAGAAGCAAAGAGAGAATTCCCTTATACTGAAGGGCTTCTGGGGCTGCCATCTGGTAGAAGGGAAGTCCTGGGGTTTTGTTATTCATCACTGGAGCAGAGCCGTAAATGAGCTAAAAAGTAAATGGAGGAAGAGAAGAGTCAAAATTAATATTTGCAGAGTTTTTTCAAAGTATTCATATACATCATGTGATGAATCCTGTTAGTCAAATATTCCCTTAGCCACCCACCAGAGGTTGCATTGCCTCTCTCATTTATACAAAAGATACACATGCAAATGGCCTGAAAATTGGGGTCATCTCCCATTCCTGCTTGTGAAATATTTGTTCTGTTGACGGGTTGGGGGGGGGGCAATTGTTCCTATTTTTAAAAACACACCGAACCAAAAACCTATGCATAGTTGCAGGGTCTTGTATGATGGATAAAACTGATTGGAAGGACACACTATGCCCTAAATAGAGGATTGTCTACCCCTACATGAGACAATATTTACGGTAGCCGTGTCAGAATTGCAACATGGGTCAGATATACATTTCTTCTCTGAAGTTTCTTTTGTCTTCATGGTGCATATACCCCAACTGCCACAACTTCCATTTCTGCCTCTTTCCCCTCCAATGCTTCTCAGACTTCACTGATGAACATTTATTTCACATTGGAACCAGATGCACAGTACTACAGTGGAACCTCGGTTTATGAACACCTCGGTTTATGAATTTTCGGTTTAGAATGCCACGGACCCATCTGGAACGGATTAATTCACTTTCCATTACTTTCAATGGCAAAGTTCGCTTCAGTTTATGACTGCTTCAGTTTATGAACAGACTTCCAGAACCAATTACACCCATGCTTCGGGTTAAGTACGCTTCAGGTTGAGTACTCTGCGGACCTGTCTGGAACGGATTAATCCACTTTCCATTACTTTCAATGGGAAATTTCGCTTCAGTTTATGAACACTTCAGTTTATGAACAGACTTCCGGAACCAATTGTGTTCATAAACCGAGGTACCACTATATTATTTTCGCCTGCAGCATTGGACAGTATCTGCAATTTCTCATACCTCCAGAGTGTGTTTAATTTGAAAGTCCTTTCCCCCTAAACATTCAGTGGCCGTTGGGATATCAGTGGCCTTGAGGTTTGTGTGACATTTTTTTCTTCAAGTATTGCAGTCTTTCTTTCCCCTTGTTCAGGTTATTTTATTTTTATTCTGTACTTTTTTTTTTTACAAGGAACTGGTTCTGCTCCCAATTTCATCCTCACCCAGAACTGGTGCTGTGAATTCAGCCTCTTTCTCAATGCAAGCTAATAGAGGTATTGTACATAGGTGTCTTACCTGTGGAATCTTATAGATATCCAAAACAGTTGCCAAATAAAAGGAGATTTCAGAATCAAGTCCACCAATGATCCCAGTCAGATTATTTTCAACATCACATATATAGTTTGGGACAAATTTCTTTGCCATGGATAAAAGCAGCAGTGTGGCAAGATATGTGCTCCTTGCATTGATATAGCTGTCATATAAGTGAAAGCCCAAGGTGATATTGGGTAAGATGTGAGGGTCTTTGTTGATCTCATTTACTGCAAATGCCAAGGCAATGATATGCTGGTAAAGCTTAGGCAGCACCCTAGAATGAGAGTTGCAAACAGTATCAGAAGGAACTGATATATCCTTTTACATATCAACAGACTAGTTATTCATACAGAGTTTAGTGGAGTTAACTACCTCTCGATTCCATTGCTGAACAGTTATTATAATCAGCAAGTTCTTCCAGATGTTTAGAAAACAAGCTTGCTCCATTTTCCTGGTGACAGCCCTTGAGATACTTGAGAATAGCAATCCTACTTCCCCTCAGCCTTATATTTTCATAGCTAAAATACCCACCCACTCCCAACTTTTCCTCACAAGGTTTGGTTTCCAGACACTTGATCATATGTGTCACCTTCCTCAGCACCTGTTGAAGGTTGTCAATATCTTTCTTAAATAGTGCTGAACACCACTGAACACAAGGCACCAGGTGTGGTCTGAGCATGGCAGAATAGCACTGCTCCATTAATTCTTTTGATTGGGGCACTATACTTCTGTTGATGCAGACTCCTTCATCCTTTTCACATGTGCTACTGGCATGCCAGATTTTCCCTATCTTAGATTTGTGCAGCATATTTCCTGCCTAAGTGCAGAACCTGCCATTTTTCCCAGCTGAAATTCATTTTGTTAGTTTTGCCCCAGATCTCCAATCTGTAAAGGCCAATGGTATCTAGACCAGGGGTTGTGTTGCTATTGTGTTGCTCATGGGAACATTGGAACCCATGAGGTCTTTCCCTGAAACATCTAGGCCTTTCCCTGACATTTACATTGTTTCTCAGCTTTTCCCCTCTAATGACACCTTCCTTATTCATGAGGCAGTGATAGTGGTTGTAATTCACAGATTTCTATACTTCATAATGTATACTGTACCATCATTTTGAAACAAACCTTAGATTAAGATCAGAAAATGACATTATAGGGCACTTTGGTTCAGAACAGGGTTTTATTTTTTTTAATTGATTCTCACTTACACTCCTGTTCAGATAACATGTATCAAAAACGGCTGTTCAAAAGGGCTATCTCAGACATACAAATATATATACATTTATATTCATTTCTCTTTCGAGAAATTAGAGCTTCTACAATATTCTCTTGATTCACAAGAGATTCCAATGGATTTTTACATAAGCAAATATCCCGCTTTTCCCTAGGTAAATGGGCATACGTTTGCAGCCTTTGTCATTATTCTGAGGCTGCAACTCTAGGTTTGATCATTCCTCTGGAGTAATAAATGAGTGACTTAGTTCTTACACAAGCTCATCAGGCAGTGCTGGTGGAGGTTCCTCAGTGAATGTTGCTGGAGAGGAGATGAAGCCACCATGGGAAACAATGCCACCAATGAGGAACTCTCCTGGCTGATGATACGTGTGAAGTGGACGGTGTGGACCATGGAGCCTGAGTTTCTCTATGTGAGCCTGACATACTTTGTAAGAGAAAAGTTCCAGCAGCAAGACCACTAACACCACCATTCTCAATACAAAGGCCACTATTTGTTCTATGCAGAAACCATAGAACTCTCTCCTCCAAGATAAAAATTGTCTTGTTTAAATGGTAGTTTATTTCCCCAAGATGCCGCAATCTTGGATTATCCAAAACCACCGTAAGTCCACAGGTTTTTTTTTGAGAAGAAACAGCTCAAATTATAGCCCAGTTAATCATCAAGCAGGAATATAGTTTTTCATCCAGCGGTAAGGATGCCCTCTGGAATTGCTGAAGAAAATATGTTTGTCACATATTTTCAGAACTGTTATTTTTATTACCCTTTCATAAGATAATAAGGGACAAGTGGTGTATTGTTGAAGTTGGAAGTTAGAAGCTCATTATAGAAGACCTTGTCACCAATTGGGTTTCCAAAATACGTAGTCAGCATCTGGGAATTAGGGTCCCTTCCAGGGACATGAGCCACTGCTTCCCTTAATCAGGGGAAAGTGAAGGTTGAACAGTTACATGGGCTGCTCTCTTGGGTTTGGGAAACTGTTTTGTTGGGTTGAGGCAAAATGAATACAGGGAGATTTAGTTCAGTTACATCTCATATTCAGTTTTTGCAGACATGTTTGTTGTTGTTGTTTAGTCCTGTCCGACTCTTCGTGACCCCATGGACCATAGCACACCAGGCACTCCATTCTTCTACTGCCTCCTGCAGTTTGGTCAAACTCATGTTCGTAGCTTCGAGAACACTGTCCAACCATCTCATCCTCTGTCGTCCCCTTCTCCTTGTGCCCTCCATCTTTCCCAACATCAGGGTCTTTTCCAGGGTCTTTTCCAATATGTTTTTTCAGACATATTGCTTCTAAAAGGGGAGATCCTCCTTATTAAAATAGTGAGATCAAAGGGCTTTTAAGGAGAGAGACACAAGTGTTCAAGGCAGAGACTGTTAGGGTGGCAAAAATATTTTTGAATACCCCATTGAGTGTTAGTATCAAGCAGCAATTCTTGGTTGAGCAACTGAAAGAGTTCAGTGCTGAGATGCATAAAATGTAAATAAAAATGGATTACTCCCCCATCTCCACCTGATCATTTTCACAGAGTTATCTCTTACAAAATTGAACACATTTATTTTCCATGGAGGAAATAAGAAGTAGTAAAGTTACTTTCAATTTCTTGGCAACACTTTCATTGACAAAAAAAGGAAGAAAATAAAATTTCCTAGCACACAGATTTCCTTTGTTTAAAACTTTCTTGGTTCAAACAATTAGAGCATATATTTTGTTCTGCCTTCAGCCCGTTAATGACCGACTTTCCTTCTCTTCTTCCTAATGCTAGAAAGCAGCTAACTCTCAGAATGTAGATTTCCACCAGCAAACATAGAAATCTTTTTCAGTTGTAAATTATAGCCACCTATAATTATGAAAGGGAGGCTTTTGCAGAACCCATGCCCAACAGGGCTCTTATGTCTTTTTGGGGAAAGAGGATGATTCCTCCATTCATAAGTCACTTAACTTGGACAGGATTCCTGGGAGTTGACAGCTTCTTGGTCTTCAAACACAGAAAATGTTTATTTTACAGAGCATCAGATGTTAATCCCCTGTTTTCTCCGGAGTGAGTCCAATACTCAATATTTATGACTGACTATCATCAATCACTATGTCTACATAAGGCAGCTGCTGAAAACCTCTTTGCAAATATTCTACTGTACACACAAAGAAAAGCACAAAATACAGTAAAGGGCAGGTTTATTATTTCTTTATTATTTCTTCCTTATTAGCTGTTCCCTGTTGTTCAGCTCAGGCCTCAGAAGGATTATATAACATTTTGGGAAGAAGATGCAAACCAGCAGCCCACCACCGGAGGCTAAGATGGAGAAGATCTCCACAGCTACCATATATTTTCCCTTGGTGCTCAGGTAGGAAGGAATAAAGGACAGCCAAACACTGCAGAAGACCAACATGCTGAAAGTGATGAACTTGGCTTCGTTGAAACTGTCTGGTAACTTCCTAGCAAGGAAAGCCACAGCAAAACTTACAGTTGCCAGGAAGCTCATGTAGATGAGGACACAGTAAAACATGGCCACAGACCCCTCATTACATTGTAGTATGATTTCTTCTGTCACTGAGTGCATGTCCACATCAGGGTATGGGGGAGAGGTTGCCAACCACACAATACATATCCCTGCTTGGACTATGGAGCAGGAAAGGAGAATGGAGTGGCCTAGTCCTTTCCCCACCCATTTCCTCATCCTGGACTCTGGTTTTGTAGCCATGAAGGCCAAAACCACAGTTAAAGTTTTTGCCAGGACACAAGAAACAGCGGTTGAGAAGATGATGCCAAAAGCTGTTTGTCGGAGGAGGCAGGTCACTTTCTCTGGTCGGCCAATGAAGAGCAATGCACACAGGAAGCAGAGCAGGAGAGAGATGAGGAGAGCGTAGGTGAGGTTCCGGTTGTTTGCAATGACAATGGGTGTGTCGTGGTGTTTTATAAATGTACCAAGTACCAGAGCTGTGATCAAGGAAAGGGAAAGAGAGAAGCAGGCTAAACTGATGCCCAAAGGTTCTTCATAAGACAAGAAGCTGATATCCTTGGGTAGACATGCATCCCGGTTCTTGCTTGAATAGTCTTTGTCTGGGCATTTATTACAGTCATTCATATCTGGGGAAAATAATAATAAGGAAATGACCTTTAGCTCAATCATGTCAGCTTACTGAAATGTTTAATGTTCTATTTAATCTAAGTCCTATGTCTGGATCTATTTAATCTATTTATTTCTCCTACCATCCTGGTTTGCAATCTTCCCCTCTGCACATGGGATGCAATCGTAGCAGCAAGGCGGCTGTCCCTCCTTCACTTTCTTGCTGGATCCTGGAAGACAACTCTCAGTACAGACCGAAAGAGGCTGAGTCTTATCCATAAATGGAAGAAGAGAAGGTTCATCAAGAGTCTAATGAGTATGGAATCCTTTCTATTTTCGGGCCTTTCTCTGTTACTAATCTGACACAGCACTCCAGTAATATGTAATGGCTATACAGAGAGCAATTGCTTCTCTTTGTATTGCATGACGAAGCTCCCAGAAATCCCCCCTAAATAACTCACAACTCACACGATATTTTAGGTTTGGATTTTTGGCATTATTTTGGCCACTGCTTTATTTATAATACAATTTAATTCTGAGTGTTGGCTTAGGTTTTGGTTAATCCATCTGTCCACTCTAAGGGACAGGACCATTTCCATCTGACCATGTTGGGTCAGGACCATTCCATCTGCCCGGGTTGGGCAGGACCATTTCCATCTGACCTCCTTTTGGGTCAGGACCAGCTCCGACTTACCTATGCGTAGGTAAGTCAAGTAAACACCCCAAGGGAGTGGAGGTACTGTTCACAGACACTCTCCTCTCGACCCAGGAATGTTCCCCAAGGCTCAGCTCTGTAATGGCTGCACCATCCTTGCCTATGGCAGGATGAATGGACTAGATTCCCTGAGCCCCAGGATTCCTTTAACGGAATACTTCTATGAGGAGCAAGATAGGGGGGTAGGCAATTTAATGCCATGCCCCCTCCTATAACCAATTTATTAACCAAAACCTAACAAGTTGTGACAATTTGCTAAGCAGTAGGCAAAAGCAAAATTGCAACAGCCAATCAGCCAAGTGGCAAAATTCCTACTGGGCCCCTGAATACAGGTGGCCCCTGAAAAGGCAAAGCAATGTCAGCTAAAGCCTATAGAAACGGCGGCGGACGGGTGGGAGATTCGAAGTCTTGCCGAGAGTGAGTTGAAAACGAAAGTAATTTGGGCTTAAGTAGGGGTCAGCCTGTCAATCAAAATGCTGTTACATGCCCTCATGACTCAGCCTATACTTCAGCCCACTCCCTCCCGGATTTCTTTAAGCTCTTCCGCAACCCCCATTACCCTCTATGGAGCGTAATGGGCTTTAGTAGCATAGCTGCCAAGTCTCCCGTTGAAAAATCTGGATGAGCACCTGCGAAAAATGGGAGACTTGGCAGCTATGATTAGTAGCAGTAATATTTGAAGTTATGTGATATTCCCTTGATATTGCTCTGGGATGTGCAGTGCCCCATCTGTTCTGCAAAGATTGCTCTGTCCATTTAGGTACACTTTGAAGTTACTCTAGTTTCCCTGTTAATTTTGTTATAATTGATACTTTTGAGTATGTTGTCCACTAGGTAGACAGCTCTAGAACTGATTTTGGTGCCAGTGGCTACACCTATTCTTGGACCCATCAGATGCTGCCTGGGGAAAAGTTCCGAATAAGACATCCAGAGTGGCTGGGAAAACCTACCCAGATTGGGGTGTGTTGTTGTTGTTGTTGTTGTTGTTGTTGTTGTTGTTTGAGGAATGCAATCTTTGTGATTTGTAATACAAAAATATTCTGGACAAATACGTGAATTGGAGTGAAGCTATCCAAGACCTATGACACTCCTTGGAATGCTGCAAAACAATTCTCAGCATGTTAAGAACAAAATATACCTCTGAAAACATATTATCAGATCACTCCTTTAAAGTTTGATGCATCCATTCCTAATGCTCTGTCTCTTGCTCTTCACACCTTTCTTCTTCTGCCCCCCCTTCACTCTCTCAATCTTCACCACTTCTCCTGTTTCCATCTCTTCCACTGGCACCCTTAGAAGATATGTGGTCTCCTGCATCTGCTGCTGTCCTCGATTTCTTCCCCTGGTATTATAATTTCTTCCTCTTGTATTATAATTCCCCACCTTTCTAGCAAGAAATACAAAACTCTGAGGCTATTCAATTCAAACATCATCTTTCACTATGTCAGGAATCAGTATTTAATAAGTCTAAAGAAATCCATGGACAAAGACAACAGGCATATAAAATTTATGACGCTGGAAGATGAGCCCCTCAGTTCGGAAGGCGGCCAAAATGCTACTGAGGAAGAGCGGAGGACAAGTACAAGTAGATTCAGAGCTGATGAAGCGGCTGGGCCAAAGCCGAAAGGTCGCTCAGTTGCAGATATGCCTGGAAGCAAAAGGAAAGTCTGATGTTGTAAAGAAAAATATTGCATAGGAACCTGGAATGTAAGAACCATGGATGAAGGTAAGCTGTTTCTGGTCAAAAATGAGATGACAAGAATAAATATCGACTTCTTGCGCATCAGTGAACTAAAATGGAAGGGAATGGGCAAATTCAGTTCGGGTGACTATCATATCTACTACTGTGGGCAAGAATCCCGTAGAAGAAATGGAGTGGCCCTCATAGTCAACAAAAGAGTGGCGAAAGCTGTAATGGGATGCAATCTCAAAAATGACAGAATGATCTCGATACGAATCCAAGGCAGACCTTTTAACATCACAGTAATCCAAGTTTATGCACCAACTACCGGTGCTGAAGAAACTGAAATTGACCAATTCTATGAAGACTTACAACACCTTCTAGAAATGACACCAAAGAAGGATGTTCTTCTCATTACAGGGGATTGGAATGCTAAAGTAGGGAATCAAGAGATAAAAGGAACAACTGGCAAGTTTGGCCTTGGAGTTCAAAATGAAGCAGGGCAAAGGCTAATAGAGTTCTGTCAAGAGAACAAGCTGGTCATCACAAACACTCTTTTCCAACAACACAAGAGACGACTCTACACATGGATATCACCAAATGGGCAGCATCGAAATCAGATTGAGTATATTCTCTGCAGCCAAAGATGGAGACGCTCTATACAGTCAGCAAAAACAAGACCTGGAGCTGAATGTAACTCAGATCATCAGCTTCTTATAGCAAAATTCCAGCTTAAACTGAAGAAAGTAGGAAAAACCACTGGGCCAGTAAGATACAATCTGAATCAAATCCCTTATGAATGCACAGTGGAAGTAAGGAACAGGTTTAAGGATTTAGACTTGGTGGACAGAGTGCCTGAAGAACTATGGATGGAGGCCTGTAACATTATACAGGAGGCAGCTACGAAAACCATCCCAAGGAAAAGGAAATGCAAGAAAGCAAAATGGCTGTCCAACGAGGCCTTACAAATAGCGGGGGAGAGGAGGCAAGCAAAATGCAAGGGAGATGGGGAAAGATACAGGAAACTGAATGCAGATTTCCAAAAAATAGCAAGGAGAGACAAGAGGGCCTTCTTAAATGAGCAATGCAAAGAAATAGAGGAAAACAATAGAATGGGGGAAAACGGAGATCTGTTCAAGAAAATTGGAGATATGAAAGGAACATTTCATACAAAGATTACCATAATAAAGGACAAAAGTGGTAAGGACCTAACCATAGCTGCCAAGTTATCCCTTTTTTACAGGGATTTTCCCTTATGCTGAATAGGCTTCCTCGCGAGAAAAGGGAAAACTTGGCAGCTATCGACCTAACAGAAGCAGAAGACATCAAGAAGAGGTGGCAATAATACACAGAGGAATTATACCAGAAAGATATGGAGGTCTCATACACCCCAGGTAGTGTGGTTGCTGACCTTGAGCCAGACATCTTGGAGAGTGAAGTCAAATGGGCCTTAGAAAGCACTGCTAATAACAAGGCCAGTGGAAGTGATGATATTCCAGCTGAACCCAATATGCCAGCAAGTTTAGAAAACTCAGCAATGGCTAGAGGATTGGAGAAGATCAGTCTACATCCCAATTCCAAAGAAGGGCAGTGCCAAAGAATGTTCCAACTACCGCACAATTGCGCTCATTTCACATGCTAGCAAGGTTATGCTTAAAATTCTACAAGGCAAGCTTAGGCAGTATGTGGACCAAGAACTCCCAGAAGTGCAAGCTGGATTTCGAAGGGGCAGAGGAACCAGAGACCAAATAGCAAACATGCACTGGATTATGGAGAAAGCTAGAGAGTTCCAGAAAAACGTCTACTTCTGCTTCATTGAATATGCAAAAGCCTTTGACTGTGTTGACCACAGCAAACTATGGCAAGTTCTTAAAGAAATGGGAGTGCCTGATCACCTCATCTGTCTCCTGAGAAATCTCTATGTGGGACAAGAAGCTACAGTTAGAACTGGATATGGAACAACTGATTGGTTCAAAATTGGGAAAGGACAAGGTTGTACATTGTCTCCCTGCTTATTTAACTTATATGCAGAATTCATCATGCGAAAGGCTGGAGTAGATGAATCCCAAGGCGGAATTAAGATTGCCAGAAGAAATATCAACAACCTCAGATATGCAGATGACACAACCTTGATGGCAGAAAGTGAATGGGAATTAAAGAACCTTTTAATGAGGGTGAAAGAGGAGAGCGCAAAATATGGTCTGAAGCTCAACATCAAAAAAACCAAGATCATGGCCACTGGTCCCATCACCTCCTGGCAAATAGACAGGGAAGAAATGGAAGCAGTGAGATATTTTACTTTCTTGGGCTCCATGATCACTGCAGATGGTGACAGTAGTCACGAAATTAAAAGATGCCTGCTTCTTGGGAGAAAAGTGATGACAGACCTAGACAGCATCTTAAAAAGCAGAGACATCACCTTGCCGACAAAGGTCCGTATAGTTAAAGCTATGGTTTCCCCAGTAGAGATGTATGGAAGTGAGAGCTGGACCATAAAGAAGGCTGATGGCTGAAGAATTTATGCTTTTGAATTATGGTGCTGGAGGAGACTCTTGAGAGTCCCATGGACTGCTAGAAGATCAAACCTATCCATTCTTAAGGAAATCAGACCTGAGTGCTCACTGCAGGGACAGATCCTGAAGCTGAGGCTCCAGGACTTTGGCCACTTCATGAGAAGAGAAGACTCCCTGGAAACGACCCTGATGTTGGGAAAGATGGAGGGCATAAGGAGAAGGGGACGACAGAGGACGAGATCAAGCTGTGAGAGGCAGTGGAAGACAGGAGTGCCAAGCGTGCTATGCTCCATGGTGTCACGAGGAGTCGGACACGACTAAATGACTAAACAACAACAACAATGACCCACATTCAGATGAAGGATTCTGTGGTGCAATAACCACATTTGTATGAATTCAGCTTGTAGTGTGGTCTGTGAATGGTTGGGATTAGGCTGAGACAACCTAGCTGTTGTTATTTTTGTCTGAATTAGGATCCCCCTAAGGCATATTTACATTGTATTCTTCTGTTTTGTAACCTCTTTAATAAAATATTTGCCTTCAATCCAAGTGTGGCTTCTAGCAGTAAGATTTTGGTTCATAATCTAGTATCTGGATGCTTTGGTCATACACCACTCATCAATTTACGGCTCAAAAGACAGTGAGTAGACCTGCAGGTGGATAATGATTGCTTATTCAATACTGAATCTCTTTGGAATTAGCAAACAATTCAACCCTACCTGGTTAAACCAACTGTGCCATGTGATGGCATCTTCCTCAAGGATGAATGCTTGGTCTGCAGGAGCTTGTGGATCTATCCAGCCAGCTCTCACTCTGTGCAAACTTTGGTTGGCGAATATGATCCAATTGACAATGTCCAAACTAGATTCTGCCTCCCCATTCTGGTTGATGAAGACCACATCTCCTGCCGTATTGTTAAATGAGATATTTCTCAGAAAGTGATGGAGCTAGAATGAAAACAGAAAAGGCAGGGATTTGGAAAAGACTGCAGTCTAATGCAGGGTGGAGCATTTCCCCCTGTGGGCAGAACCTACAGCAAGTGGTGGAGGATGATTCAGTCAACTGTCACTGGATTCAGGTCCAAGAATGGAGAGAGCCAATAAGTTTTCTTTCACACACATGCCTCTCTCACAGCCTTTCTAGAACCCTTCATTTAGCCCATAAATATGTATATGTATTGAGGTCTCTCTCCTTCTCTCTCTCTCTCTCTCTCTCTCTCTCTTCCCACCCTCCTGAATATCTCAGAAGACACGGCAGTGGTGTGTGACCAACTGCTCTAAGGAAGGATTTGGTTAATATGGGATAGAGGGAATGCCGAACATCTCTCTCAACCATTCCACTGCTTCCTATCTGAGAATGCAGTGGCATCTCAGAGGGCTGCAAAGCTTCCCTCATAAAAATGTTTTCTCCTCAAATACAGGGCAATGGCTGCTCAGAGAAGGACTCAGCCATCATTCCCCTTTCCTATAGGGTCTCCTGCAGCACAATATGTGGGGAATCATCTAGGATCTCATCATATCCATGTCACCTCCTATTCTGCCTGCAAAGTTATGAATTCAGTTCTGGGCTCTTCTTCCTCATACACTAATGCAAATGTTTGAACTCTGAGAAGAAAGAGCAAGCTGAAAGCATTTTGGGAACCCATACAGTGTCAGAAAGTAACAGGGCTTTGTCAGTTGAGGATGTTCAGTCTTTACCTGCCAAAACTGTTGATTTGGATTCTTCCCTCTCCCTCCATATGCAATTTCTCTGTGTCTGAGTCTGGATGTGGACATGGCATGTAAAGCATGGGCCACGGCATAGACAGCACTGTGGATGCTGTAACTGTGGCCTGTCATGCTCATTTCAAAAAGTGATCCAGGAAGGTTCTCCAGCTTCTCTTCTCCGGTGCAAATATTCCCCTCTCCATTGTTTGCAGTGCTATCAGGGAGTACACATCCAAAGGCTTGTTGCCAGAAGTCCCTGATAAAACTGTCCCTATCTGTGGTGGCAGGGTTTCTGTGCACAACATACTGATGAAATCCTGGTGGGTTTCTGAAGTGAATTTCAAAGGATATAGAACCACTGAATATTCCTGAATCCCAATTCCTTTGAAAGACAAATGAGGCGAACTCAACCTGGGCTGTTATTATCCATACTTTACTTTTTGCATTATTTATCATGTCATCATCTTCTGATAGGTAAGGAAGCCATCTAAAAGTTCCCATGGAATAGGATTCTCCAGAGGCAACCACTACATTAGCTTTGCTAATAAACATTTTCTGGCTTATTGTTGCACCCTGTCGTATCATTCCAGTAATTTCAGAAATAAAACTAAAATCGGGGATTCTTTCTATGAATGCAAAGCAGACACCACTCTTGGTAAACATTGGGAAAATGGTTTGCACAAATCTTTCTCCATTTTCATTGTCTGTTGCAATGACTCCAATCCACGTCCACCTGAAATGCAGAAGCAAAGAGAGAATTCCCTTATACTGAAGGGCTTCTGGGGCTGCCATCTGATAGAAGGGAAGCCCTGGGGTTTTGTTATTCATCACTGGAGCAGAGCCATAAATGAGCTAAAGCAGGAATGGAGAAAGAGAAGAGACCAAGTAATATTTGCAGAGTTTTTTCAAACTATTCATATACATCATGTGATGAATCCTGTTCGTCAGATATGCCCTTTGCCACTCACCAGGGGTTGCAGGCCCTCTCTCATTTATAGTAAAGACACACATGCAGATGGGCTGAAAATTGGGGTCATCTCCCATTTCTGCTTGTGAAATATTTGTTCTGTTGATGGGGGTGAGGGTGGGGTGGCATTGTTCCTATTTTTTAAAACAAACCAAACCAAAAACCTATGCACAGTTGCAGTGTCTTGTATGATGGATAAAACTGATTGGCGGGACACACCATGCCCTAAATAGAGGATTGTCTACCCCTACATGAGACAATATTTACTGTAGCCCTGTCAAAATTGCAACATGGGTCTCATATACATTTCTTCTGTGAAGCTTCTTTTGTCTTCACGATGCACATACCCCAACTGCCACAACTTCCATTTCTGCCTCTCCCCCCCCCAATGCTTCTCAGACTTCACTTATGAACATTTATTTCACATTCAAACCAGCTGTACAGTACTATTACTGTTCTCCTGCAGAATTGGACAGTATCTGCATTTTCTCATACCTCCAGAGTGTGTTTAATTTGAAAGTCCTTTCCCCCTAAACATTCAGTGGCCTTTGGGATATCAGTGTCCTTGAGGTGTGTGTGACATATTTTCTTCAAGTATTGCAGTCTTTCTTTTCCTTTGTTCAGGTTATTTTATTTTTATTCTTGTCATTGTCCGTTGCAATGACTCCAATCCACGTCCACCTGAAATGCAGAAGCAAAGAGAGAATTCCCTTATACTGAAGGGCTTCTGGGGCTGCCATCTGGTAGAAGGGAAGTCCTGGGGTTTTGTTATTCATCACTGGAGCAGAGCCGTAAATGAGCTAAAAAGTAAATGGAGGAAGAGAAGAGTCAAAATTAATATTTGCAGAGTTTTTTCAAAGTATTCATATACATCATGTGATGAATCCTGTTAGTCAAATATTCCCTTAGCCACCCACCAGAGGTTGCATTGCCTCTCTCATTTATACAAAAGATACACATGCAAATGGCCTGAAAATTGGGGTCATCTCCCATTCCTGCTTGTGAAATATTTGTTCTGTTGACGGGTTGGGGGGGGGGAATTGTTCCTATTTTTAAAAACACACCGAACCAAAAACCTATGCATAGTTGCAGGGTCTTGTATGATGGATAAAACTGATTGGAAGGACACACTATGCCCTAAATAGAGGATTGTCTACCCCTACATGAGACAATATTTACGGTAGCCGTGTCAGAATTGCAACATGGGTCAGATATACATTTCTTCTCTGAAGTTTCTTTTGTCTTCATGGTGCATATACCCCAACTGCCACAACTTCCATTTCTGCCTCTTTCCCCTCCAATGCTTCTCAGACTTCACTGATGAACATTTATTTCACATTGGAACCAGATGCACAGTACTACAGTGGAACCTCGGTTTATGAACACCTCGGTTTATGAATTTTCGGTTTAGAATGCCACGGACCCATCTGGAACGGATTAATTCACTTTCCATTACTTTCAATGGCAAAGTTCGCTTCAGTTTATGACTGCTTCAGTTTATGAACAGACTTCCAGAACCAATTACACCCATGCTTCGGGTTAAGTACGCTTCAGGTTGAGTACTCTGCGGACCTGTCTGGAACGGATTAATCCACTTTCCATTACTTTCAATGGGAAATTTCGCTTCAGTTTATGAACACTTCAGTTTATGAACAGACTTCCGGAACCAATTGTGTTCATAAACCGAGGTACCACTATATTATTTTCGCCTGCAGCATTGGACAGTATCTGCAATTTCTCATACCTCCAGAGTGTGTTTAATTTGAAAGTCCTTTCCCCCTAAACATTCAGTGGCCGTTGGGATATCAGTGGCCTTGAGGTTTGTGTGACATTTTTTTCTTCAAGTATTGCAGTCTTTCTTTCCCCTTGTTCAGGTTATTTTATTTTTATTCTGTACTTTTTTTTTTTACAAGGAACTGGTTCTGCTCCCAATTTCATCCTCACCCAGAACTGGTGCTGTGAATTCAGCCTCTTTCTCAATGCAAGCTAATAGAGGTATTGTACATAGGTGTCTTACCTGTGGAATCTTATAGATATCCAAAACAGTTGCCAAATAAAAGGAGATTTCAGAATCAAGTCCACCAATGATCCCAGTCAGATTATTTTCAACATCACATATATAGTTTGGGACAAATTTCTTTGCCATGGATAAAAGCAGCAGTGTGGCAAGATATGTGCTCCTTGCATTGATATAGCTGTCATATAAGTGAAAGCCCAAGGTGATATTGGGTAAGATGTGAGGGTCTTTGTTGATCTCATTTACTGCAAATGCCAAGGCAATGATATGCTGGTAAAGCTTAGGCAGCACCCTAGAATGAGAGTTGCAAACAGTATCAGAAGGAACTGATATATCCTTTTACATATCAACAGACTAGTTATTCATACAGAGTTTAGTGGAGTTAACTACCTCTCGATTCCGTTGCTGAACAGTTATTATAATCAGCAAGTTCTTCCAGATGTTTAGAAAACAAGCTTGCTCCATTTTCCTGGTGACAGCCCTTGAGATACTTGAGAATAGCAATCCGACTTCCCCTCAGCCTTCTATTTTCATAGCTAAAAATATCCACCCACTCCCAACTTTTCCTCACAAGGTTTGGTTTCCAGACACTTGATCATATGTGTCACCTTCCTCAGCACCTGTTGAAGGTTGTCAATATCTTTCTTAAATAGTGCTGAACACCACTGAACACAAGGCACCAGGTGTGGTCTGAGCATGGCAGAATAGCACTGCTCCATTAATTCTTTTGATTGGGGCACTATACTTCTGTTGATGCAGACTCCTTCATCCTTTTCACATGTGCTACTGGCATGCCAGATTTTCCCTATCTTAGTTTAGTGCATCTGATATTTCCTGCCTAAGTGCAGAACCTGCCATTTGTCCCAACTGAAATTCATTTTGTTAGTTTTGCCCCAGATCTCCAATCTGTAAAGGCCAATGATATCTAGACCAGGGGTTGTGTTGCTATTGTGTTGCTCATAGGAACATTGGAACCCATGAGGTCTTTCCCTGAAACATCTAGGTCTTTCCCTGACATTTACATTGTTTCTCAGCTTTTTCCCTCTAATGACACCTTCCTTATTCATGAGGCAGTGATAGTGGTTGTAATTCACAGATTTCTATACTTCATAATGTATACTATCATTTTGAAACAAACCTTAGATTAGATCAGAAAATGACATTATAAGGGCACTTTGGTTCAGAACAGGGTTTTTTTTTAATTGATTCTCACTTACACTCCTGTTCAGAAAATGTCTATCAAAAATGGCTGTTCAAAAGGGCTATCTCAGACATACAAATCTATATACATTTACATTTATTTCCCTATCGAGAAATCAGAGCTTCTACAATATTCTCTTATTTCACAAGAGATTCCTATGGATTTCTACATCAGCAAATGTCCCGCTTTTCCCTAGGTAAATGGGCATACGTTTGCAGCCTTTGTCGTTA
Source organism: Zootoca vivipara (assembly GCF_965207765.1). Taxonomy (NCBI): domain Eukaryota; kingdom Metazoa; phylum Chordata; class Lepidosauria; order Squamata; family Lacertidae; genus Zootoca; species Zootoca vivipara. Next base: position 41,618,581 of record NC_142595.1, read on the forward strand.
TTCTGAGGCTGCAACTCTAGGTTTGATCATTCCTCTGGAGTAATAAATGAGTGACTTAGTTCTTACACAAGCTCTTCAGGCAGCGCTGGTGGGGGTTCCTCAGTGAATGTTGCCGGAGAGGAGATGAAGCCACCATGGGAAACAATGCCACCAATGAGAAACTCTCCTGGCTGATGATACATGTGAAGTGGACGGTGTGGACCATGGAGCCTGAGTTTCTCTATGTGAGCCTGACATACTTTGTAAGAAAACAGTTCCAGCAGCAAGACCACTAAAACCACCATTCTCAATACAAAGACCACTATTTGTTCTATGCAGAAACCATAGCACTCTCTTCTCCAAGATAAAAATTGTCTTGTTTAAATGGTAGTTTATTTCCCCAGGACAACACAATATTGGATTATCCAAAACCACTGTAAGTCCACAGGGTTTTTTGAGAAGAAACAGCTCAAATTATAGCCCAGTTAATCATCAAGCAGGAATATAGTTTTTCATCCAATGGTAAGGATTCCCTCTGGAATTGCTGAAGAAAATATGTTTGTCCCATATTTTCTGAACTGTTATTCAGCATCTGGGAATTAGGGTAGTCAGCATCTGGGAATTAGGGTCCCTTCCGGGGACATGAGCCACTGCTTCCCTTAATCAGGGGAAAGTGAAGGTTGAACAACTACATGGGCTGCTCTCTTGGGTTTGGGAAACTGTTTTGTTGGGTTGAGGCAAAATGAATACAGGGAGATTTAGTCCAGTTACATCTCATATTCAGTTTTTTCAGACATATTGCTTCTAAAAGGGGAGATCCTCCTTATTAAAATAGTGAGATCAAAGGGATTATCCTCTAGTGCTCTAAAACAAAGCTGTTTCATACACTGAAGACCAATACAATTTTTTTTAAAAAAATAATGTTTTATTTAATTTCTCAACAAGTAAAATACTACAATACAATAAAAACAAAAACAAAGCAGAAAAATAGAAACAAAAAGAATGAAAAACACAAAAAAGACAAAAAGAAAAAAGAAAAAACACATATAAATCTTTTCTCACATCACAGTGTATATTGGGACCTCCTCGAGTTTCCCCTCCCATTGGTTCATGAATACATTTCTATTTAGCAAATTCTGTTTCAAATTATTCACCTAATAAAAAACTCATTTTCATCTTACGAAATATCATGTTCACTCATTCCACAGTTTGTTTAAAGCTTGATTTCTAATCTAATACATCACTTTAGCATATTTTTTTTTTAAATACAGTTTAAAATCTTTCCAATCTTCCTCAATCGCTTCCTCTCCCTGGTTGCGGGCATACAATTTTAGGTGGAGTGAGTGATGTACACTGACGAACCACCATTGTGCTCAGATGCCACATAATAGTCCCAAAGATTAATTAAAAGAGTATTAGGTAAGCTAAACTGCTATTCCTAAATTACTTTAGAGACTGTGATAAATTACAACTGATGTGATCAGTCTGCTAAGTGGAAATTTCACTTGGAATGTGAGCTGATAGTTGGCATAAGAAGAGGCCATTTTTAACAGGCTGAAAAGAAAACAAAATGTCATTTTTACTGTTTAGAACAAAGAAAGATTATAAACAGAGAATGGTGTCCTGATTGTTAACAATTTCCATTTTATATTACTTTTAACTCTTCATCCCTTTTGTGGAAGTGCTGGCTGCAAAGTGAAACTGAAATCTGTGGAAAACTGTGGAAAAGAATGTGCTCATCCCTAAGGAGAGAGACAATATGAACTATGCTTATTCTCAGGATTTTACTTAGGGCAATTTTAGCTCCTTCCAGGTTTGACCAATCCCATATCTCCGACCTTATAGTTAGGTTGCAGTGTTAGATTTTAAGGAGAGAGACACAAGAGTTCAAGGCAGAGACTGTTAGGGTGGCAAAAATATTGTTGAACACCCCATTGAGTGTGAGTATCAAGCAGCAATTCTTGGTTGAGAAACTGAAAGAGCTCAGTGCTGAGATGCATAAAATGTGAATGAAAATGGATTACTCCCCCATCTCCACCCAATCATTTTCACAGAGTTATTTCTTACAAAATTAAACACATTTATTTCCCATGGAGGAAATAAGAAGTAGTAAAGTTACTTTCAATTTCTTGGCAACACTTTCATTGATAAAAAAGAGGAAAATAAAATTTCCTAGCACACAGATTTCCTTTGTTTAAAAATTTCTTGGTTCAAACAATTAGAGCATACTTTTTGTTCTGCCTTCAGCCCGTTAATGACCGACTTTCCTTCTCTTCTTCTTAAAGCTAGAAAGCAGCTAACTCTCAGAATGTAAATTTCCACCAGCAAACATAGAAATCTTTTTCAGTTGTAAATTATAGCCACCTATAATTATGAAAGGGAGGCTTTTGCAGAACCCATGCCCAACAGGGCTCTTATGTCTTTTTGGGGAAAGAGGATGATTCCTCCATTCAAAAGTCACTTAACTTGGACAGGATTCCTGGGAGTTGACAGCTTCTTGGTCTTCAAACACAGAAAATGTTTTTTTTTTACAGAGCATCAGATGTTAATCTCCTGTTTTCTCTGGAGTGAGTCCAATACTCAATATTTATGACTGACTATCATCAATCACTAAGTCTACTAAAAATTACATAAGGGAGCTGCTGAAAACCTCTTTGCAAATATTCTACTGTACACACAAAGAAAAGCACAAAATACAGTAAAGGGCAGGTTTATTATTTCTTTATTATTTCTTCCTTATTAGCTGTTCCCTGTTGTTCAGCTCAGGCCTCAGAAGGATTATATAACATTTTGGGAAGAAGATGCAAACCAGCAACCCAACACCGGAGGCTAAGATGGAGAAGATCTCCACAGCTACCATATATTTTCCCTTGGTGCTCAGGTAGGAAGGAATAAAGGACAGCCAAACACTGCAGAAGACCAACATGCTGAAAGTGATGAACTTGGCTTCATTGAAACTGTCTGGTAACTTCCTAGCAAGGAAAGCCACAGCAAAACTTACAGTTGCCAGGAAGCTCATGTAGATGAGGACACAGTAAAACATGACCACGGACCCTTCATTACATTCTAGTATGATTTCTTTAGTCATTGAGTGCATGTCCACATCAGGGTATGGGGGAGAGGTTGCCAGCCACACAGTACATATCCCTGCTTGGACTATGGAGCAGGAAAGGAGAATGGAGTGGCCTAGACCTTTCCCCACCCAATTCCTTATTCTGGATTCTGGGTTTGTAGCCATGAAGGCCAAAACCACCGTGAAGGTTTTTGCCAGGACACAAGAAACAGCGGTTGAGAAGATGATGCCAAAAGCTGTTTGTCGCAGGAGGCAGGTCACCTTCTCTGGTTGGCCAATGAAGAGCAATGCACAAAGGAAGCAGAGCAGGAGAGAGATGAGGAGAGCATAGGTGAGGTTTCGGTTGTTTGCAATGACAATGGGTGTGTTGTGGTGTTTTATAAATGTACCAAGTACCAGAGCTGTGATCAAGGAAAGGGAAAGAGAGAAGCAGGCTAAACTGATGCCCAAAGGTTCTTCATAAGACAAGAAGCTGATATCCTTGGGTAGACATGCATCCCGGTTCTTGCTTGGATAGTCTTTTTCTGGGCATTTATTACAGTCATTCATATCTGGAAAAAAAATAAGGAAATGACCTTTAGCTCATAGCATGTCAGCTTCCCGAAATGTTGACTAGTTGTCAAAGAAAAGAGCTCTGCTGAAATTAAAACACATGTTTAATACTGTCTGATCCTCTGGAATGTTTTGTTGGATTTAATTGGTTCAGAGCTATTTGGTCTGTAAATGGCACAGCCAGGGCTATCCCTCCACCTGATTTTGTAACGTATCATTACACTAGCCTGCATGTAGCTTTTGTAAGTCAGAAGGAATGAAAAGTCCCTTCTAGATTTGATTTGAATCACATACCACCCAACTACTCTCAATGCATAGTCATTCTCATTTGATTAACATATTTAGACTATCTGATCACAAAGAGGTAGGATCACACACACAGTAGACCATCTCCTCATTTGAAACTTAAACTCAGCCTTCCTTACAGCGCCGTTCAATCCTAAATACTGAGTCTGGCTCTATTTAATCTATTTATTTCTCCTACCATCTTGGTTTGCAATCTTCCCCTCTGCACATGGGATGCAATCGTAGCAGCAAGGGGGCTGTCCCTCCTTCACTTTCTTGCTGGATCCTGGATGACAACTCCCAGTACAGACTGAAAGCGGCTGAGTCTAATCCATAAATGAAAGAGCAGAAGGTTCATCAAGAGTCTAATGAGTTTCAAATCCTTTCTGTTCTCGAGCCTTTCTCTATGTTACTAAACTACACAGCACTTCAGTCATATGTAATTGCTATATGTATATGTATCACAATTGCTTCTTTTTGTATTTGTAGTAGTAATGTTTGAAGTTCTGTGATATTCCCTTGATATTACTCTGGGGTGTGCAGTACCCCATCTATTCTGCAAAGATTGCTCTGTCCATTAAGGTACACTTTGAAGTTACTCTAGTTTCCTTGTTGATTTTGTTATAATTCTTACTTTTGAGTATGTTGTCCGCTAGGTAGACAGCTCTAGAACTGATTTTGGTGCCAGAGGACCCATCAGATGCTTCCTGCGGAAGAGTTCTGAATGTGCCACCCAGAGTCACTGGGGAAACCCTGTTAGGATTCATTCCCCGTCTGCAGTCAAAGGGTTATTGTGTATCATAAGTCTTTGCCTCTGGACTCAGTCCAAACATCACAGGACAAAAGTTCCAACTGCTTCTTCCAGGGCAGTGCCACCTGCTGGTTGCAGTGGTAATTGAGATGACGTCACAGTCTTCTCCTTCCATTCTGGAAAGTTTTCTTCAGAACAGGCTAAACTTCACACCTTTCCTCTCATGCATACCCACAAGAGCATGCATACCCTCTTGTGCTGGGGAAATGTACCCAGAGGCCGTATCTGGCTGAAAGAAAACATGCCATCCTCTCTCCAGGCCTTTTCAAAGAAAAGCTGATAATTGACCTGGACCTAATGACCCACATTCAGATGAAGGATAATGTGATGCAAAACCCATATTTGCATGTATACAGCTTGCAGTGAGGATTGTAAATGGTTGGAATTAGGGTGAGAGAACCTAGCTTTTGTTAGTTTCTTCTGAAGTAGGATTCCCCGAAGCCATATTTACACTGTTAGCCTTGCTTCACTTTATTTTTTAGTTAAAATATATAGTTTTGTAACATCCTTAATAAAATATTTGCCTTCATTCCTTGCATAGCTTCTAGCTACAGTAATCTTTTGGCTCATACTCTGGTACCTGAAAGGATTCTTCTGTTTTGTAACCTCCTTAATAACATATTGGTCTTCTAGCAGTAAACTTTTGGTTCTTAACCTGAACGCTCTGGTCATACAACACTCATCAATTTACGACTCAAAAGACAGTGAGTAGACCTGCGGGTGCATAATGACTGCTTACTCAATACTGAATCTCTTTTGAATTAGCAAACAATGCAACTCTACCTGGTTAAACCAACTGTGCCAAGTGATGGCATCTTCATCAAGGATGAATGTTTGGTCTGGTGGAGCCTGAGGATCTACCCTGCCAACTCTCACTCTGTGCAAACTTTGGTTGGTGAATATGATCCAATTGATAATTTCCAAGCTAGATGCTGCCTCTCCATTCTGGTTGATGAAGACCACATCTCCTGCCGTATTGTTAAATGAGATGCTCCTCAGAAATTGATGGAGCTAGATTGAAAACAGAAAAGACAGGGGTTTGGAAAAGACTGCAGTCTAATGCAGGGAGGAGCATTTTTTCCCTATGAGCTGAACCTACAGCAAATGATGAGGGGTGATTCAGTCAACTGTCAGTGGATTCAGCTCCAAGCTTGGAGAGAGTCCACCAATTTTCTTTCACACGCCTGCCTCTCTCTCAATTTTCTTTCACACACATGCCTCTCTCTCAAACTTCCTTACAACCCTTTGTGGGGGTTCAGGTCAAAGTTGTTGAGCTTTTTTATGGAGGATCAGGTCAAAAATGTTGAGCCTGCTATATATGAATGCAGTGGCATCTCATTTGTCTGCAAAGCTTGCATCATACAAATACTTTCTCCTGAAACACAGGGCAGTGCCTACTCAAAGAAATGCCCAACCATCATGTCCATTTTGCATAGGGTCTGCTGCCATTTTCCAGCAGCACAATATGTAGGGAATTATCTAGGATACCACCATATCTGTGCCACCTCCTACTCTGTCAGCAAAATTATAAATTCAGTTCTGGGTTCTTCTTCCTAATACACCCTCCCAAAAGTTTGGACTCTGAGAGGAAAGAGCAAGCTGATAGGATTTTGGGAACCCATAGAGTGTCAGGAAGTAACAGGACTTTCCCAGTTGAGGATGTTCAGCCTTTACCTGCCAAAACGGTTGATTCAGATTCCCCCCTCTCCCGTCTTTTGCCATTCCTCTGTGTCTGAGTCTGGATGTGGACATGGCATGCAAAGCATGGGCCATGGAGTAGACAGCACTGTGGATGCTATAACTGTGGCCTGTCATGCTCATTTCAAAAAGTGATCCAGGGAGGTCTCCCACCTTCTCTTGTCCAGTACAAATATCCCCCTCCACCTTGTCTGAAGTGATATTTGGGAATACACATTCAAAGGACTGTTGCCAGAAGTCCCTGATAAATCCGTCCCCATCTGTGTGAAAAGGGTTTTTGTGCACAACATACTGATGAAATCCTGTTGGGTTTCTAAAGTGAATTTCAAAGGCTATAGCACCATTGAATATTCCTGCATCCCAGTACTTTTGAAAGACAAATGAAGCAAACTCAACCTTTGCTGATATTATCCACACTTTACTTTCTACATTCTTCTTGTCGTCATGTTCTGAAAAGTATGAAAGCAATCTCAATGTTGCCATGGAATAAGATTCTCCAGAGGCAACCACTACGCTTGCTTTGCTGCTAAAAATTTTCTGGCTTATTATTGCCCCCTGATTTAACATGTCAGTAATTTCAGAAATGAAACTAAAATTGGGGATTCTTTCTATGAATGCAAAGCAGACACCACTCTTGGCAAACATTGGGGAAATGGTTTGCACAAATCTTTCTCCATTATCATTGTCCGTTGCAATGACTCCAATCCACGTCCACCTGAAATGCAGAAGCAAAGAGAGAATTCCCTTATACTGAAGGGCTTCTGCGGCTGCCATCTGGTAGAAGGGAAGCCCTGGGGTTTTGTTATTCATCACTGGAGCAGAGCCATAAATGAGCTAAAGCAGGAATGGAGGAAGAGAAGAGGCAAAGTAATATTTGCAGAGTTCTTTCAAACTACTCATATACATTATTATGTGGTGAATCATGTTAGTCAGATATGCCCTTGGCCACCCACCAGGAATTGCATGCCCTCTCCCATTTATACTAAAGACACACAGGCAGATGGGCTGAAAATTGGGGACATCTCCCATTCCTGTTTTTTAAACATTTGTTCTGTTGACCAGAGAGGGAAAATGTTCCAATTTTTTTTTTTTTTGGCAGCAGCGTCTCCCATGGGCAAAAATGAGTGGAGGGACACACCATGCCCTAAAAAGAGGATTGCCTATCCCTGCATTGGACATAATTTACTGTAGCCATGTCAGAATTGCAACTAGGGTCGGATACACATTTCTTCTCTCTAGCTTCTTTCATCTCCACAATGCTCATACCTCAACACACAGCAGAACTGCCATTTCTGCCTCTTCTTTTTCAAAACTTCTCAAACATCATTTATAAACATTTATTTCATTTTGGAACCAGCTGCTCAGTATTATTACTGTTCTCCTGCAAAACTAGATTATATCTGCAATTTGTCATACCTCCAGAATGTGTTTAATTTTAAAGTCTCCCCCCCCCCCAACATTCACATATTGGGTATGGTGTCATGGCTGGTGATGAAGAAACCCACTCTCCCAAAATTGGCCTTTGGGATGTCCTTGAGATGTGTGTAAGAGATTGAGGGGGTGACATTTTTCCCCTGCTATTGCAGCCTTTCTTTCCCCTTATTTAGGTTATTTCATTTTATATTAATTCTGTCCAACCTTTATTTCCCAAGGATCTGAAGGTGGTGTATTGTATATGGTTCTGTAGGAATCATAGAATCATAGAATCATAGAGTTGGAAGAGACCACAATGGCCATCCAGTCCAACCCCCTGCCAAGCAGGAAACACCATCAAAGCATTCTTGACATATGCCTGTCAAGCCTCTGCTTAAAGACCTTCAAAGGAGACGATTCCACCACACTCCTTGGTAGCAAATTCCACTGCCGAACAGCTCTTACTGTCAGGAAGTTCTTCCTAATGTTTAGGTGGAATCTTCTTTCTTGAAGTTTGAATCCTTTGCTCCGTGTCCGCTTCTCTGGAGCAGCAGAAAAGAATCTTTCTCCCTCCTCCATATGACATCCTTTCGTATATTTGAACATGGCTATCATATCACCCCTTAACCTTCTCTTCTCCAGGCTAAACATACCCAGCTCCCTAAGCCGTTCCTCATCAGGCATAGTTTCCAGGCCTTTGATCAATTTGGTTGCCCTCTTCTGGACACGTTCCAGCTTGTCAGTATCCTCCTTGAACTGTGGTGCCCAGAACTGGGCACAGTACTCCAGGTGAGGTCTGACCAGAGCAGAATACAGTGGTACTATTACTTCCCTTGATCTAGATGCTATACTCCTATTGATGCAGCCCAGAAATGCATTGGCTTTTTTAGCTGCTGCATCACACTGCTGACTCATGTCAAGTTTGTGGTCTACCAAGACTCCTAGATCCTTTTCACATGTACTGCTCTCAAGCCAGGTGTCTCCCATCCTGTATTTGTGCCTTTCATTTTTTTTGCCCAAGTGTAGTACCGTACATTTCTCCTTGTTAAAATTCATCTTGTTTGCTTTGGCCCAGTTGTCTAATCTGTTAAGGTCATTTTGAAGTGTGATCCTGTCCTCTGGGGTATTAGCCACCCCTCCCAATTTGGTGTCGTCTGCAAACTTGCTCAGGATGCCCTCAAGCCCATCATCTAAGTCAGGGGTGGCCAACTCCCAAGAGACTGCGATCTACTCGCAGAGTTTAAAAACTGGCAGTGATCTACCCTCTTTTTTGGGGGGGGGGTCAGGTTAAAGTTGTTGAGTTTTTCTTAGGGAGGAGGAAAGCCCTCTTTTGGGGGAGTGCAGGGCAAAAATGTTTAGCTTTTTTTTAGGGGAGCCAAAGCTGTTGAGCTTCTTTGGGGGGGGGAGCCAGTGATCTAGCAGTAATCTACTAAAGGCGTCCAGTGATCTACTGGTAGATCGCGATCTACCTGTTGGACATGCCTGATCTAAGTCATTGATAAAGATGTTGAATAAGACTGGGCCCAAGACAGAACCCTGTGGCACCCCACTAGTCACTACTCTCCAGGATGAGGAGGAGCCATTGATGAGCACCCTTTGGGTTCAGTCAGTAAGCCAGTTACAAATCCACTGAATGCTAGCATTGTCTAGCCCACATTTTACCAGCTTCTTTACAAGAATATCATGTAGAGAAGAAGATTTGCTAATTGTAAATCGGATCATATAGTTTGCATTGTTTGCCCTGTATAATTCTGACTGTGCGGCTCAGCCCCCCCCCCCCCGATATTCTTTAGATGCTTGCTTTTCTCTTTAAATCCATTAAGTGCCTTTCAGTGCCTCTCTCTGTGCCAAAGTGTAATGTAAGCATAAGGAACAGTGAGACAGGATGCCCTCTCCTTATCAGAGCAGAGAGATCCTGCTAGACGAATGGCCTTGCCAGAGAGCCTGCACAAAGTCTGCATCAGGAGATGACGTATTATTAGTAGACGCACAAACAGCCTTGCTGAAGGCTGATGGTATAGGGTCGCTTTGCTGAGTTTTACAATGTCAGCATGTGTTTATGATAAGGACAGGACACGGATCTTCCTGTATGTGTATGTTTAACCTATGACCCTCTTACGTGTGCATACTTACAGAGTGGATTCATGGGGAGGGGGTAGAGGAGCCCAAAAGTGGATAAAAGCCTCAGGCAAACTTTCTTTTCTCTTGTTGTGAAGCATCACCAAGTGCCTTCTCTATATAGAGAAATAAACTCTTTCTTTGAATTCAACCCTCGGTGTCGTTATTGACTGTCTTTCTCCCTGCCGGGCGCAACACAAGGAACCCAGCTGAAGCCAATAAGGCAACAGTTCTGCTTCCAATTTCATCCTCGCCCTGAGCTGGTGATACACCTTGAACTGGTGCTGTGAATTCAGCCTCTTTCTCTATGCAAGCTAATAGAGGTGTTGTACATGGGTGTCTTACCTGCGGAATCTTATAGATATCCAAAACAGTTGCCACATAAAAAGAGATTTCAGAATCCAATCCTCCAATGACCCCAGCCAGATTATTTTCAACATCACATATATAATTAGGGACAAATTTCTTCACCGTGGATAAAAGCATCAGTGTGGCAAGATATGTACTCCTTGCATTGATATAGCTGTCATATAAGTGAAACCCCAAGGTGATATTGGGTAAGATGTGAGGGTCTTCGTTGATCTCCTTTACAGCAAATGCCAAGGCCATGATGTGCTGGTAACCCTTAGGCACCACCCTAGAATGAGAGTTGCAAACAATATCATAAGGAACTAATTTATCATTTTACATATCAGCACAGTAGTTAATCATATCGACTTCCGTGGAGTTAACTCCCAGTCCATTCTATTGCTGAACAGTTCTTATAATCAGCAAGTTCTTCCTGATGTTTAGACAGAATCTCCTTTCTTGCAACTTGAATCCATTGGTTCTGGTCTTACCCTCTGCAGCAAGAGAAAACAAGCTTGCTCCATCTTCCTGGTGACAGCCCCTGAGATATTTGAAAATGGCTATCCTACATTCCCTCAGTCTTCTATTTTCATACCCAACCCCCTCAACCTCCCCTCATAAGGTTTGGTTTCTAGACCCTTGATCGTATATGTCACCCTCCTCAGCGTACGTTGCAGCTTGTCAGTATCTTGAACACAACTGAACACAGTACTCCAGGTGTGGTCTGAGCAGGGCAGAATAGAGCTGTTCTATTACTTCTTTTGATTCTAGCACTATACTCCTGTTGACTCCTTTATCCTTTTCAGACATACCACTGGAAAGCCAGGTGTTCCCCATCTTATATTTGTGCAGCTGGTATTTTCTGCCTAAGTGCAGAACCTGACATTTGTCCCTATAGAAATTCAATCTGTCAGTTTTGTCCCAGTTCTCCATTCTATTAAGGACAATGGTATCTAGACAAGCGGTTGCTAGTGTGGTGCCCATAGGAACATTGGAACCCCTGGGGTCTTCCTCTGAAACATCAGATGTCTTTTCCTGACATTTACAAATTTTCTGAGCTCTCTCATGCAATGACTCCTTCCTTACTCATGAGGCAGAGATGGTGGTTGTAATTGACAGATTTCTATACTTCATTTAAATGCCGTCATTGTGAAACAAATTTTAGCCTAAGATCAGGAAATGAAATAATATGAGCATTCAGCTTCTGAAAAGTCTTTTTTAATTCATTCTCACTAACACTCCTGTTGAGATAAAGTCTATCAAAATCAGCTTTTCAAAAGGGCTATCTCAGACACATAAATATGTATACATTTCAATACATTTATATTCATTTCCCTATTGAGAAATGGGAGCTTCTACAGTATTAATTCGCACAAGATTCTTATGGATTTTACATCAGCATATCTCACACTGAAATGAAAAGTGGTTATCCCTAGGTAAATGGGTAGAGGTTTGCATCCTTAGTCATTATTCTGAGGCTGAAACTCTTGCTGTGATCTTTCCTCTGGAGTAATGAATGAGTGACTTAGTTCTTACACAAGCTCTTCAGACAGCGCTGGTGGGGGTTCCTCAGTGAATGTTGCTGGAGAGGAGATGAAGCCACCATGGGAAACGATGCCACCAATGAGGAACTCTCCTGGCTGATGATACATGTGAAGTGGACGGTGTGGACCTTGGAGCCTGCATTTTGCTATGTGAGCCTGACATCCATTGTAAGAAATCAGTTCCAGCAGCAAGAAAACCAAAACCAGCATTCTCAATACAAAGACAACTGTTTGTTCTATGCAGAAACAACGTTTTATCTTCTCCAAGATAAAAATGGTCTCATTTAAATGGTAGTTTATTTTCCCGAGATGATGCAATCTCGGAGTATCCAAAATCAGACTTGTGGATCACAACTCTGATTAATTCTGATTAAGTTTAGTATACTCTGCATTAGGTTCACCAGTGGCCACTGTAAGTCCCCATTGTTTTTTTTGAGAAACAGCAGCTCAAATTATAGCCTCGTTAATCATCAAGAAGCAATGTAATTATTCACCCCGTGCTAAAAATTCCCTCTGGAATTGTTGAAGAAAATGTGCTTGTCACATATTCAGAACTGTTATTTTAATTTCCCTTTCACTTGATAATAAGGGAGCACTGTTGTATTGGGAAAGGAAGAAGTTAGAAGCTCATTATAGAAGACCTTGTAACCAATGTTTTTTCCCCCCAAAATGTGGAATTAAGGTCCCTCCCAGGTCTATGACTCCTCTAGGTCACAGGAGTCACTGCTTCCCTTAATCATAGTACTTTGTCAGGAGAAAGTCCAGGGAGAACAGCTACATGGGCTGCTCTGTTTGCTTTGTTGGGTTGAGGCATTCTGAGAAGAAGCAAAATGAATACAAGGAGATTTAGTTCAGCTATGATTTGCTACATCAAATAGACTTGTTCATTCTTTAACTCTTTCTTATGAGAAGCTGCCCCCTGCTGTTTAACTCTGGCCTCAGCAAAATGATATAACATTTGGGGGAAAAGATGCAGCCCAGTAATCCAAAACTAGAGGCCAAGATGGAGAAGATCTCCACAGCCACCATGTGTTTCCCTTTTGTGCTCAAGTAAGTTGGGACAAAAGACAACCACACACTGCAAAAGACCAACATGCTGAAAGTGATAAACTTGGCTTCATTAAAACTATCAGGCAACTTCCGAGCTAGGAAAGCCATAGTTAAGCTGGCAATGGCCAGGAAACCCATGAAGCTCAAAACAGAGTAAAACATGATATTTGACCCTTCATTGCATTCCAATACAATTTCTTCAGTGACTGAGTGCATGTCAACATCTGGGAATGGGGGACAGGTAGCCAGCCACACAGTAATAAAAACAGTCTGAACAAGGAAGCTGGAAAGAACAATAAAGGTTGCCAGTTGTTTCCCCACCCATCTCCTCATCCTAGAGCCTGGCTTGATAGCCATGAAAGCTAGAACTACAATTGTGGTTTTGGCTAATACACAGGAAACTGCCACTGAGAAGATTGCACCAAAAGTAGTTTGTCGTAGGAGACATGTCAGTGAATCTGGTTTGCCAATGAATAGCAAAGCACAAAGAAAGGAGAGGAGGAGAGAGGAGAGGAGAACATAGGTGAGGTTTCGATTATTGGCTTTGACTATGGGAGTGTCCTGGTGCTTGAGGAATATTCCAAGAACCAAAGTTGTGATTAAAGAAAATAAAACTGCAAATGTGGTCAAGGTGATCCCCAGAGGATCATTGTAAGTCAGGAAGCTTATGTATTTTGGGAGACATCTATCTTGGCCAATGTTTGGATAATGATCTTCTGAACATTGAAAACAATCATCCATGTCTGAAATAAAATATGAAAAATAGACATAATGTGATATTTAAGTATGGCATTCTGTTTCTGTATGAGGGTAGTGAACTTGAAATATCAAATGTTAATTTTGTAGTACAGTGGTACCTCTGGTTACGAACGCCTCAAGTTACGTTTTTTCAGGTTATGAACGTTTTTAACCGGGAGGTTTTCCAAGCTGTCAGAGGCCTCACCGCTGCCCGGAGTCAAGCCCGGACATCCGCTGGGCCTGCAGAGGCTCTGCGACTGGGCTCCAGCAGTGGGCGCTCTCGGAGGCCTCCATGAATGCCTGGAGCTAAGCCTCAACATGTGTGGGGCCTGCGGAGGCTCTGTGACTGGGCTCCAGCCATGGGAACTCTCGGAGGACTCCACAACTGCCCGGAGCCAGGCCTTGACATCCGAGGGGCCTACAGAGGCTCTGCGATCAGCCTTCAGCTGCAGGAGCTCTCCAAGGCCCCCACAAATGCCCAGAGCCAGGCCCCGACATCTGCAGGATGCCCAGCAGGTCACATCCCAGCCCCAAAGTTAGGTACTTATCAAACCTTTATTAGGCATTTTGCAAATAAAACCATAAAAGAGAAAATAACATATAAAAGCCTTGAAATATATATAAAAAGGCAGCAGTTGGATATATATATATATATATATATATATATATATATATATATATATATATATATATAATCAATCTGTGGTTTTCCTTGTTAACCTGCTCCTTGGAGGACTGCTACCAAAAACTCGGCTACCCCCCCCCCCCCCGTTACCCTTTGGTCAACATCAGATAGGCAGAATCCCACACTTTCACCTTGCTGGGATTCCAGACCACCCAAAAGAGGGGACAGCACGCGTTGACGGAGCGTACTGTACAATGGGCAATGAGCTCTACAGTGTCTGGGACATTCATAGAGCATCTGCAGAATCTCTTGTTTCTAGGAATGTTTTGATATCTTCCCCTGACAAATGCCGAGGGAAAAACATTCAAACGGGCCAGCATAAAAGCCCTACGTTGGGCTGGGATTATTAATTTAGTGACGTAATTGGATCTGCTATCTAAGATATTTAAATCATAGAATATAGGGGAGCAAATTTTGTTTACAGCTGCCATAATATTTTGTCTCTCGGCATCCTTTAGTCTAGTTAGGATATTATGGAAAATGTATTGCTCGTTAGGTTAACGAAGACCAAGAGCAGTGAAGCTGTTAAGAAAACAAAGATGAGCCTGGGCTGAAAAGCCCTTTACCAACCCTTCCCCCCCCCAGCTGTAGCAAGATGGGTGGCACCTAGCCAGGTAAGCCCACTTACCCTGTGGGAGGGGAGGGGAAAATTTTGGGATTCTGCAAGAGATTTTGGAATTTGTTTATGTGAGTCTGCCCTGTGCTTTTGTCTCTGCTTTGTGCCTTCGTTTGGGGGACTTCTGGGGGACTCTGCCTACTGCTATTGTTTTGGGGATCGTGTGGATGACTATCATCAGTGCATGAAAGGGAAAAAAATGTTATTTTTTTCATCTACAATATTGTCTTATTTATTTTATAGTACAGTACATTGATTATTGCCTTCATTTTATGGATCAATGGTCTCGTTAGACAGTTAAATTTGTGTTAAATTGCTGTTCTAGGGGGTGTTTATCATCGTCTGGAACAGATCAATCCACTTTTCCATTACTTTCAATGGGAACATGCGCTTCAGGTTAAGAACGGACTTCTGGAACCAATTAAGTGCTTAACCTGAGGTGCCAGTGTAATTATAATATGAAATTCTGTTGTTGTTTAGTCGTTTAGTCGTGTCCGACTCTTCGTGACCCTATGGACCAGAGCACGCCAGGCACTCCTGTCTTCCACTGCCTCTCGCAGTTTTGACAAACTCATGTTGGTAGCTTTGAGAACACTGTCCAACCATCTTGTCCTCTGTCATCTCCTTCTCCTTGTGCAACATCAGGGTCTTTTCCAGGGAGTCTTCTCTTCTCATGAGGTGGCCAAAGTATTGGAGCCTCAGCTTCACGATCTGTCCTTCCAGTGAGCACTCAGGGCTGATTTCCTTCAGAATGGAGAGGTTTGATCTTCTTGCAGTCGATGAGACTCCCAAGAGTCTCCTCCAGCACCATTCTACTTCCTGCATAATCTGAGTTTGATGGCATCAAGGGCCTGCTTTCTCATGGGTTCCAAGCAAATCCAGAAATATAAACAAATCTCAGCCATCCTGCTAGCGCCTGAAGGTGTCAGGGGCCTCTGTGTCTTTTGATTTGTGTGTTTGGGGCTGGGGCTTGCACAGTCTTTTTGTTTCAACTGATCCAACCCACTAATATTCTTATCCTGGATGAATTTGTCTGATATTTTCTTCGGCCACCCAAGTTACCTCATGTGAAGTATGTGGAAGACAGCCCTGGGTCGTTTGACCCTTTTCTTATTTCTACTTTCCCTCCTATAAAAACTACACAAGAAACTCTCTGTTTAAAGTTGAAAGAACAAATAACTTTGTCTTAGTATTCTTGCAGTTGCAGATTATTATGTTCAATTCAGGTAAGTGATACTGCAATTGCTAATAGCTTTTTACATAGATTAAACTGTTACAGACTGTAACAGTTTAATCTATGGAAAATTTAAAAAAAATAAGAAAATTGTCCAATAGCACCTTAGAAACTAACTAAGTTTGTTCTGGGTATAAGCTTCTTCAGATAACCCTTAAGGTAAGGTTACCAGATTTTTTTCAATGAATCCGGGGGCACTTTTCAACTTCAATGGATTTTGTATGAGGACTGATTTGTAAATCCGGGGACTGTCCCCAGGAAAAGGGGACGTTTGGTAACCTTATCTTAGGCAGACAACAGCAGCACACAACAAACCTCCTGTTCTAACTGTTAGACCCTTCAAATAAATGCCACCACTGCCACAGAGTGTGTGACATCACAGAGTTCTATAGTTCTTGCAATTAACCCTTTACATATGCTTTGTGGATACTAATACAGTGGTACCTCGCTAGACGAATGCCCTGCTAGATGAATTTTTCGCTAGACGAATGGGTTTTACGATTGGAGGTTGCCTCGCAAGATGAATTTGTTTTGTGAAAAATTCGTCTAGCGAATCGCGGTTTCCCATAGGAATGCATTGAAATTCAATTAATGCATTCCTATGGGCAAAAAATAATAATTTTTTCCCCAATGCATTTCTACGGGATTTGCAAGACGAAATTTTCGCAAAACGATTTGACTCACAGAACAAATTAAATTAGTCTTGCGAGGCACCACTGTATTTCACAATTTTGAATGCTAGAGCAATTAGTTTAAGCATTTAAAACACTGATGGGAGCAAGCTGGATTGTAGTCAATCTATTTACAAAATAGAAGGCATCAATCTATTAAATAGGTGACAACTGTTAAAAAGAACACATCGACATATGACATTCCTTACCTTTCTTGTTTGAGATCTTCCCTTCTGGACATGGAAAGCAATCATAGCAGCAAAATGCCTTCCCTTCTTTTTTAGCTCTTCTATAACCTGAACTGCAGTGATCATTACATATGGAAATGGGGGATATCTGTTAGTAAATGATAAAGTAGTTTTTTAAAAAATAATAATAATCCAAAAATAGGTTGTCGAGCTTTTAGTTCATTATTATTCCTCTGCAGTGAAGGAATGGGTCAAGGAAGTGAAGGAAATATAATGAATTATTGAGTGCACATCATATTTATGTGTTGAACTTACTTTCCTATAACTGGAGTCCTTTGTCCACATTCAGAAAACATGAGACAAAATACGCATTATGACAGTGTTGCTTGAATTCTGTACATTTTTCTTCAGCAGTCTAACAACCACTTCAAAATCTGGAGACAATGTGACTTTTTGAACATTGAAGAACTTATTCAATAGCTCCCAAAATGTGCACAGTCACTACCTGTTTAAACTGGTTGGGCCATACGATGGCATCCTCATTAATGATGAAGACATTGTCCTGGTGAACCATTGGCTCAATCTTTCCAACTTTGACCTTGAGGAAGGATTTGTTTGGAAATGTGACCCAGTTTATAATGTCAAATCCAGCAACTAATTCCCTGTTTTGATCAAAGGACACTGTTTCCTCCACACTGTTGTTAAAGGAAATACTTCCGAGAACATGATGGAGCTAATTTATGAGGGTGAAAAAATAGGAGGCTGTACTTTAAAGGTGCAAAGGATGCAAATACACATCAAGGTTATAATCTATCAGACATGGAGATTTGGATTATGTTTCTTTGAAAGGATGTATGTATGTAGGCTAATCCTGGTTGAACTTTATTGTAGGAGGTGGCAAAATGTCCGGGGTTGCTGCCCATAAGAAGCAGGAATGGAATTGAGACAGTGCCATGGAGCAGCTGCCCATATAACCCCCCCCCCAAAAGGTGGGCATGTAGGACCCACAAAAAAGGAAATGCCTTGGAATTCCCAGACGTGGTACAGAAATGAAATGAATCATCATCATCACCATAATTATGATGGGCCATTGCCTGATCCAACAGGCTCTTCTAACATTCTATGAGTAAAGATTTTTTTTGAAGTGAAAATTATCAAAGGAGGGGCGAGAAGCTGGTTCTTCATAGGATGTGGCATTCTTGTTCAACCTTCTGTGTTTGCCCCTCAGTGTATTCACTCAACTCCAAGGGATATACTGGCAGGAATTGGAGAAAGGAAATGATACTTTCCCCTAGCTCTCACATCAGGTCTTTCCTCCCTTGTTCTACCATACAGAAATTTTGAGTTAAACTGAAAAGAGCTTTCTAAGTCTCACCTATCTCTGCTTGCCATAAAATCAGCGAATAGTTGCTAAATGTCTTGGGTGGAGATGCATGCAATGGGAAGTTGTTGCACCTACAAATATGGGAGTACACCCCAATCTTTAAAATCATGAGCAGGACATTACCTGCCATGGTTGTTGGTCCAATCTTACTCCATCTGCCATTGCTCTGTGTTTGACTTGGGATAAATGCCTTGTAGTGAATGCATGTGCCACTGCATAGACCGCATTGTAGATGCTGTAGCTATTTCCTGTCATAGACATTTCAAAAACAGACATGGGAAGGGTCTCTAGCTTCTCCTCTCCAGTGCAGACTTTCTTGTTCATCTTGTCTAGAAAAGAATCTGGGTATGTACAGCTGAATGATTCTTCCCAGAAGTTCCTTATAAAACCATCATTGTTTTCTGAGTAAGGGTTCCTATGCTGAATAAATTTATGGAATCCTGACACCTCCTTTGAGTGAATTGCTAGAGATATAGCACCATGGAGGAAATTTATGTCTGAACTTCTTTGGAACGAAAATGATGTGAAATCCATCTGAGCTGTCATAATCCAGACTTTTGCCTGGAACTTCATTGATATATTTGCAAATTGTAAAAGCTGGTGCATTGTTCTCATTGCCATTATACTCTGAATTTCTCCATATACAACCACAACTTTGGCAGTGCTTTCCATAACAACTTTGATAGATTTAAAGCCCTCTTCTACCATGTCACCAAAATCACTGGAAGAAGTTTGTTTGGGGAATTTTTCTATGAAGTCAAAGCAGATTCCCCCTTTGGAAAACAATGGGAGCATCTCCTCTTTAAACTTCTCTATAGTATCATCATCCTGAGAAAGCATCCCAACCCATGTCCATGCAAAATGCAACAGTAATTGGAGAATGCCTTCATATAGGTGGCTCACATTTGGGAACATTTGGTAGAAGAAAATCCCATCAGTTTTTTTATTCAGAACTGGAGCAGAGCCGTATATGAGCTAAATAATATTTCAAAAATGTTAAAGGAATATGAGAGAGAATGATTTGGGTTAGATTTGAAAAAAACTGTGATTTACATTAGCTTATATCCACTCCTAACATGAATTTGCAAATGTGACACAGGCTTAGAAAATATGCCTTAGAAGCAGGAGGCAATACATTAAGATTACTCAACGTTGTGGATCATTTGTTGGAAATTTATGATAAAGCCAAACAGGCTGATAGGCATAGGGAGAAAATAGCTGAGTGCTTCTATTCTGGCTATCCTTTCTACAGTGGTACCTCGGGTTGAGTACACAATTTGTTCTGGGGTGCTGTTTGCAACCCGAAAAGTATTCAACCCGAGCAGTGCTTTAGCGCATGTGCAAAGCGCTGATAGAGCGCTTATGTGTGCACGCACAGCACACAGAACACTTCTGTGCATGCACACGCAGCGAAACCTGGAAGTAAACACTTCCCGGTCTGCCGAGTACTTAACTCGAAAGTACATGACCCGCAGCGAACGCAACCCGAGGTATGACTGTACTGATGTTCTGGTGCCTATTCATTGTGACAAAACCAAGAACCGTATGGAATTCTGCATATGTGCCTTGTGCCATCCTCTCATCATCAGGAATCTGGCCTATGACATACTTGCCTCAAAGTTTGCCCAGTGGCTTAGGCAGCTGTGTATGTTTAGCCTGGAGAAGAGAAGGTTAAGGGGTGATATGATAGCCATATTCAAATATATAAAAGGATGCCATATAGAGGAGGGAGAAAGGTTGTTTTCTGCTGCTCCAGAGAAGCGGACACGGAGCAATAAATTCAAGCTACAAGAAAGAAGATTCCACCTAAACATTAGGAAGAACTTCCTGACAGTAAGAGCTGTTCGGCAGTGGAATTTGCTACCAAGGAGTGTGGTGGAGTCTCCTTCTTTGGAGGTCTTTAAGCAGAGGCTTGACATATCTCAAGAATGCTTTGATGGTGTTTCCTGCTTGGCAGGGGGTTGAACTGGATGACCCTTGTTGTCTCTTCCAACTCTGTGAATCTATGATTCTAAGATCATATCACTTTAGAAATAACTCTAGAATCAGATATGGAAGACAATCTGCAACCTTTCCTTGAAATAATAGTATTTAAAAAATGCAACAGTATTTCTATAAGTGATGTTATGGGTTTTTTTGTTTTTTTTTGTATTCCATCCAGGATACATGAATGCTGCTTTACATTAGATGAAGAGCTTGTGCAGAATACATTGAATGCACATCTATTTATTCCTACTGCACCAGACGTAAAGTACACACATTTGATATGACGAATGTGCTGGGAATTTTCTTTAGATTCAAATGAACTTTGTACATATATTGGAATGGAGTATAGTTATGGGTTTTAATACATTAAATTGTGTTAAATTCTCACTTTGCACACTACAGATCTGGAGTGGGAAACCTCTGTTCTGCCAGGCCTTGGAGATTGGCCCAACATGCCATCTTGGACAAACCATAAGCACATTTCCAAGGTTTCACATTATATACTATATTAGGGATGGGAAAGTTCAAGAAACTGCTTGAAACCACAAGGTAAATATCAGATGACCGACAGATGGGCACCTCTGTCCCTATGAAGGTGGTCTATGGAATGGGAAACTCAAGGTGCGACCCACTAGCTAAATCCTCTTCTCCATCCCTACTATGGATTTGTGACGTCTACAGAAAATAGAAATTAGAATTATTAGCATACCAGCATACCCGTGAACCTATTGAAGTTACTGTAGATTGCATGAACAATCAATTAGTTTGTCAGACAGAATAGTAGAGTGAGTGTACCAAAAGCACTTTACTATGTTCAAAATGTTGGGAAAGAGACACATTCAAACACCTTCTTGTAAAACCGATATTGACTAGGAGAAGCATGAATCTGTAAAACTGTCCATGGTTATTGAAAGCACTTTTTGGGTGTCCTGATATACATAGATCCGCTCTACAATCTTGTATCTTCAGCTTTACGTATTAAACAGGAATATGAGAAGACAAAATGTAGAACAATAGCATAATTTCTGAAATGCAAGAGAAGTTCGAATGGCTTCTTAAACATGCGTATTTATGTTCCATATTTAAATCTTACTTGTGGTATCTTGTAGGTACACAGGATGGGTGCCATGTTAGGTGCAATATAAGAGTTTGGTCCTCCAATGACTGCAACTGGAGTATTTTCAGCATCACACTTGTAGTTAGGGATGAATTTGGCCCTTCTTGAGAGAAGCTCTATTGAAGCTTGAAAGGTCCACTTTTCACTAAAATGGCTGTTATACATGTGGAATCCGAGAGTAGCATTGGGCAAGACACAGGGATTTCCATTGATCTCCTTTACAGCAAATGCCAAGGCCAGGATGTGTTGATAGAGCTGAGTCATCATCCTGTATTGAGAGTTGAAGGGTGCATCACAATACAGTATATTGTCATAAGATTAGAACTGGGGTGCATGATAATAATAATAATAATAATAATAATAATAATAATAATAATAATTTTATTTATACTCTGCACATCTGGCTAGGTTGCCACAGCCACTCTGCGCGGCTTCCAACGCATGAAAACATAATAAAACATCAAGCATTGATAGTAACAATCTAATCCAATATAAAAGTCACAATAACTTTAAAATAGTTTATATCAAACAAAGCAGCAATCCGTCAGAATCCAATAGTAAACAGTAAAATTAAACATGGAGGTGGAGACACTCCTTCAGGTATACAGGACCGAGGCCGTTTAGGGCTTTAAAGGTCAGCACCAACACTTTGAATTGTGCTCGGAAACGTACTGGGAGCTCCTCTCTTCCCAGATGCTGCTGCTGTTCTCAAAATCATAGTCTGGGAAAGGCTGGGTTGGGTAGGGCACCTGACACCCTGACCCTGACTGTCCCAAAGGCTTCTGAGAGGCCAGACCCAATCTGGGGCAATCTGGGGCTGCTTCCACCTAACTCAGTCAAAGTCCAGATCCACCCAAAATTGCCTGATTCATTTCAAGATTCAAGCATTGGCTGAATCTGCTGCACAGCCCTAGCAACCCCTTCAGGGTTGCTCTTTGTGTGTTAGAGCTGAAGGAATGTTTCATTTCTTTTTTCCTAATTTAATTTTCTGCATGATCACATCATGTTGCATTTATCTTTAAAAAATCATCATAAAAATTCAGCAGTGAAATACATATCTTTAGAAATGCTACCTTGTCAGGCAGAATACTAGGGTAAAGATGCCAGGCACTGCACAACATTCAAAGAAGCATTCCTTTGCTGATACAAACTTCTGAATCTTCAAGGTAAACCCTGCAGACTAGAGGGGGGATGAACAAGGAACATCCTTATGGCTTCATGTACTGGATGTATGCAGTGCCCTTAGAAGTGAAATTGCACTTTATGTTAAGGTGTCTTGGGGGGGGGGCATTTTTTGGTCTGAATTCTTATGCCTATGTTTAGATGCTTAATCAATATAGGAAGATCTTTTATTTATTTATTTTAAAAACCCCAAGTGAATCATAAGATTTCTTTTTTTAAGATGC
The DNA here is from genome assembly GCF_965207765.1 of Zootoca vivipara. NCBI lineage: Eukaryota > Metazoa > Chordata > Lepidosauria > Squamata > Lacertidae > Zootoca > Zootoca vivipara. The sequence continues at coordinate 41,641,477 of NC_142595.1, forward strand.
CAATCAAAATGTGACTCTATATTGCAGTCAAAATACTTTAAATCTGCCAGCCACATGAAAAATTGTAGGTTTGTTAAACTTCCATGCTGCATTTACTCATGGTATCCCACAGGGACACAAGATGACCACGTAAAGACAAACAACATGTGTAAACACAAGATCAAATGGAGGTAGACTTAAATGAATTAATAGAACAACTGAAGCTCCAATAATTTGCCAGCCCACTGGCTATATCCAGTGGAAGTCCAACCCCGAGGAATAGGTCATTTTAGAATATGGCTTTGAAAAACTCAACTACTTACATAGGGTCATCTGAAAGCTCCTGAGATGGGTGTTTTTCAAAGGTCACGGTGTCTGAAAATATATAGATCTGAGAAATAATACCAGCAATGATGAGGTCACCTGCCTGATAATATTTGTGAAGAATATGGACAGGCTCTCTGACAGAACACAGAGGAAGAGGAAGAAACTTGCACAAACCCTGTAGTGGAAGTAATACCACCTGCAATAAAAATACTACCATCTTGCAAGGGGTTCTTTGTTTCTGGCACAAATTTAACTATTCTGTCATTGCTATTCAAGTGATCCCGAGTACCAAAGCCTGACTTGAATGGTCACTTCCACAGATGATGCCAAACCAGAATAGTACAATATATAAAAAAGGGTCACCACAATGATGAGTCTGTGTTTCTATATAACCAGCTCTGAATAGTTCATAGTTATTAATCAGACCTTACTTATTAATAGTTTTAGCATTTTGCATGTAGCCAAAATAAGTCCTAAGGGTGTGGGAAGGATGCTATTATGAATAATGGGATAATTACAGGTGAGGTAATCACTTGATTGTAGATTCTTTGCAATATTACTAAAGAAAACATGTTTATCGCTTTTCAGCCAAAGTCTTCTCGGAGTCATCCTGAATGGGAGACCAAGAGAGTGAAGACTTCTGGGAGCAAAGATGGTTGACTAGTCATCTACTGCTGACACTCCATTGACAGAACTATGTGGTGGTTAATGACTGTGATAAATGATGACATGTGATCTGTCTGCTAATTGGAAATTTTGCTTGGTATGTGAGGTGACAGCTTGCATAAGAGGTCAGTTTTAACAGGCTGAAAACAAAACAAAAGCATTTTTTATTATATTCAACTAAGAAAGATTAAATACTGGGAAGGGTGCATTGATCGTTAAGAATTTTATTTTATATTACTTTTAACTCTTCATCCCTTTTGTGAAAGTGCTGGCTTCAAAGTGAAACCGAAATCTGTGGGAAACTGTGGGAAATAATGTGCTCCTCTGATAAGGAGAGAGACACAAGTGTCCAAGGCAGAGACTGCTAGGGTGGCAAATATACTGTTGAACACCCCCATTGAGTGCACCATGCAGCAATTATTAGATGAGCAACTGAAGGAGCTCAGAGCTGAGATGCATAAAATGGTGAATAAAAATGCATTAAATTTCCCATCTCCAGCTTGAAATTTTCACAGAGTTAACTCTTACAAAATTAAACACATTTATTTCCCACAGTGGAAACATGAAGTGATAGTTACATTCAATTTCTTGACAATACTTTCACTGACAAAAAAATAAAAATAAAATATCTTAGTATACAGAACTCCTTTGTTTAAAACATTCCCTCTCCATTTTTGTAATAATTTTTATTAGTTTTCAGTTACAAAAATCCAATGTAAGCCTTATTATATCAATACCAAATTACAATACCAATCCAAATACCAATCAAACAGATAGCCAGTCACACACTTTTGGTTGCCCCCCCCATTTACTAGATTTCAAGGTTTAATTGATGTTGTTTAGTCATTTAGTTGTGTCCGACTCTTTGTGATCCCATGGACCAGAGCACGCCAGGCACTCCTGTCTTCCATTGCCTCCCACAGTTTTGTCAGACTCATGTTCGTAGCTTCAAGAACACTGTCCAACCATCTCATCCTCTGTCGTCCCCTTCTCCTTGTGCCCTCCATGTTTCCCAACATCAGGGTCTTTTCCAGGGAGTCTTCTCTTCTCATGAGGTGGCCAAAGTACTGGAGCCTCAGCTTCAGGATCTGTCCTTCCAGTGAGCACTCAGGTCTGATTTCCTTAAGAATGGATAGGTTTGATCTTCTTGCAGTCCTTGGGACTCTCAAGAGTCTCCTCCAGCACCATAATTCAAAAGCATCAATTCTTCGGTGATCAGCCTTCTTTATGGTCCAGCTCTCACTTCCATACATCACTACTGGGAAAACCATAGCTTTAACAATACGGACCTTTGTCGGCAAGGTGATGTCTCTGCTTTTAATTCTGCCTCCAGACTGTTATTCAGTTCCAATCTTAATGATAATCCCTTATACAACAGTTACAATGTTTTAACCTCAGTGTTGACTCATTTAATAATTCATGAATCCGCAAATGAAGCTCTCCTTTATTCTTCCTGTGTGTGGTATTTATTTTAACCAAATTATTACTTTTTGTCCTTGCCAAATATTATGTCTATCTTGGTTATTCCTGATCCCCATCGTGCCTTGTGGCATTGTTGTCTCAATGTTGTTCTAAAGCAATCTCTCTTCCTTTTTTTTCAACTCAGGAAGTAGTTGCAAAGCTCCATCACTGCTCTTTTTCAGCCTAGGGAAAGGAGTAGCCTTGCACCCCGCCAAAGCCCTGGCACATCTCCAAGTTCTCCCTTCTCCGTCAAACTGAAAAGAAGCCTAGCTATTATTACTCACAAAAGAGTGACAAAGCCCTGGCAAGTCCCCAAGCTCCAATTTTTCTCCGCTCAGCCAGAGATAAAGTGAAAGTTAACTCCATCCAGTTGTTACGAATTCCAAGTCTTTTAAAAATTATCCCATTTTATTTTATTTAGTTCTGTTTCACATTGTTATCTATATCTGTATTCTCATTTCCCCTCATCGTCACTTGCTATATAAAAAAACATTTTCACATTCTTGGGTGCTTTGCTGAGCAATTTATGAAGCAGCTTCTTCAGAGCATCAGAGGTTAATTCCCTGCTCACACTTTTCTCCAGCGTAAATTCAATAGTCTGTATTTATGACTGGCTATCATCAATCATCATATCTAGAAAAATCATATAAGGCAGCTGCTGAACACATGTTTGCAAATATTCTATTGTACACACAGAGAAAAGCACAAAATGCAGAAAAGACAGGTTTCTTAATTCTTTAATTTTTCTTCCTTATTAGCTGTTCCCTATTGTTCAGCTCAGGCCTTAGTATCATTATATAACATTTGGGGGAAAAGATGCAAACCAGCAGCCCACCACCGGAGGCTAAGATAGAGAAGATCTCCACAGCTACCATATATTTTCCCTTGGTGCTCAGGTAGGAAGGAATAAAGGACAGCCAAACACTGCAGAAGACCAACATGCTGAAAGTGATAAACTTGGCTTCGTTGAAACTGTCTGGTAACTTCCTAGCGAGGAAAGCCACAACAAAACTTACAGTTGCCAGGAAGCTCATGTAGATGAGGACACAGTAAAACATGGCCACATTCCCCTCATTACATTGTAGTATGATTTCTTCTGTCACTGAGTACACGTCCACATCAGGGTATGGGGGAGAGGTTGCCAGCCACACAGTACATATCCCTGCTTGAACTATGGAGCAGGAAAGGAGAATGGAGTGGCCTAGTCCTTTCCCCACCCATTTCCTCATCCTGGATTCTGGTTTTGTAGCCATGAAGGCCAAAACCACAGTTAAAGTTTTTGCCAGGACACAAGAAACAGCGGTTGAGAAGATGATACCAAAAGCTGTTTGTCGGAGGAGGCAGGTCACCTTCTCAGGTCGACCAATGAAGAGCAATGCACAAAGGAAGCAGAGCAGGAGAGAGATGAGGAGAGTGTAGGTAAGGTTTCGGTTGTTTGCAATGACAATGGGTGTGTCATGGTGTTTCATAAATATACCTAGTACAAGAGCTGTGATCAAGGAAAGGGAAAGAGAGAAACAAGCTAAACTGATTCCCAAAAGTTCTTCATAAGACAAGAAGCTGATATCCTTGGGTAGACATGCATCCCGGTTCTTGCTTGGATATTCTTTGTCTGGGCATTTATTACAGTCATTCATATCTGGGGAAAAAAATACGGTAATGACCTTTAGCTCATATCATGTCAACTTCCTGAAATGTTGACTTTCTGTCTGAGAAAAAAAGAGCTCTGTTTAATTCTGTCTGATGCTCTGTAATGTATTGTTGGATATAATCGTTTCAGAACTATTTGGTCTGTAAATGACAAAACCAGGGCTATTCGTCCTCATGCTTTTGTAACGTATCACTCCACTAGCCTGGGTGCAGCCTGTGTAAGTCAGAAGGAATGAGAAAGCTCCTTCTAGGACTTCTGGGGTATTGGAAATGGCTGTGGAGCACGGGTCTTGATCGTCGAGAGATGAAAGGGGGAAGCACAAATGCACTTTGTACCCCTAGAAGAGGCTCAAAAGGGAATTTGGGCACTGGTTTCAATGGTGCTGAATTTTGTGCTCTCCAAAAAAAAAATAAGATGGTTTAGACAGAAAAAAATTGAATTTGCGAATAAGCCCGGAAAATATCTTGCGTGGCAAATGAAAAAGAGGGAACTGGGAAAACAAATAAATAGAATAAGAGTGGGAGAGAAAACAATAGATGACCGTTTCTTAATAACTAAAAAGTTTGTGAAATTCTATGAAAACTTATATAAACCAGAGGTAGGCAAAGAAGAACAGATAGGAACATATTTACAACAACATAAAATACCTGACATAAGAGAAGAGGAATTGCAAAAACTAAACGCCCCAATATCGGAGACTGAAATAATGAGAGCAATACAGAAATTAAAAACAGGCAAATCAGCAGGCCCCGATGGTCTCCCATTGGAATATTATAAAAAATTGGCGGAAATATTGATAACACCGCTTAAGGAGATTATGAACAAAATCTTAGAGAGTGGCAGCATGCCTGACTCTTGGTCAGAGGCGTATATTACCCTTATCCCCAAGCAAGGAGGAGATTTGGAGCTGTTGTCAAACTTCAGACCAATCTTGCTTCTTAACTGCGACTATAAGATCTTTGCAAATATACTTGCCAACAGACTAAAGGAGGCCATACAGGAGGTTATACACCCAGATCAAGCGGGGTTCCTTCCAGGGAGATTGATAACAGACAACACAAGGAACATTGTGGATATAGTAGAATTTCTGGAAGTTAACAACGAAAGGAAAGCAGCACTACTACTCCTGGATGCAGAAAAGGCATTTGATAATGTCTTCTGGCAGTATATAAGGAAACAACTAGAAATAATGAACATCGGGGAAAAGTTTAAAAAGGGAATTGGAGCCATATATGATAAACAATCAGCGAGACTATTAGTTAACGGTAATGTGACAGAGAAAATCAAAATTGGCAAAGGAACAAGGCAGGGCTGTCCAGTATCACCCCTGCTCTTCATTCTAGCATTAGAACCCCTTCTACAGGAAATCAGAAATAAAGATACTATAAAAGGAATAAGAGTCGGGGAGAGGGTGTACAAACCAAAGGCGTTTGCCGATGACTTGATTGTAACAACTCAAGACAGAGTATACCAGCGGTGATGGAAACAGTTGTAAATTTTGGAAAACTAATGGGAATGAAAATAAACTTCCAAAAAACAAAAATGACAACCAAAAACCTAACACAGGAAGAGAAAAAAGAATTGCAGGAAAAGACAGGATTAGAAATAACAAACAAAGGGAAATATCTGGGAATTTGGATATCAGACAATAATTTAAATTTATACGAAGACAATTACAACAAAACATGGAAGGAGATAAAAAGAAATATGGAAACATGGAACAAACTTCATCTATCACTATGGGGGAGAATATCGGCAGTTAAAATGAACATCTTGCCAAAAATGATGTTTTTATTCCAAGCCATCCCAATATTAGGAGGATCTAAATGCTCTAAAGAGTGGAGAAGGGAGATAGCAAGGTTCGTGTGGAACGGCAAGAAACCTAGAATAAAGCACCAACTTTTGATTGATAGAAAAACGAGAGGAGGAGTTGCATTGCCTGACCTAGAACTCTATCACGCAGCAGCAGGCCTAATTTGGTTGGGGGAGTGGATCAAATTAAAAAGAACAGATATTCTAGATTTGGAAGGCCATGATGCGAGATTTGGATGGCACTCCTATCTAATATATTGGAAAATCAAGGCACACAGGGGGCTCTTAAATCATATAGTAAGGAAATCCTTGTTTAAAATTTGGACAAAATATAAAGGAATATTAGAGTCCAAAATCCCACTTTGGACATCACCGCTGGAAGCCATAGCGGTGAAAAGAAAAAAAAAAATATGAGAAATGATTGGCCAACATATAGAGATGTATTAGAAATTAAAGAAGGAAAATTAGTGTTGAAAAAATATGAGGAAATTAAAAAATATCTAACAGATTGGCTTCAATATTTTCAATTAAATCAAAAATTTAAATTAGACATAAAAGAAGGATTGGCAACTGAAACATCAAAATTTGAAACAAATTTAATCAGGTTTAAAAAGAAGAATATTTCCTTGGTATATGATTACCTCCTGGAGTGGGAAACGAAGGAAGAGCAGACTAAAGTGGTGATGATCAAGTGGGCCCAAGACTTTGGCCACAACATTCAAATAGAGCAATGGGAGAAAATGTGGGCAGATAATATGAAGTTCACAGCATGCTATAGTCTGCAGGAGAACAACATGAAGATGTTTTATAGGTGGCATCTCACCCCCCCCCCCAAATTAGCAAAAATGTACGGAGGGCCGAGCCCCCAATGCTGGCGTTGTAAAAAAGATACTGGATCATATTACCACATGTGGTGGACTTGCCAGGAGATCAGAAGATATTGGAATAATATACATGAAGAAATAAAAAAAAATATTTAAACAACCAATCAAGAAAAGGCCGGAAATATTTTTGTTAAATATATTACCACCAGAAATCCAAAAAGAAACAAAATCTTTACTGCTGTATGCAATGACTGCGGCCAGGGTATTAGTGGCAAGAAAGTGGAAGAACCGCTCTACCCGCCGCATGCTCCCATGCCCGCTCCCCCAGTCAGAGGGGCCACCGGGTTCTCCTGCTCAACCACAACCTCTCAGGTTCCCCAACAGCCTCTCGGAATCTGTTCCGAAGACTGACACACTTCTTCTCTTTAGCCGTTTTAAATTAAAAAGAAAGGAAAGAGAAAGGGTCCTCCCCCCCCCAATGCATCCCCTCTCCCCAGCGGCCTCCACATGTCCACCTTTGGTCAGGACCTACAACTGGGCTGCCTCCCCCTCCCTGCCGGAATCCAATGGGGGGAACTGACAGCCCCCCCCCAATATCTCCATATCTTGGACAACTCCTTCTGGGAGACCAGGGGCCAGATCCTCTCCCTTCGACGCCCTCACCTCTCCTCTCCATCCCAGCCCCGGCATTTTTGCCTCCCCGAAGCGACTACACCTCGCCCGCCTACCCCCTCAACCATAGGGATTCAACGGGGGAACTGCCAAAACCCTCCACAAAATGTAGGTATGTGAGGAGGGGAAAGAGAGGGGTCTGGGTGGAGGTTAACATGGCGTCGGGAAAACATGACGTCACTCACCAGGGGAAACAGAGAGAGGGGTGTTGGTTTTTTTTTTTGAATTATATTTTATTGATTTTATATTATAAAGAGAACAAACATACAAAAGAAAAAATACATAACATTTTTTTCCCCACTGACTTCCGTCCACCCTCCCAGGGCCCTCTCCTCCCACCAGAGGGACCCCCGAAAGGTAGGCAGCCAGCAGTGTTTCATTTTATGGTTGAATTTCTCCCCACCCCTCCCTCCCCTCCCCGGAACCCCCCCTGCCACCGAGAGGCTCTAAGAGAGGGAACGAAGGGGGGGGCATCCATCCAGCCAATTATCCAAACAAAAGAAAAAAAAACCACGAGAAAAATGGAGGGGGAGCAAAAAGAAAAAAAAACCCCTAAAAAGAAAAAGATAAGAAAAAAGAAAAAGAAGAAAAAATGAAACTAAAAAGGAAAAAAATAAAAAATAAAAGAAAAAGGACTTCCCCAACCTCCCCCTACCCCGATTTCCATTTTCAATTCTTATTTAGCAGTATTCTTATTCTTATTCCCATTCTATTACCACAAAAAAAATTGACCTTATGTTATAAAAACTATCCCAATTTTTAAATCCTCTTTAATCAAACTAAATTAATATTTTCGAATCTTTTCATAATCAAATCTACTCATTACTTTTTTTTTGACCTGCCTATTTTTTATCCTCCAAAGAACCTCTTTATTATTCTTACTTTCACAAATTTTTAACTATCGTGATTTTCCCCTCCCCACCCCGGTCACGGCCTTTCCCTTCCAGTCCAGTAAGTTCCAAAATCGTCAGTCCAATTATCAGTCCTTTTTGTCTATCCTAAATAGTTAAATATTCAATCTTCCTTCAACCCACCCCCCTCCTGACCTGTTTCAAAATCCAAACCCCTCTGTCTCCCCCTCCCCAGTCTTCTTTTCTTCTTTGCTGTCCATTTTTCTCATGGGTGTTCTGTCTCTCCTGTAACTCTTGCATTGCTGACTCCTGTGATCCATCTTTATTCTTTTTATTTTCCTTTTTCCCATCACTCAGTTCATACGACCATTCCTCATCTTGTGCCCTTTTTTCAGTTAAAACCTTTTCCTGTAATTCTTGTGTTCTTTCTTTAAACAAGTCCTCTTTTTGCAAATCTTGCTCCTTTTCATTTGGCAAATCCCGTTCTCTGAGCTCCTGTAGGTCTTGGTTTATTTCCAGCAGTTGTTGCTGAGTCTTATACGTCTCTATTCTGAATTCCCATAAGAGTTTTATCACTTTGTCCTTGAACGCAGATGTGTGGTCTTTTGTTGCCATTTTTCCAGCTTGCCGAGGGTGGAGCGAGGCTTGAGAACCAGGAGATGGTTACAAAAGACATATATTGTCACAAGTCCAAACTGGAAACTGTATATCCAATCCATAATATGTAACTTCAACTTTAAAATTATTTCAGACAGTCAATCAAAAAGTTTTTAAGTATCAAATCCTTGTTAACATCCATCTTCACAATCAGCTTATTGTCCTCTCCGGGCTGCCGATTTCGGGGTAGAGAGAAGCTCTCCCTTTCTTGAAATGCAGGGAATATCAGCCTTGAAATAAATCTCACCCCTTTACCTCCGGAGGTAATTCTTTAAAATAGTCTCTGAAGGAGTTCAAATAATATACTGCTTTTCGCCGGCACTGGTCTCCCTTTTTATTACACTGCTTCTTAAATCAATCAGTGGGAGAAGGTGGCTTCCGTTTTTTCCCCTTACTCCCGTTTACCAAATTATAGTCCAATATCGTAATATTTTCAAGCTTTACTCACGGGTTTCAATTTTCTGAATCAGCAAATTTGGAAGAATCTGCCGCTCACCACCACCGGCTCGAAGCTTCACTTCGCTGAGGTAACGCTGGTCTCCAAAATGGCCCCCGCGACTGCAACCCTTTCTCTCCGGGGCTCTTATTAGAGCTCACCAGAGGATCGGGGAATCGCTAAAAAATGGGGCACCGCTGGAGCTTTGTTTCCAGAACTCTCTATCTGGAACTCTTTTGGGGCGCTGCGGCGCTTTCGCAGCCTCCCCCCCCCCTCAGCAAAGCCGGGCTGTCTCGGCACTCGAGACAAACCCCGCCGGCCAGATCGGGCGACAAACCGGAAGTCCAGAGAGAGGGGTGTTGTTACCTCATCCACCTCTCCTGCACAACGGAGGCCCTGACGGAGCCACAGCAATTCGTGGCCGGGTACAGCTAGTATTTAAATAAAACAAAAAAATGAATGCGAAAATCTTAACTTGGAATGTAAATGGAATAACAATAAATTCAAAGGGAATAAAATTGAACACATATTACACATATTTACCAAGGTGGGGGTGGGGTGGGGCTTCAATGAGAAAAAAGACTGCCTCCTCCTCTGTCCTACTGCACCTGAGGATTCCTTGGTGGCAGGGGAATCTTTGGGAGGGGGTGGGGGAGGGGCAGTATAATATATGCAAGAAAAATTGTGATAATGGATTTTATAGCATCAGACAAGACAAAAAAATGAGGTGTGGTAATTTATGCAACAGACATATACAATGCTAAACAGTTATTTAAAGATGAGGATGGAAGAATGATGGCTATACAGATAACATTACAAGGTGATTTTTTTTAATTGGAATCAATGCCCAAACACCTCTCAATCTATTTATTTCTCCTACCATCCTGGTTTGCAATCTTCCCCTCTGGACATGGGATGCAATCGTAGCAGCAAGGGGGCTGTCCCTCCTTCACTTTCTTGCTGGATCCCGGAAGACATCTCTCAGTACATACAGAAAGAGGCTGAGTCTAATCCATAAATGAAAGAGCAGAAGGGTCATCAAGAGACTAATGAGTTCAGAACCCTTTATGTTCCCGGGCCTTTCTCTATGTGACTAAACTGACACAGACTTTCAGTAATGTGTAATTGCAATACAAAGAGCCATTGCTTATTTTCTTATTATTATTAATAGTAATGTTTGAAATTATGTGATATTCCCTCTATATTGCTCTAGGATGTGCAGTGCCCCATCTGTTCTGTAAAGATAGCTTTGTCTATTAAGGTGCACTTTGAAGTTACTCTAGTTTCCCTATTGATTTTGTTATAATTTTTACTTTTCAGTATTTTGTCCCCTTGGTAGACAGCTCTAGAACTGATTTTGGACCCATCAGATGCTGCCTGGATAAGAGTTCCGAAAATTCTACCCAGAGTGGCTGGAAAACCCCACCAAGATTGGGGATGATATTATAGTTGTTCTTGTTTTTATTTTTTGAGGAAGACAATTTTTGTGAATTCCAAGACAAAAATATGAATGGAAAAGAAGCTATCCAAGACCTATGGCACTCCTTGGCATCCTGCCAAACAATTCTGAGCATGTTAAGAAAAGAAAAATACTTTTGAATACATATTTTGATATAACTCTTTTTAAAAGACTAATGCATCCATTTCTAATGCTCAGTCGCTTGCTCTTCACCCCTTTCTTCTCATGTCCCTCCTTCACTCTCTCATTCTCCACCACTTCTCCTCCTTCCACCTCTTCCACCAGCACCCTGAGAAGATGAGTGTTCTCCTGCACCTGCTGCTGTCTGTTCTCAGTTTCTTCCTCTGGTATTATTATGCCTCCTTTCCCAACCTTTTTAGGAAGAAAGACAATGTCCTGAGACTTATCAATTCATACATCATCTTTCACTCTTGTCAGAAATAAAAAAATCCGTATTTAATAAGTGTAAAGCAATCCCAATTTCTTTGGTTTATTTTAAAATAGTTTTCTTTTTCTACTTAGGATTCTGGTTGAAGTCCTCCAATGGGGGTAGAAATTATCCATTTTATTTGTCCAATTTAACACTTGTGTGCACTTTTTGATATAAGGTTGCTTCAAGTTCAAAAGGATCATCAAGATGATAGCTTCATGGTTTCTGAGCTTCAAACTCTTGTGAGCTGGCTCTATATGACTGAAAGAAAACCTGCCCTCCTGTCTCCAGCCCTTTTCACAGAAAAACTGATATTTCACCTGGGCCTATTGACCCACATTCAGATGAAGGATTGTGTTATGCAAAAACCACATTTGCTTGGATGCAGCTTGTAGTGGGGTCTGTGAATGGTTTGGATTAGGCTGAGAAAACCTAGCTTTTCTTATTTTCGTCTGAAGTAGGATCCCCCTAAAGTCTATTCACACTGTTAGACTTGCTTAACTGTATTTTGTAGTAAAAGGGTTCTTATGTTTTGTAACCTCCTTAATAAAATATTTGCCTTGTTTCCTTGTGTGGCTTCTAGCAGTAAACTTTTGGCTCTTCATCTGCTACCTGAATGCTTTGGTCTTGAAGCTCAGAAGAGAGTGAGTAAACATGCTGGTGGATAATGACTGCTTATTCAATACTGAATTTCTTTTTAATTAGCAAACAATGCAACTCTACCTGGTTAAACCAACTGTGCCATGTAATGGCATCTTCATCAAGGACCAATGATTGGTCTGGTGGAGCCTGCGGTTCTATCCTCCCAACTCTCACTCTCCACAAACTTTGGTTGGCAAATATAATCCAATTGATAATATCCAAGCCAGATGCTGCCTCTCCATTCTGGTTGATGACGACCACATCTCCTGCCGTATTGTTAAATGAGATACGTCTCAGAAAGTGATGGAGCTAGATTGAAAACCGAAAAGACAAATGTTTGGAAAGGGCTGCTGTCTAATACAGGGAGGAGCATTTTTCCCCTATGAGCTGAACCTACAGCAAATGATGAGGGGTGATTCAGTCAACTGTCAGTGGATTCAGGTCCAAGCACGGAGAGAGTCAACTAACACAGTTCTCTCTCTACACCTTCCTTACAATCCTCTGAATGTCCACAAATATGTGTAAGTGGTGAGGTTCCCCCCTCCCTCCCCTCCCCGAAGCTCTCAGAAGAAAAGGCGGGGTCTGTTGTCATTTGCAAGTAGAACAATATAGGGGGAATCATCTAGGATACTATCATATCAGTGCCACCTCTTACTTTGACTGCAGAGTTATAAATTCAGTTCTGGGTTCTTCTTCCTCATGCACTAGTGCAAATGCTTGACCTCTGAGAGGAAAGAGCAAGCTGAAAGCATTTTGGGAACCCATACAGTGTCAAAAAGTAACAGGGCTTTGCCAGTTGAGGATGTTCAGCCTTTACCTGCCAAAATTCTTGATTTGGATTCTTCCCTCTCCCTCCATATGCAATTACTCTGTGTCTGAGTCTGGATGTGGACATGGCATGCAAAGCATGGGCCATGGCGTAGACAGCACTGTGGATGCTGTAACTGTGGCCTGTCATGCTCATTTCAAAAAGTGATCCAGGAAGGCTCTCCAGCTTCTCTTCTCCTGTGCATCTTGTCTGTGCATTCCCCTCCATCTTGTCTGAAGTGATATCTGGGAATTCACATTCAAAGGCCTGTTGCCAGAATTCCCTGATAAAACCGTCCCCTTCTGTGCTGGAAGGGTTTCTGTGCAGAACATACTGATGAAATCCTGTTGGGTTTCTAAAATGAATTTCAAATGCTATAGCTCCATTGAATATTCCTGAATCCCAGTTCCTTTGAAAGACAAATGAAGCAAACTCAACCTGGTCTGTTGATATCCATACTTTACTTTTAACATTATTTTTTATGTCATCATCTTCTGATAGGTTTGGAAGCCATTTAAAAGCTGCCATGGAACTAGAGTCTCCAGAGGCAACCACTACATTAGCTTTGCTGATAAACAGTTTCTGGCTTATTGTTGCACCCTGTTCTAGCATTCCAGTAAGTTCAGAAATAAAACTAAAATTGGGAATTCTTTCTATGAATGCAAAGCAGACACCACTCTTGGTAAACATTGGGAAAATGGTTTGCACAAATCTTTCTCCCTTGTCATTATCTGTTGCAATGACTCCAATCCACGTCCACCTGAAATGCAGAAGCAAAGAGAGAATCCCCTTGTACTGAAGGGCTTCTGGGGCTGCCATCTGGTAGAAGGGAAGACCTGGGCTTTTATCATTCATCATTGGAGCAGAGCCATAAATGAGCTAAAGAGGGAATGGAGGAAGAGAAGAGACAAAATAAGCAGAGCTCTTTTAAACTATTCATATACATTATTTGGTGAATCCTGTTAGTCAGACATGCCCATTTATACAAAAGACACACATATGCAGATAGGCTGAAAATTGAGGTCATCTCCCATTCCTGCTTGTAAAACATTCACTCTGTTGACCTGAGAGGGGCATTTTCCCTGTTATGTTCTTAAACAAACAAACAAACAAACAAACAAACAAACAAACAAACAAACCCCTTTTGTGTACTTTCCCAATTGGGCAGGGTAAAGCTGATTGGAGGGACACACCATGCCCTAAAGAGAGTATTGCCTAACACTGCGCTAGACATTATTTACTGCAGCCACATCAGAATTGCAACTTGGGCCAGATACACATTTCTTCTCTGGAGTTTCTGTCATCTTCATGACGGATCCCAGCACACAGCAGAACTTCGATTTCTGCCTCTTCTTTCTCAAGACTTCTTAGACTTCGTCTATCAACATTTATTTCACTTTGGAACCAGATGCTCAATATGATTGCTATTCTCCTGCAGAACTGGACCGTATCTGCAATTTACCATAACTCCATAGTGTGTTTAATTTGAAAGCCCTTTCCCCCTAAACATTCACATATTGGGAGTGTTGTACTTGGACTTCCTTGTGAATTTTTATCCTGTAAGCAATTCCCCCACTTCCCCTGCAACTCAGTTCAGGTATCCTTCACATTAATCAGGAAATGCTTCATATCCAAAAATGGCTGGTGAGGGTGGAGTGCATGGTTCTGCCCCCAATTTCATCCTCACCCTGAACTGGGGATACACTCTGAACTGGTGCTGTGAATTCAGCCTCACTCTCTATGCAAGCTAATAGAGGTATTGTACATGGGTGTCTTACCTGTGGAATCTTATAGATATCCAAAAGAGTTGCCACATAAAATGAGATTTCAGAATCAAGTCCCCCAACGACCCCAGCCAGATTATTTTCAACATCACATATATAGTTTGGGACAAATTTCTCCACCATGGATAAAAGCAGCAGTGTGGCAAGATATGTGCGCCTTGCATTTTTATAGCTGTCATATAAGTGAAAACCCAAGGTGATATTGGGTAAGACGTGAGGGTCTTCATTGATCTCCTTGACTGCAAATGCCAAGGCCACAATGTGCTGGTAAAGCTTAGGCACCACCCTAGAATGAGATTTCCAAACAGTATCAGAAGAAACAGATATGATTAGGAATAGTTAATCATGTGGAGTTCAGTGGAGTTAACTCCCTGTCCATTCCGCTGCTGAACAGTTCCTATAATCAGCAAGTTGTACCTGATGTTTAGACAGAATCTCCTTTTTTGCAACTTGAATCCATTGCTTCGGGTCCTACCCTCTAGAGCAAGAGAAAACAAGCTTGCTCCATCTTCCTCGTGACAGCCCTTGAGATATTTGAAAAGGGCTATCCTATATCCCCTTAGTCTTCTATTTTCATAGCTAAATAGCTCCATTCTGTTAAGGCCAATGGTATCTAGACCAAGGGTTGCTAATATGATGCCCATAGGAACATTGGAACCCCTGGGGTCTTTCCCTGAAACATCTGAAGTCTTTCCTTGACATTTACAAAGTCATTATGAAACAAATTTTAGCCTAAGATCAGGAAACGAAACAATATGAGATTCAGCTTCTGTAAAGCTTTTTAATTCATTTACACTAACACTCCTGTTAGTCTATCAAAATCGGATGTTCAAAAAGGCTATCTCAGACACATAAATATGTATACATTTCAATAGATTTATATTCATTTCCCTATCGAGAAATGGGATCTTCTAGAGTATTCTCTTAATTCAGAAGACAATCCTATGTATTTTTACATCAGCATATGTCCCAATGATATCAAAAGTGGTTATCTCTTGGTCAATGGCTAGAGGTTTGCAGTTTCAGTCATTATTCTGAGGCTGCAAATCTAAGTGACCTTTACTCTGCTGTAATGAATGAGTCGCTTAGTTCTTACACAAGCTCTTCAGGCAGCGCTGGTGGGGGTTCTTCAGTGAATGTTGCTGGAGAGGACATGATGCCACCATGGAAAACTATGCCACCAATGAGGAACTCTCCTGGCTGATGGTACGTTTGAAGTGGACGGTGTGGACTTTGGAGCCTGCATTTTTCTATGTGAGCCTGACATACATTGTAAGAAATCAGTTCCAGTAG
Source organism: Zootoca vivipara (assembly GCF_965207765.1). Taxonomy (NCBI): domain Eukaryota; kingdom Metazoa; phylum Chordata; class Lepidosauria; order Squamata; family Lacertidae; genus Zootoca; species Zootoca vivipara. Next base: position 41,657,229 of record NC_142595.1, read on the forward strand.
CAAGACCACTAAAACCACCATCCATACAAGGGCAACTGTTTGTTCTACACAGAAACCATTATTTCTTCTCCACGATAAAAATGGTCTCATTTTAATGGTAGTTCAGTTTCCTGAGAAAATGCAATCTGGGAGTATCCCAGACAGTATTTAAGTAAATCTGGTTATGTTACAGCATCCTTTGTGTTATGTTGCCAGTTGCCAGTGAAAACGCAGAGGGATTTTTGAGGAGCAGCAGATTTAATCATAGACCTGTTAATAACCAAGGAGGAAAGTAGGTATTCAGTGCTAGGTTTTCCCTGTGGAATTGCTGAAGGAAATGTGTTTGTCACATACTCAGGACTGTTATTGTTAATTCCCTTTCATTAGCTAATAAGGGACCAGTGGCGTATTGGTGAAGTTAGAAGTTAGAAGTTCATCCTAGAAGACCTTGTATCCAATGGAGATCCCAAAAATTAGGATGGTGGTCAGGATCTTGGGATTTGGCTGAGCAGACCTATATTCACCACACCCATGTGGCATGACTGCAACAGCACGCATAGTAGTTACTTGGGACAAAGCTTCCATCGGTTTTTTAAATCACTTGTAAAATATGGTGAATTTTACAACAATATCTTTAGTAGTCTGAAATGAAACCTTTAGCTTTCCATTCAAAATTTAAATTATTTGTTCCTAAGGGTTCCTTTTTAAACTTTAGTATGGGGGGAGGGGGAGACATTAAATTCAGAGAAGAATGAAGAGTGGCTCTGCTATGGTTCATGCCCACATAGCTGTCTGTGTTCCTTGTTGGTATCAGGGTACTTTGTCAGGGAGAAAAGCTACATGACCTGCTCTATTGACTTGTTCATGCTTTAATTCTTTCTTAGAATAATTCTTTCTTAGAATAAACTGTCTCCTGCTGTTTAACTCTGGCCTTAGCAAAATGATATAACATTTGGGGGAAAAGATGCAGCCCAATAATCCAAAACAAGAGGCCAAAATAGAAAAGATCTCCACAGCCACCATATACTTTCCCTTGGTACTCAGGTAGGTAGGAACAAAGGACAGCCACACACTGCAAAAAACCAACATGCTGAAGGTGATAAACTTGGCTTCATTAAAACTGTTGGGTAACTTCCTGGCTAGGAAGGCTACACTGAAACTGACCATGACCAGCATTCCCATGAAGCCTAGGACACAGTAGAACATGGTGACTGATCCTTCGTTACATTGCAGTACAATTTCTTTAGTCCCTGAGTGCTTGTCTAAATGAGGGAGTGGGGGAGCAACTATCAGCCAGGCACTGCAAATAATCATTTGAACAAGGAAGCTGAAAAGAACAATAGAGATGGACACGTGTTTCCCTACCCATCTCCTGATTCTGGACCTGGCTAGGTAGCCATGAAGGCTAGAACCACTTTAGTTGTTTTTGCTAAGATGCAAGACACTACTACTGGGAAAGCAGTTTGGAGGCAAGTTATTTTTGTGGGCTGGTCAATGAATAGCAAAGGACAGAGAATGAGGGCTATGAGGAGAACATAGGTGAGGGTCTGATTGTTGCCTTTCACAATGGGAGTCTCTTTGTGCTTGAGGAAGATCCTAAGCACCAAAACTGTATCAATCATAAATTATAGCCACCTCAGAGATAGTTAGAAAAGGGAGTCTTTTGCAAACCCCATGCCCATCAGGGTTCTTATGTGTTTTGGGGATGAGAAGTTAATGTCACTTAACTTTGGACAAGTTGTTATTTCTTTATTTTTTCTTCCTTATTAGCTGTTCCCTATTGTTCAGCTCAGGCCTCAGAATGATTACATAACATTTTGGGAAGAAGATGCAAACCAGCAGTCCAACACCGGCTAAGATTCTACTGTACACAAAGAAAAAAGCACAAGATACAGGAAAGGACAGGTTGCTATTTCTTTAATTTTTCTTCCTTATTAGTTGTTCCCTATTGTTCAACTCAGGCCTCAGAATGATTATATAACATTTTGGGAAGAAGATGCAAACCAGCAACCCAACACCAGAAGCTAAGATGGAGAAGATCTCCACAGCTACCATATATTTTCCCTTGGTGCTCAGGTAGGAAGGAATAAATGACAGCCAAACACTGCAGAAGACCAACATGCTGAAAGTGATGAACTTGGCTTCGTTGAAACTGTCTGGTAACTTCCTGGCGAGGAAAGCCACAGCAAAACTTACAGTTGCCAGGAAGCTCATGTAGATGAGGACACAGTAAAACATGGCCACAGACCCTTCATTACATTCTAGTATGATTTCTTCAGTCTTTGAGTGCATGTCCACATCTGGGTATGGGGGAGAGGTTGCCAGCCACACAATACATATCCCTGCTTGGACTATGGAGCAGGAAAGGAGAATGGAGTGGCCTAGTCCTTTCCCCACCCATTTCCTCATCCTGGATTCTGGTTTTGTAGCCATGAAGGCCAAAACCACCATGAAGGTTTTTGCCAGGACACAAGAAACAGCGGTTGAGAAGATGATGCCAAAAGCTGTTTGTCGGAGGAGGCAGGTCACCTTCTCTGGTCGGCCGATGAAGAGCAATGCACAAAGGAAGCAGAGCAGGAGAGAGATGAGGAGAGCGTAGGTGAGGTTTCGGTTGTTTGCAATGACAATGGGTGTGTTGTGGTGTTTTATAAATATACAAAGTACCAGAGCTGCGATCAGGGAAAGGGAAAGAGAGAAGCAGGCTAAACTGATGCCCAAAGGTTCTTCATAAGACAAGAAGCTGATATCCTTGGGTAGACATGCATCCCGGTTCTTGCTTGGATAGTCTTTGTCTGGACATTTTTTACAGTCATTCATATCTGGAAAATAATAATAAGGAAATGACCTTTAACTCATGGCATGTCATCTTCCTGAAATGTTGACTTTCTGTTTGAGAAGAATAGAGCTCTGCTGAAATTAAAACACATGTTTAATACTGTCTGATGCTCTGTAATGTTTTGTTGGATTTAATCAGTTCAGAGCTATTTGTTCTGTAAATGGCACAGCCAGGGCCATTCCTCCTCATGCTTTTGGAACGTATCATTGCACTAGCCTGGGTGCAGCCTGTGTTCATTCATTAATAAGGATTGAAATAGCCCCTTCTAGGACTTCCAGAGTATTGCAAATGGCTGCGGAGGGCGGGTCTTGATCATCAAGGGGTGAAAGGGGGAAGCACAAAGGCACTGTGAACCCCTATAAGAGGCTCAAAAGGGAATTCTGGGCACTGGTTCCAGTGGCGCTGAATTTTGTGCTCTCCAAACCCTTTCTGAGGCTCTGAAAGATGTGAAGGGGGCGGGGTAGAGATTGAGCGAAAAGCACTATTAATGATGACAAACTCCCGATGAGAAGCCTCAGCCTCCAGACGTGGATGCGGTAACCTTTTATATTAATTTAAAGCAAAGTACTTTAAAATCTGAAGGATTATTTGGAAAAATTAGGATGATTTGGTGTAGAAATGGGTTGATATGAAGAAAGTTCACCCGGATTGTGGTCTCATTTACCCAGCTTGGGACAACTTGCAACTAAACGAGAAGACCATGTTTTAAATCATAAAGAATATCATCTTGCGAAATAAACTGCAAGAGTGAGACAAGCAGTTGTCTTAAAATGGGACTGCGAACCCCCCCCAACCGGTTTGGAAGGGGGGTAGAGGGAAATATTCACACCTGGAACTGAACTTTCTGATAGGAAAGCAGTTAAAACAATGGCTTTTCCTCATACATTTTAATTTTTAACTTTTGTCACTGGACGCTTGGAGGAACAGCAATCAGAGGATTTGGTTTTCCTTTCTTTCTTCCCCCTTTTTCCTTTTTTGGTATGTAAGAAAAAGAACAGTGGGGAACTGTGTCCCTGCCTCAGTCTCAGAGCTTAAATATTTTTTCTTCTGTTGGAAGATACTTTTTTTGCTGTCATAATATAACTGTAACGAAGGGGGTTGTACTTGGTGTTAAATCTGAAGAAATGATTTGGATTAGGCTTCAGTGCAAGCTGAAGAAATGGGTTATCTACTTTTTGTTCCCAATTAAAGCTCCCCCCACCAGTCAGTTAAAGGGGGCAGGGAGAATACAGATGGAAACCCCCTGTTCTCCTAACTTTTAAGTTCTGTTGTGGATGTTGGTGGAGTTCTTGCAAGGGTGGATTAGGCTTGGGGAAGAAAGCTGAAGAGTATTTTGACTTTGTGACCCTTTTTTTCTTATTAACAGGAAACACCATATAAACTCAACAATGGAAGCAGAAAGGAAAGGGAAAGAAGAAAGAAGGAAGGAGGGGGTGAGGAGAGAGGAGACGAAAGGGGAGGAGGACATCTAGTGGTGAAAAGAAGTAATTGCAGGAAAGAAAAAATAGTTGTTGTTTTCCCCCTGGCTGGAACTGAAACAGGGGAAGCAGGGGTCCCAGAGGAAAAGAGGGGAACAAAAGAGTAATGGTATAAAATAATTTAAGGGAAAATAAATATAAGAAAAAAGTTTCTTTTTGAAAATCAAACATGGAAACAAAAAAGTCACAATCAGTGTCAGGAAGTAAAATTACCACACAGACAAGAAGGGGATCTGCAATAGAGACAGAACCAAAGGTGGATATTGCAGACATTTTGATGGATTTGAATAAAAAAGATTTAAGAGAAAATACGGACAACTTAGATAAAATGTCTGGGAAAATAGAACAGAACACCAAGACTGTGGAGGGTTTAACGGGACAGATTAAGCAATTTATGACAAAGATGACAGACTTAACAAAAATCCATGCAAGAGTTAAGGGGAAAAAACTACAAGGCTTAGAGAAAACCAGAAAAAGGACACAAGGAGAAGGAAAAAAAGATGAAAAGGGAACAGGAAAAGATGAGAGAGTATATGACGGAAAACAGGAGGCAACATGGAGATGCAGCAAAAGGAGCTGTTTTTACATTATAGAGGGATCCCAGAGGAGGAGGAGGACATGAGAGAGAGAATTATATCAGAGATTGTTGAAGGCCAGCAAGGCTGAACCTGATGTAAACTGCCAACTAAAACCATTTGGATACAGCAGAGTATGCGCAGATAGACAGGAAGGTTCTTGGCTGCAAAACGTTGGCAAGTAGAATGGACGCAGGAACTCACTGCCACTATGTACAACTTTATTTACAGCAGTCTCCAGACTATATACAAACTTGAATCTTTGGGAAAACAATAAACAGTACAAATCCTTTACTCTCACTACTCTCTCTATACAACCTTCTCCAACCACTATCAACCAACACTAAGAGTCATGATTGTGCCTGCCTTTATTGGCCCCTCAACCAATCACCAAGTTGTTACTAAGGCTATCTCCAGGCAGATTAGAGATAGTTTGTCTTGACCTACTTTTTCTTGGTTATAAGCCAACTCTTAATTGCTCAATGTGAGGAGCTGCAGAATTGCATGTACACACTAAAAACCCAACAGAGATGACACATTGGTTGGGATTGGATGTAGATAATTTGCAGCAATCAATTGATAAAATGTTCAGAGTGAAATCAAGTTACACAAAGAAAAATAAATTATCAGGGGACTGCCTGGTAATTTTTAATTCACGAATGGTAAGCGAGTAATAGAGACGAATCCTTAAGGAAATTCTGATGAGATTGCTGAAAAAGAGATCTAATTATAAAACCCTGACTGACACCATGAAGAATAACAAGATTGCATACAGATGGGAGTTCTCTGAAGGTGTCTCTTTCACATATAAAGGGAAAGAACAAAAATGTAAATGTATACAAGAAATGGAGAAGTTCTGGAGGAAATATAAGAAGGAACTGGGAAGAAAAAACCTGAAGCACTTGGTGGAGAAGGAGAATCAGATTCTGGAAAGGAGGAAGAATTGCAGGAAGAAGATAAACAACAAGATATCAATTGACTGTTTATAAAATATTCAAATAAAACCCAAATTGAATGTGAAAATCTTAACCTGGAATGTAAATGGAATAAGAATAAATTAAAAAGGAATAAAATTGATCACATATTACAAGGAGAAAATCTGGATATTACTGGTTTGCAAGAAACTCATGTTGCAAGAAAACATAGAAAACTATTGATAAATAAAAGATTAGGGATGGATTTCATAGCATCAGACAAGACAAAAAATGAGGTGTGGTAATTTATGGAACAGACATATACAACGCTAAACGGTTATTTAAAGATGAGGATGGAAGAATGATGGCTATACAGATAACATTACAAGGTGAAAAATTGTGATAATTGGAATCAATGCCTCAACACCGTTCAATCCTAAATACTGGGTCTGGATCTATTTAATCTATTTATTTCTCTCACCATCCTGGTTTGCAATCTTCTCCTCCGGACATGGGATGCAATCGTAGCAGCAAGGGGGCTGTCCTTCCTTCACTTTCTTGCTGGATCCCGGAAGACATCTCCCAGTACATACAGAAAGAGGCTGAGTCTAATCCATAAATGGAAGAGCAGAAGGGTCATCAAGAGACTAATGAGTTTGGAACCCTTTATGTTCCTGGGCCTTTCTCTATGTTATTAAACTGACACAGCCTTTCAGTAATGTGTAATGCCAATACAAAGAGTCACTGCTTCTTTTCTTATTAGTAGTAGTAATGTTTGAAATCATGTGATATCCCCTCTATATTGCTCTAGGATGTGCAGTGCCCCATCTGTTCTGCAAAGATTGCTTTGTCTATTAAGGTACACTTTGAAGTAGTTTCCTTGTTAATTTTGTTATAATTGTTACTTTTGAGTATTTCATCCCCTTGGTAGACAGCTCTAGAATTGATTTTGTTGCCTGTGGCTACACCTATTCTTGGACCCATCAGATGCTGCCTGGAGCACAGTTCCGGAAATGCTACCCAGAGTGGCTGGAAAACCCCACCGAGATTGGGGATGGTATTATTGTTGTTCTTGTTTTTAATTTTTGAGGAAGACTATCATTGTGAATTCTAATACAAATATATTCTGGACAAATACATGAATTGGAAAGAAGCTATGCAAGACCTATGACACTCCTCGCCAAACAATTCTGAGCATGTTAAGAAGAAAAAAATACTTTTGAATACATAGTTTGGGATCACTCTTTTAAAAAGACTGATGCATCCATTCTTAATGCTCAGTCGATTGCTCTTCACACCTTAATCCTCAGGTCCCTCCTTCAATCTCTCATTCTCCACCACGTCTCCTCCTTCCACCTCTTCCACCCCCACCCTTAGAAGATGAGTGTTCTCCTGCACCTGCTGCTGTCTGTTCTCAGTTTCTTCCTCTGGTATTATTATGCCTCCTTTCCCCAACTTTCTAGCAAGAAATTCAATGTCCCGGAGCTTATCAATTCATACATTATCTTTCACTGTCAGAAATCAGTATTTAATAAGTGTAAAGCAATCCCAATTTCTTTGGTTTATTTTAAAATAGTTTTCTTTTCTACTTAGGATTCTGGTTAAAGACCTCCAGCTGGGGAAAGATTAATCCATTGAATTAGTCCAATTTACCACTTGTGTCCACTTTTTGATATAAGGTTGCTTCAAGGTCAAAATGATTGTGAGGATGATAGCTTCATGGTCTCTGAGCTTCAAGCTCTTGTGCTGGGGAAATTTACCCAGAGGCTCTATTTGACTGAAAGAAAACCTGCCCTCCTGTCTCCAGGCCTTTTCATAGAAAAAACTGATATTTGATCTGGACCTAATGACCCACATTCAGATGAAGGATTGTGTGGTGCAAAAACCACATTTGCTTGGATGAAGCTTGTAGTGGAGTCTGTGAATGGTTTGGATTAGAGAGAAAAAACCTAGCTTTTCTTAATTTCATCTGAAGTAGGATCCCCCTAAAGTCTATTCACACTGTTAAGCATTTTGTAGTAAAAGGATTCTTCTGTTTTGTAACCTCCTTATTAAAATATTGGTCTTCTAGCAGTAAACGTTTGGCTCTTAATCTGGTACCTGAATGCTCTGGTCATACACCACTCATCAATTTACGACTCAAAAGACAGTGAGTAGACCTGCAGGTGGATAATAATTGCTTATTCAATACTGAATCTCTTTTGAATTAGCAAACAATGCAACTCTACCTGGTTAAACCAACCGTGCCATGTGATGGAATCTTCATCAATGAGTAATGATTGGTCTGGTGGAGCCTGAGGATCTACCCTGCCAACTTTCACTCTCTGCAAACTTTGGTTGGCGAATATAATCCAATTGACAATATCCAAGCTAGATGCTGCCTCTCCATTCTGGTTGATGAAGACCACATCTCCTGCCGTATTGTTAAATGTGATGCTTCTCAGAAATTGATTGAGCTAGATTGAAAACAGAAAAGACAGTGGTTTGGAAAAGACTGCAGTCTAATGAAGGGAGGAGCATTTTCCCCTATGAGCAGAAGCTACAGCAAATGGTGAGGGGTGATTCAGTCAACTGCCAGTGGATTTAGGTCCAAGCTTGGAGAGAGTCAACCAATTTTCTTTCACACGGATGCCTCTCTCTCAGTCTTCCTTACAACCCTTCTCATTCTGAATGCCCACAAGTTAAATACAGTGGTACCTCTACTTACGAATAACTCTACTTATGAATGTTTCTACTTACGAATGGAGCTCCGTCCGCCATCTTGGATGCGGTTTAGATAGGATTTTTTCTACTTACGAATTTTTAGATAGGGTTGCTTCGACTTACGAATTTTTTCTCCCAATGCATTCCTATGGGATTCGACTTACAAATTTTTTCGACTTACAAATGTGTGTTTGGAACGCATTAAATTCGTAAGTAGAGGTACCACTGTATGTGTGAGTAGCAAAGTTCTTCTCTCTGCTACTCCTCCTCCCCCTCACTGAACATCTCGGAGAACACAGCATTAATGTGCAACACCTCCTCTAAGGAAGGATTTGGTTGATATGGAATAGAGGGAATACTGAACATCTCTCTCAACTGTTACCACAGCATTCATATATAGGAAGCTGTGGTAACGGTTGAGAGAAATGTTCAGTGGCAGCTCACTGGGCACTAAAGCTTCCCTCATACAAATACTTTCTCTTCAAACACAGGACAGTACAGTCAAACCTTGGAATTCAAATGTAATCTGTTCTGGAAGGACTTTTAACTTCTGAAATGTTTGATTTCTGAGGCTTTGTTTCCTATTGGCTCTTTATATTCCGATTTGAAAACCGGAACACTTAATCACTTAACTTCTGATCAACGGACATGATCAGAAACCGATCTTTGAATGAAGTGGGATATCATTGGACTGCAAAGCTTCCCTCATACAAATGCTTTCTGCTCAAAAACAGGGCAGTACCTGCTCAAAAAGGACACAACCATCACTTCCCTTCCCTATAGAGTCTTCTGCCATTTGCAAGCAGAACAATATACGGGAATCATCTAGGATACTATCACATCAGTGCCACCTCTTACTTTGTCTGCAGACTTATAAATTCCGTTCTGGGCTCTTCTTCCTCATACACTAGTGCAAATGTTTGAACTCTGAGAAGAAAGAGCAAGCTGAAAGCATTTTGGGAACCCATACAGTGTCAGAAAGTAACAGGGCTTTGCCAGTTGAGGATGTTCAGCTTTTACCTGCCAAAACTCTTGATTTGGATTCTTCCCTCTCCCTCCATATGCAATTACTCTGTGCCTGAGTCTGGATGTGGACATGGCATGTAAAGCATGGGCCATGGCGTAGACAGCACTGTGGATGCTGTAACTGTGGCCTGTCATGCTCATTTCAAAAAGTGATCCAGGAAGGTTCTCCAGCTTCTCTTCTCCAGTGCAAATATTCCCTTCTGCATTGTCTGAAGTGATATCCTGGAATACACATTCAAAGGTCTGTTGCCAGAAGTCCCTGATAAAACCATCCCTATATGTGCTGGAAGGGTTTCTGTGCAGAACATACTGATGAAATCCTGGTGGGTTTCTAAAGTGAATTTCAAAGGCTATAGCACCATTGAATATTCCTGAATCCCAGTCCCTTTGAAAGACATATGAAGCAAACTCAACCTTGGCTGTGAATATCCATACTTTACTTCTTACATTATTATTTATGTCATCATGTTCTAAAAGGTTTGGAAGCCATCTAAAAGTTCCCATGGAACAAGATTCTCCAGAGGCAACCACTACGTTAGCTTTGCTGCTAAAAATTTTCTGGCTTATTGTTTCACCCTTTTTTAGCATTCCAATAACTTCAGAACGAAAACTAAATTTGGGAATTCTTTCTATGAATGCAAAGCAGACACCACTCTTGGTAAACATTGGGGAAATGGTTTGCACAAATCTTTCTCCCTTGTCATTGTCTGTTGCAATGACTCCAATCCACGTCCACCTGAAATGCAGAAGCAAAGAGAGAATTCCCTTATACTGAAGGGCTTCCGGGGCTGCCATCTGGTAGAAGGGAAGCCCTGGGCTTTTATCATTCATCATTGGAGCAGAGCCATAAATGAGCTAAAGCAGGAATAGAGGAAGAGAAGAGACAAAGTAATATTTGCAGAATTCTTTTAAACTATTCATATACATTATGTGGTGAATCCTGTTAGTCAGACATGTCCTTTTCCACCCACCAGGCCTTGCATGCCTTCATGCAGATGGGCTGAAAATTGAGGTCATCTCCCATTCCTACTTCTAAAACATTCGCTGTGTTGACCCGAGAGCGGCATTTTCCATATTATATTCTTAAACAAACAAACAACCCCCTTGTGTGTACTTTCCCAATTGGGCAGGGTAAAGCTGAATGAAGGGACACACCATGACCCAAATAGAGGATTGCCTAACACTGTGTTAGACATTAGTCACTGCAGCCCCATCAGAATTGCAACTTTTGTCAGATACACATTTCCTCTCTGGCGTTTCTGTTGTCTTCATGATGTCTTCATGATCCCAGCACACAGCAGAACTTCCATTTCAGCCTCCTCTTTTCCAAGACTTCTTAGACTTCGTCTATCAACATTTATTTCACTTCGGAACCAGATGCTCAATACTATTGCTGTTCTCCTGCAGAACTGGACTGTATCTGCAATTTGCCATAACTCCAGAGTGTGTGTAATTTGAAAGCCCTTTCCCCCCTAAACATTCACATAATGGTTACAGGTAGGTAGCCGTGTTGGTCTGACGTAGTTGAAACAAAAAATTAAAAAAATTCCTTCCAGTACCACCTTAGAGACCAACTAAGTTTGTCATTGGTATGAGCTTTCGTGCTGAAGAAATTTGCATGCACACAAAAGCTCATACCAATGACAAACTTAGTTTGTCTCTAAGGTGCTACTGGAAGGATTCACATATTTGGTGTGGTGTTGTGAAAAGGAATAATTATTGTATTTGCACTTCCTTGTGAATTTTTATCCTGTAAGCAATTCCCCCACTTCCCCTGAAACTCAATTCAGGAACTCTTCTCATTAAGCAGGAAATGCTTCATATCCAAAAATGGCTGGTGAGGGTGGAGTGCATGATTCTGCCCCCAATTTCATCCTTGCCCTGAACTGGGGATACACTCTGAACTGGTGCTGTGAATTCAGCCTCATTCTCTATGCAAGCTAAGAGAGGTATTGTACGTAGGTGTCTTACCTGTGGAATCTTATAGATATCCAACACTGTTGCCACATAAAATGAGATTTCAGAATTAAGTCCCCCAATGACCCCAGCCAGATTATTTTCAACATCACATGTGTAGTTTGGGACAAATTTCTCCACCATGGATAAAAGCAGCAGTGTTGCAAGATACGTGCTCCTTGCATTGTCATAGCTGTCATATAAGCGAAACCCCAAGGTGATATTGGGTAAGACGTGAGGGTCTTCATTGATCTCCTTGACTGCAAATGCCAAGGCCACAATGTGCTGGTAAAGCTTAGGCACCACCCTAGAATGAGAGTTGTAAACAGTATCAGAAGGAACTGATATATCCATTTACATATCCATTCCATTGCTGAACAGTTCCTATAACCAGTAAGTTTTCCCGATGTTTAGACAGAATCTCCTTTCTTTCAACTTGAATCCATTGGTTTGGGTCCTACCCTCTGCAGCAAGAGAAAACAAGCTTGCTCCATCTTCCTGGTTACAGCCCTTGAGATATTTGAAAATGGCTATCCTATATCCCACCAATCTTCTATTTTTATAGCTCAACATACCAAACCCCCTCAACTTTTCCTCATAAGGTTTGGCTTCCAGACCCTTGATCATATGTGTCCGCCTCTTCTGCACATGTTGTAGCTTCTCAGTATCCTTCTTAAATTGTGCTGAACACAATTGAACACAATACACTAGGTGTGTTCTGCGCAATGCAGAAGAGATCTCTTCTGGGTTTTTTGTTTTGTTTTATTGAGGCACTATGCTTCTGTTGATGCAGACTTGACCCTTTTCAGATTTACTACTGGCAAGCCAGGTGTTCCCCATCTTAAATTTGTGCAGCTGGTATTTCCTGAGTGCAGAACCTGACATTTGTCCCTACTGAAATTCATTTTGTTAGTTTTGTCCCAGTTCTCCATTCTGGTAAGGCCAATGGTTTCTAGACCAAGGGTTGCTAGTGTGGTGCCCATAGGCACTTTGAACTCCTGGGGTCTTTCCCTGAAACATCTGAAGTCTTTCCCTGACATTTACAAAGTTTCTGAGCTCTCTCCCGCAATGACCCCTTCCTTTTTCATGAGGCAGAGATGGTGGTTGTAATTCACAGAATTCTATACTTCATAGTATATATCGTTATTGTGAAACAAACTTTAGCCTAAGATCAGGAAATGAAACAATATGAGCATTTAGCTTCTGTAAAGCTTTTTAATTCATTTTCACTAACACTCCTATTCAGATAAAGTCTATCAAATTCGGCTGTTGAAAAGGGCTATCTCAGACACATAGATATGTACCAGTATACATTTATATTCATTTCCCTATTGAGATGGGAGCTTCTAGATTATTATTTTAATTCAGAAAACATTCCTATGTATTTTTACATCAGCGTATATTGAAGGAAATCAAAAGTGGTTATCCCTAGGTTAATTGGTAGACGTTTACAGCCTAAATTGTTATGCTGAGGCTGCAACTCTAGGTTTGATCATTACTCTGCAGTAATAAATGAGTGACTTAGTTCTTACACAAGCTCTTCAGGCAGCACTGATCGGGGTTCCTCAGTGAAATTTGCTGCAGAGGAGAGGAAGCCACCATGGGAAACAATGCCACCAATGAGGAACTCTCCTGGCTGATGGTACGTTTGAAGTGGACGGTGTGGACCTTGGAGCCTGCATCTTTCTATGTGAGCCTGACATACATTGTAAGAAATCAGTTCCAGTAGCAAGACGACTAAAAACACCATCCATACAAGGGCAACTGTTTGTTCTACACAGAAACCATGATTTCTCTGGCAATAGTATAATCAGCTTCTCCAAGACAATAAAAAGTCTCATTTGAATCGTAGTTAAGTTTCCTGAGAGGATGCAATCTGGGAGTATCTCAGACACTATTTAAGTAATTCTGGTTAAGTTGCAGTATCCTTTGTGTTATGTTGCCAATTGCCAGTAAAAACGCAGAGGGATTTTTGAGGAGCAGCAGATTTAATTATAGACCTGTTAATAACCAAGGAGGAATCTAGGTATTCAGTGCTAGGGATTCCCTGTGGAATTTCTGAAGGAAATGTGTTTGTCACATATTCAGGACTGTTATTTTTAATTTCCTTAATTATATAATAAGGGACCAGTGGTGTATTGGTGAAGTTAGAAGTCAGAAGTTCTTCATAGAAGACCTTGTATCCAATGGAGATCCCAAAAATTAGGATGGTGGTCAGGATCTTGGGATTTGGCTGAGCAGACCTATATTCACCACACCCATGTGGCATGACTGCAACAGCACGCATAGTAGTTACTTGGGACAAAGCTTCCATCGGTTTTTTAAATCACTTGTAAAATATGGTGAATTTTACAACAATATCTTTAGTAGTCTGAAATGAAACCTTTAGCTTTCCATTCAAAATTTAAATTATTTGTTCCTAAGGGTTCCTTTTTAAACTTTAGTATGGGGGGAGGGGGAGACATTAAATTCAGAGAAGAATGAAGAGTGGCTCTGCTATGGTTCATGCCCACATAGCTGTCTGTGTTCCTTGTTGGTATCAGGGTACTTTGTCAGGGAGACAAGCTACATGACCTGCTCTATTGACTTGTTCATGCTTTAATTCTTTCTTAGAATAATTCTTTCTTAGAATAAACTGTCTCCTGCTGTTTAACTCTGGCCTTAGCAAAATGATATAACATTTGGGGGAAAAGATACAGCCCAATAATCCAAAACAAGAGGCCAAAATAGAAAAGATCTCCACAGCCACCATATACTTTCCCTTGGTACTCAGGTAGGTAGGAACAAAGGACAGCCACACACTGCAAAAAACCAACATGCTGAAGGTGATAAACTTGGCTTCATTAAAACTGTTGGGTAACTTCCTGGCTAGGAAGGCTACACTGAAACTAACCATGGCCAAGATTCCCATGAAGCCTAGGACACAGTAGAACATGGTGACTGATCCTTCGTTACACTGCAGTACAATTTCTTTAGTCCCTGAGTGCTTGTCTAAATGAGGGAGTGGGGGAGCAACTATCAGCCAGGCACTGCAAATAATCATTTGAACAAGGAAGCTGAAAAGAACAATAGAGATGGACACATGTTTCCCCACCCATCTCCTCATTCTGGTCCCTGGCTTGGTAGCCATGAAGGCTAGAACCACTATAATTGTTTTTGCTAAGATGCAAGACACTGCTACTGAGAAGATGACTCCAAAAGCAGTCTGTCAAAGGAGGCAGGTTATTTTTGTGGGCTGGCCAATGAAGAGCAAAGGACAGAGGAAGAAGAGAATGAGGGCTAGGAGGAGAACATAGGTGAGGGTCCGATTGTTGGCTTTGATGAGTTTCTTTGTGTTTGATGAAGATCCTAAACAAGATACAAAGGCTTGTTTAGCCAATGAGGTGTTCGAGGCATCTGTGAGGTTGGTGATAAAACACAGAAATCTTAAGTGGGCCCTGGCAGACACAGAAGGTAATTTTACTTCCACTCTTAGGAAAGCTGCTGGAGTACCCTGAGGGAGGCCTAGAATTCTTCTGAGATAATTTTTTTGGAAGATTTCAAGCCGTTCCAGCAGCTTCTGATTCCATCCCCAGAGTTCTACCCCATATAGCATCTGGGGAATCACTTTTCCAACAAAAGCTTTTAGTGCCGGGATCACCAGTTGCCCTCCCCTCGTATTAAAAAAAACTGAGCAAAGTACCGATTGTCCTACGTGTTAGAAGGGTTACAGCCTTGAAGTGGGCAAGCCAGCTAGATGTAGCTTGGAAAGTAATACCAAGATATTTTAAAAACGGACACTGTTCATTTATGTGTTCATCTAAAGACCATCTAAATGTGTGGCGAGCTCTAGTAAACACCACCATTTTGTTTTGTCATAATTTATCTTTAAAGAGTTTTGGGAACAATAAGCTGCGAGCCCCTCCAGCATGCTGTGTAGACCCCTTTGAGTAAGTGCCATGACAGCCATGTCATCAGCATATAAAAATATATTCAGATGTTTGCCTTCCAGGGCAGGAGCTGATGACTTGTACTTGCCATATGTTGAACAATGTCAATAACATATTTTAAAATAAACCAAAAGAATGTGCATTAAACAATAGAGGTGGTCTGTCCATAAATATTAGAATATAATGTTTTAGGTAATATCATGAGCACTAGAGAGTATTGTGAATGCAGTGAACTTTTGGAACCTCCACCATGACTTGAGTCCTTGGCTCACATTATGGCACAGTGTGGTTTATTTATATAACACTTTTTAGATCATCATCAAAGACCACCAAACCGGTGAGCAACATAAATGCAGCTGTATATATGTTATTAAATGAAATCACAAATAGTCATTAAAATCTATAACGCATGTTAAAACAAACCAAAGAAAAGGGAGAACTTGACACCTATACCCAGCAGCTGCATGTGGAGGAGCGGAGACGCAAACCCGGTTCCCCAGATTATGAGACTACCGCTCTTAACCACTGCACCACACTGATCAGAATACATTTTATTCTGACTTCAGCCCATTAATGATTGACTTCCCTTACCTTCTATTAAAAGCCATAAAGCAGCTCAATCACAGAATGTAAATTCCCACCAGCAAACAGAGAAACTTTTCTCAATCATAAATTATAGCCACCACAGAGATAGTTAGAAAAGGGAGTCTTTTGCAAACCCCATGCCCATCAGGGTTCTTACGTGTTTTGGGGATGAGAAATTAATGTCACTTAATTTTGTCAGGATTCCTGGGAGCTGACAGCTTCTTGGTCTCCTAACACAGAAAATGACTTTTTCAGAGCACCAGAGGTTAATTCCCTGCACACACTTTTCTCCAGCGTAAATTCAATAGACTATCTTTATGACTGGCTATCATCATTCACTACATCTAGAAAAAAAATCATATAAGGCAGCTGCTGAATACGTAATTGCAAATATTCTACTGTACACAGAGAAAAGAGCACAAGATACAGGAAAGGACAGGTTGTTATTTCTTTAATTTTTCTTCCTTATTAGTTGTTCCCTGTTGTTCAGCTCAGGCCTCAGAAGGATTATATAACATTTTGGGAAGAAGATGCAAACCAGCAGCCCAACACCGGAGGCTAAGATGGAGAAGATCTCCACAGCTACCATATATTTTCCCTTGGTGCTCAGGTAGGAAGGAATAAAGGACAGCCAAACACTGCAGAAGACCAACATGCTGAAAGTGATGAACTTGGCTTCGTTGAAACTGTCTGGTAACTTCCTAGCGAGAAAAGCCACAGCAAAACTTACAGTTGCCAGGAAGCTCATGTAGATGAGGACACAGTAAAACATGGCCACATTCCCCTCATTACATTCTAGTATAATTTCTTCTGTCATTGAGTGCATGTCCACATCGGGGTATGGGGGAGAGGTTGCCAGCCACACAGTACATATCCCTGCTTGAACTATGGAGCAGGAAATGAGAATGGAGTACCCCAGTCCTTTCCCCACCCATTTCCTCATCCTGGATTCTGGTTTTGTAGCCATGAAGGCCAAAACCACCGTGAAAGTTTTTGCCAGGACACAAGAAACAGCGGTTGAGAAGATGATGCCAAAAGCTGTTTGTCGGAGGAGGCAGGTCACCTTCTCTGGTCGGCCAATGAAGAGCAATGCACAAAGGAAGCAGAGCAGGAGAGAGATGAGGAGAGCGTAGGTGAGGTTTCGGTTGTTTGCAATGACAATGGGTGTGTTGTGGTGTTTCATAAATGTACCTAGTACCAGGGCTGTGATCAAGGAAAGGGAAAGAGAGAAACAGGCTAAACTGATGCCCAGAGGTTCTTCATAAGACAAGAAGCTGATATCCTTGGGTAGACATGCATCCCGGTTCTTGCTTGGATATTCTTTGTCTGGGCATTTATTACAGTCATTCATATCTGGAAAAAAATAAGGAAATGACTTTTAGCTCATATCATGTCAGCTTCCTGAAATGTTGACTAGTTGTCAGAGAAGAAAAGAGCTGTGCTCAAATTAAAACACATGTTTAATACTGTCTGATGTTCTGTAATGTATTGTTGGATTTAATCGGTTCAGAGCTATTTGGTCTGTAAATGGCACAGCCAGGGCTATTTCCTCCACCTGATTTTGTAACGTATCATTACACTAGCCTGGGTGCAGCCTGTGTTCATTCATTAATAAGGATTGAAATAGCCCCTTCTAGGACTTCCAGGGTATTGCAAATGGCTGCGGAGGGCGGGTCTTGATCATCAAGGGGTGAAAGGGGGAAACACAAAGGCACTGTGAACCCCTAGAAGAGGCTCAAAAGGGAATTCTGGGCACTGGTTTCAGTGGCGCTGAATTTTGTGCTCTCCAAACTCTTTCTGAGGCTCTGAAAGATGTGAACGGGGTGGGGTCGAGTCTGAGCGAAAAGCACTATTAATGATGACAAACTCCCGATGAGAAGCCTCAGGCTCCAGCAACGGTGGATTAGGCTTGGGGAAGAAAGCGGAAGAATATTTTGACTTTGAGACCTTTTTTTTATTTTCCCCTTTCTTCATTACCCTTTGCTTCAGTCCCCCCCCCCCCCCCCGGATTACCAATGGTGGCAGTCTAAGCCGCTTTAGAGGATAACCTCACTTAACTAATTAACAGGAAACACCATATAGATTCAACAATGGAAGCAGAAAGGAAAGGGAAAGAAGAAAGGAGGGAGGAGCGGGTGAGGAGAGAGGAGAAGAAAGGAAAGGAGGACATCTCGTGGTGAAAAGAAGTAATTGCAGGAATGGAAAAAAAATACGGTAGTTGTTTTTTCCCTGGCTATATCCATTTGAATTTGCTTTACCTCTCTTAAACAAAGGAGAGGAAGGCAGGAACTGAAACAGGGGAAGCAGGGGTCCCAGAGGAAAAGAGGGAAACATAAGAGTAAATGCATAAAATAATTTAAGGGAAATTAATATAAGAAAAAAAGTTTCTTTTTGAAAATCAAAGTCAAAATCAGTGTCAGGAAGTGACCACACAGACAGGAAGGGGATCTGCAATAGAGACAGAAACAAAGGTGGCTATTGCAGACATTTTGATGGATTTGGGGGGGGAAAAGATTTAAGAGAAAATACAGACCAATTGGATAAAATGTCTGGGAAAATAGAACAGAACACCAAGACTGTGGAGGGATTAATGGGACAGATTAAGCAATTTATGACAAAGATGGCAGATTTAACAAAAATCCATGCCAGAGTTAAGGGGAAAAACCCCAAGGCTTAGAGAAAACCAGAAAAAGGACACAAGCAGAAGGAAAAAAGATGAAAAGGGAACAGGAAAAGATAAAAGAGTATATGACTGAAAACAGGAGGCAACATGGAGATGCAGCAAAAGGAGCTGTTTTTACGTTATAGAGGGATCCCAGAGGAGGAGGAGGACATAAGAGAGAGAATTATATCAGAGATTGTTGAAGGCCAGCAAGGCTGAACCTGATGTAAACTGCCAACTAAAACCGGTTGGACACAGCAGAGTATGCGCAGATACACAGGAAGGTTCTTGGCTGCAAAAAAGGTTGGCAAGTAGAATGGACGCAGGAACTCACTGCCACTATGTACAACTTTATTTACAGCAGTCTCCAGAATATATACAAACTTGAATCTTTGGAAAAACAATAAACAGTACAAATCCTTTCCTCTCACTACTCTCTCTATACAACCTTCTCCAACAAGATCACATACTGATGGGAGTTCTCTGAAGGTGTCTCTTTCACATATAAAGGGAAAAAACAAAGATGTAAAAGTATACAAGACATGGAGAAGTTCTGGAGGAAATATGAGAAAGAACTGGGAAGGAAAAAACCTGAAGCACTTGGTGGAGGAGGAGAAACAGATTCGACTGGAAAGGAGGAAGAATGGCAGGAAGAAGATAAGCAACAAGATATCAATTGACTGTTTATAAAATATTTAAATAAAACCAAAAATGAATGTGAAAATCTTAACCTGGAATGTAAATGGACTAAGAATCAATTAATAAGGAATAAAATTGAACACATATTACAAGGAGAAAATTTGGATATTACTGGTTTGCAAGAAACTCATGTTGCAAGAAAACATAGAAAACTATTGATAAATAAAAGATTCGGGATGGATTTCATAGCATTAGACAAGACAAAAAATGATGTGTGGTAATTTATGCAACAGGAATATGCAATGCTAAACAGTTATTTAAAGATGAGGATGGAAGAATGATGGCTATACAGATAACATTACAAGGTGAATTTTTTTTGATAATTGGAATCAATGCCCAAACACCTCTCAATCTATTTATTTCTCCTACCATCCTGGTTTGCAATCTTCCCCTCTGGACATGGGATGCAATCGTAGCAGCAAGGTGGCTGTCCCTCCTTCACTTTCTTGCTGGATCCCGGAAGACATCTCCCAGTACATACAGAAAGAGGCTGAGTCTAATCCATAAATGAAAGAGCAGAAGGGTCATCAAGAGACTAATGAGTTTGGAACCCTTTATGATCCCGGGCCTTTCTCTATGTGACTAAACTGACACAGACTTTCAGTAATGTGTAATTGCAATACAAAGAGCGACAAGAAGGGCGATTTACATTGTCACGTGACTTTGGCACTGACCCACCGGAAAGCAATATTTCTCCTCCTCTTTACCAAAGCTCAGTGCAAACGAGCCTGGCGGCCGCCAATACTCAACACTAACCTGCCGGAAAGCAATATTTGGCAAGTGTTTCTTACAGTCATAATTATAATACAGGGCGGCACAGAGTTAAATTTTTTAACTTTTTTAATGGTGGTGTGCCTCGTGATTTTTTTCACTTACAAGTGTGCCGTGGCCCAAAAAAGGTTGAGAAACACTGTATTAAGGTACACTTTGAAGTAGTTTCCCTGTTAATTTTGTTATAATTGATACTTTTGAGTAGACAGTTCTAGAACTGATTTTGGTGCAGGTGGCTACACCTATTCTTGGACCCATCAGATGCTGCCTGGAGTAGAGTTCCGAAAAACTGATATTCTACCTGGACCTAATGACCCACAATCAGATGAAGGATTGTGTGATGCAAAAACCACATTTGCTTGGATGCAGCTTGTAGTGGGGTCTGTGAATGGTTTGGATTAGGGAGAGAAAACCTAGCTTTTCTTATTTTCATCTGAAGTAGGATCCCCCTAAAGTCTATTCACACTGTTAGCCATTCTTAACTTTATTTTGTAATAAAAGGGTTCTTCTGTTTTGTAACCTCCTTAATAAAATATTGGTCTTCTAGCAGTAAACCTTTGGCTCTTAATCTGGTACCTGAATGCTCTGGTCATACAACACTCATCAATTTCCGACTCAAAAGACAGTGAGTAGACCTGCAGGTGGATAATGATTGCTTATTCAATACTGAATCTCTTTTGAATTAGCAAACAATGCAACTCTACCTGGTTAAACCAACTGTGCCATGTGATGGCATCTTCATCAAGGAGCAATGATTGGTCTGGTGGAGCCTGTGGATCTATCCTCCCAACTCTCACTCTCTGCAAACTTTGGTTGGTGAATATAATCCAATTGACAATATCCAAGCTAGATGATGCCTCTCCATTCTGGTTGATGAAGACCACATCTCTGGCCGTATTGTTAAATGAGATACTTCTCAGAAAGTGATGGAGCTACATTAAAAACAGAAAAGACAAGGGTTTGGAAAAGACTGCAGTTGAATGCACGGAGGAGCATTTTCCCCTATGAGCAGAACCTACAGCAAATGATATGGGGTGATTCAGTCAACTATCAGTGGATTCAGGTCCAAGCTTGGAGAGAGTCAACCAATTTTCTTTCACACATTTTCTTTCTCAGTCTTCCTTACAACCCGTCTACCTATGAAAGTCCACAAGTTAAATATGTGTGAGTAGCGAGGTTTTTCTCTCTACTCCTCCTCCTCCCCTTCACTGAACTTCTCGGAAGACGCGGCAGTGGTGTGTGACCACCAGTTCCAAGGAAGGATTTTGTTGATATGGGATGGAGGGAATGCTGAACATCTCTCTCAACCATTACCTCACCTTAGTATATATGATTGCAGTGGCACCTCTCTGGGCTGTAAAGCTTCCCTTATACAAATGCTTTCTCTTCACACACAGGATGGTACAGTCAAACCTTGGAATTCAAATGTAATCTGTTCTGGAAGGACTTTCAACTTCTGAAATGTTTGATTTCCGAGTCATACCTATTGGTTCTTTCAATTCCGGTTTGTAAACCGGAACACTTAATCTGCGCTTTCAATGTTTGGGAACTGAAACGTTTGGCAACGGAGATGATCAGAAACCAATCTTTGAATGGAATGGGATATCATGGGACCACAAAGCTTCCCTCATACCAATGCCTTCTGCTCAAACACAGGGCAGTACCTGCTCAAATAAGGACACAACCATCACTTCCCTTCCCTATAGGGTCTACTGCCATTTGCAAGCAGAACAATATACAGGGAATCATCTAGGATACCATCATATCAGTGCCACCTCTTACTTTGTCTGCAGAATTATAAATTCAGTTCTGGGTTCTTCTTCCTCATGCACTAGTTCAACTGTTTGAACTCTGAGAGGAAAGAGCAAGCTGAAAGCATTTTGGGAACCCATACAGTGTCAGAAAGTAACAGGGCTTCGTGAGTTGAGGATGTTCAGCCTTTACCTGCCAAAACTGTGGATTTGGATTCTTCCTTCTCCCTCCGTACACCATTCCTCTGTGTCTGAGTCTGGATGTGGACATGGCATGTAAAGCATGGGCCATGGCGTAGACAGCACTGTGGATGCTGTAACTGTGGCCTGTCATGCTCATTTCAAAAAGTGATCCAGGAAGGTTCTCCAGCTTCTCTTCTCCTGTGCAAATATTCCCCACCACCTTGTCTGAAGTGATATCTGGGAATTCACATCCAAAGGTCTGTTGCCAGAAGTCCCTGATAAAACCGTCCCCTTCTGTGGTGGAAGGGTTTCTGTGCAGAACATATTGATGAAATCCTGGTAGGTTTCTGAAGTGAATTTCAAAGGCTATAGCACCATTGAATATTCCTGAATCCCAGTCCCTTTGAAAGACATATGAAGCAAACTCAACTTTGGCTGTTGATATCCATACTTTACTTCTTACATTATTTCTTATGTCATCATGTTCTGATAGGTAAGGAAGCCATCTAAAAGTTCCCATGGAACAAGATTCCCCATAGGCAACCACTACGTTAGCTTTGCTGCTAAAAATATTCTGGCTTATTGTTGCACCCTGTTCTAGCATTCCATTAATTTCAGAAATAAACTATATTTTGGAATTTTTTCTATGAATGCAAAGCAGACACCACTCTTGGTAAACATTGGGAAAATGGTTTGTACAAATCTTTCTCCCTTGTCATTATCTGTTGCAATGACTCCAATCCACGTCCACCTGAAATGCAGAAGCAAAGAGAGAATCCCCTTGTACTGAAGGGCTTCTGGGGCTGCCATCTGGTAGAAGGGAAGCCCTGGGCTTTTCTCATTCATCACTGGAGCAGAGCCATAAATGAGCTAAAGTGGGAATGGAGGAAGAGAAGAGACCAAGTAATATTTGCAGAGCTCTTTTAAACTATTCATATATATTATGTAGTGAATCCTGTTAGTCAGATATGCCCTTTTCCACCCACCAGGCATTGCATGCCCTCTCCAATTCATACAAAAGACACACATGCAGATGGGCTGAAAATTGAGGTCATATTCCATTCCTGCTTGTAAAACATTTGTTCTGTTGACCTGAGAGGGGCATTTCCCCTATTATATTCTTAAAAAAACAAAGAAATCCCCTTTGTGTACTTTCCCAATTGGGCAGGGCAAAGCTGACTGGAGGGACACACCATGCCCTAAACAGAGTAATAATAATAATAATAATAATAATAATAATAATAATAATAATAATAATAATAATTATTATATATACCCTGCCCATCTGGCTGAGTCTCCCCAGCCACTCTGGGTGGCTCCCAATTGAATATTAAAACAATATAGCAATAAATATTAAAAGCTTCCCTAAACAGGGCTGCCTTCAGATGTATTTTAAAATTAGGATAGCTACTGTACTTATTTCCTTGACATCTGATGGAAGGGCATTCCACAGGGCGTGTGCTGCTACCCTCTGTCTGGTTCCCTGAAACCTCAATTCTCACAATGAGGGAACCACCAGAAGGCCCTCAGCGCTGGATCTCAGTGTCCGGGCTGAACGGTGGGGGTGGATACGCTCCTTCAGGTGTACAGGGCCAAGGCCATTTAGGGCTTTAAACGTCAACACCAACACTTTGAGCTATGCTTGGAAATGTACTGGGAGCCAGTGTAGATCTCTCAGGACAGGTGTTATGTGGTCCCAGTCACCAGTCTAACTGCCGCATTCTGGATTAGTTGCAGTTTCCGGGTCACCTTCAAAGGTAGCCCCATGTAGAGTGAGTAATCCAAGCAGGAGATAACTAGAGCATGCACCACTCTGGCGTGACAGTCCACCGGCAGGTAGGGACTCAGCCTGCGTACCAGATGGAGCTGATAAGCAGCTGCCCTGGACACAGAATTGACCTGTGCCTCCATGGACAGCTGTGAGTCCAAAATGCCTCTCGGGGTGTGCACCTGGTCCTTCAGGGGCACAATTACCCCATTCAGGACCAGGGAGTCCCCCACACCTGCCCGCCTCCTGTCCCCACAAACAGTACTTCTGTCTTGTCAGGATTCAACCTCAATCTGTTAGACATTATTTACTGCAGCCACATCAGAATTGCAACTTGGGTCAGATACACATTTCTTGCTGGATTTTTTTTTTGTCTTAATTATGCACATATCCTAGCACACTTCCCTTTCTGCCTCTTTCTCAAGACTTCTTAGACTTTGTCTATGAACATTTATTTCACTTTGGAACCAGCTGCTCAATACTATTGCTGTTCTCCTGCAGAACTGGACTCTATCTGCAATTTGCCATAACTCCAGAGTGTGTTTAATTTGAAAGCCCTTTCCCCCTAAGCATTCACATATTGGGTGTGGTGTTCTGAAGAGGAATAATTATTGTACTTTGACTTCCTTGTGAATTTTTATCCTGTAAGCAATTCCCCCACAACTCAATTCAGATACCCTTCTCATTAAGCAGGAAATGCTTCATATCCAAAAATGACTGGTGAGGGTGGAGTGCATGGTTCTGCCCCCAATTTCATCCTCGCCCTGAAGTGGGGATACACTCTGAACTGGTGCTGTGAATTCCGCCTCATTCTCTATGCAAGCTAAGAGAGGTACTGTCTTACCTGTGGAATCTTATAGATATCCAACACTGTTGCCACATAAAAGGAGATTTCAGAATTAAGTCCCCCAACGACCCCAGCCAGATTATTTTCAACATCACATGTGTAGTTTGGGACAAATTTCTCCACCCTGGATAAAAGCAGCAGTGTGGCAAGATATGTGCTCCTTGCATTGTCATAGCTGTCATATAAGCGAAACCCCAAGGTGATATTGGGTAAGATGTGAGGGTCTTCATTGATCTCCTTGACTGCAAATGCCAAGGCCACAATGTGCTGGTAAAGCTTAGGCACTACCCTAGAATGAGAGTTGTAAACAGTATCAGAAGGAACAGATATAATTAGGAATAGTTAATCATATAGAGTTCAGTGAAGTTAACTCCCTGTCCATTCCACTGCTGAACAGTTCTAATAATCAGCAAGTTCTTCCTCATGTTTACACAGAATCTCCTGTCTTGCAACTTGAATCCATTGGTTTTGGTCTTACCCTCTGAAGCAAGAGAAAACAAGCTTGCTCCATCTTCCTGGTGCCAGCCCTTGAGATATTTGAAAATGGCTATCCTATATCCCCTCAGTCTTCTAATTTCATAGCTCAACATACCAACCCCCCTCAACTTTTCCTCATAAGGTTTGGCTTCTGACCCTAGAACATATGTGTCCGCCTCTTCTGCACATGTTGTAGCTTCTCAGTATCCTTCTTAAATTTTGGTTAGCACAACTGAACACAATACACTAGGTGTGTTCTGTGCAATGCAGAAGAGATCTCTTCTGGGTTTTTTGTTTTGTTTTATTGAGGCACTATGCTTCTGTTGATGCCGACACAACCCTTTTCAGGTGTACTACCGGCAATCCAGGTGTTCCCCATCTTATATTTGTGCAGCTGGTATTTTCTGCCTAAGTGCAGAACCTGACATTTGTCCCTATAGAAATTCATTTTCTTTGTTTTCTCCAAGTTCTCCATTCAGTTAAGGGCAATGGTATCTAGACCAAAGGTTGCTCATCTGGTGCTCATAGGAACTTTGAAACATCTGAAGTCTTTTCCTGAAATTTTCAAAGTTTCAGAGCTCTCTCCTGCCAATGACCCCTTCCTTACTCATGAGGCAGAGATGGTGGCTGTAATTACCAGAATTCTCTACTTCATAATATATGTCATCATTGTGAAACAAACTTTAACCTAAGATCAGGAAATGAAACAATATGAGCATTCCGGTTCTGTAAGGCTTTTTCATTCATTTTCACTAACACTCCTGTTTCAATAAAGTCTATCAAAATCGGCTGTTCAAAAGGGCTGTCTCAGACACATAAATATGTACCAGTATGCATTTCAATACATTTATATTCATTTCCCTATCAAGAAATGGGAGCTTCTAGAGAATTATCTTAATTCAGAAAACATTCCTATGTATTTTTACATCAGCATATGTCCCAATGAAATCGAAACTGGTTATCACTAGGTTAATCGGTAGACGTTTGCGGTCTAAGTTGTTATGCTGAGGCTGCAACTCTAGGTTTGATCATTTCTCTGCAGTAATAAATGAGTGACTTAGTTCTCACACAAGCTCTTCAGGCAGCGCTGGTGGGGGTTCCTCAGTGAATGTTGCTGGAGAGGAGATGAAGCCACCCTGGGAAATAATGCCACCAATGAGGAATTCTCCTGGCTGATGGTACGTTTGAAGTGGACGGTGTGGACTTTGTAGCCTGCATCTTTCTATGTGAGCCTGACATACTTTGTAAGAAAACAGTTGCAGCAGCAAGACCACTAAAACCACCATCCATAGAAGGGCAACTGTTTGTTCTACACAGAAACCATGATTTCTCTGGCAATAGTATAATGAGCTTCTCCAAGTTAAAAAATGTCTCATTTGAATCATAGTTAAGTTTCCTGAGAGGATGCAATCTGAGAGTATCCCAGACACTATTTAAGGAATCCTGGTTAAATTGCAGTATCCTTTGTGTCATGTTGCCAGTTGCCAGTGAAAATGCAGAGGGATTTTTGAGGAGCAGCAGATTTAATTATAGACCTGTTAATAACCAAGGAGGAATCTAGGTATTCATTGCTAGGGATTCCCTGTGGAATAGCTGAAGGAAATGTGTTTGTCGCATATTCAGGACTGTTATTTTTAATTTCCTTAATTACATATTAAGGGACCAGTGGTGTATTGGTGAAGTTAGAAGTTCTTCATAGAAGACCTTGTATCCAATGGAGAAACCGATATGTAGTATGGTGTAGTCAGGATCCTGGGATTTGACTGAGCAGACCTGGATTCACACCAGCCACGTAACATGACTGCAAACCTACGCGTAGCAGTTACTTGGGACTAAGCTTCCATGGTTTTTTTAAAAAATCACTTGTAAAATATGGTGAATTTTACAACAATATCTTTAGTAGTTCTTTAATTCCTCCTTTAATTCAAAGAACTACTAAAGATATTGTTGTAAAATTCACCATATTTTACAAGTGATTAAAAAAACCATGGAAGCTTAGTCCCATGTAAGAAATCAGTTTCAGCAGCAAGACCACTAAAACCACCATCCATACGAGGGCAGGAGGAATTAAAGAACCTTTTAATGAGGGTGAAAGAGGAGAGTGCAAAATGTGGTCTGAAGCTCAACATAAAAAAAAACCCAAGATCATGGCCACTGGTCCCATCACCTCCTGGCAAATAAAAGGGGAAGAAATGGAGGCAGTGAGAGATTTTACTTTCTTGGGCTCCATGATCACTGAAGATGGTGACAGCAGTCACGAAATTAAAAGACGCCTGCTTCTTGGGAGAAAAGCAATGACAAACCTAGACAGCATCTTTAAAAGCAGAGATATCACCTTGCCGACAAAGGTCCGTATAGTTAAAGCTATGGTTTTCCCAGTAGTGATGTATGGAAGTGAGAGCTGAAACATAAAGAAGGCTGATCGCCAAAGAATAGATACTTTTGAATTATGGTGCTGGAGGAGACTCTTGAGAGTCCCATGTACTGCAAGAAGATCAAACCTATCCATTCTTAAGGAAATCAGCCCTGAGTGCTCACTGGAAGGACAGATCGTGAAGCTGAGGCTCCAATACTTTGGCCACCTCATGAGAAGAGAAGACTCCCTGGAAAAGACCCTGATGTTGGGAAAGATTGAGGGCACTAGGAGAAGGGGACGGCAGAGGACGAGATGGTTGGACAGTGTTCTCGAAGCTACAAACATGAGTTTGACCAAACTGCGGGAAGCAGTGCAAGACAGGAGTGCCTGGCGTGCTCTGGTCCATGGGGTCACAAAGAGTCGGACACGACTAAATGACTAAACAACAACAAAACCAACCAAAGCTGTAGTGAAAGTCAATAAAAGAGCAAAAGTGACTAAACTGATTCCCAGAGGCTCATTGTAAGACAGGAAGCTTATATCTTTTGGAAGACATATATCCTGGCCAATGTTTGGGTACTGATCTTCTGGACATTGAAAACAGTCGTCCATGTCTGAAAACACAAAACAAAAACCTGTTTACTGAAGACTTTTAGAGTCCAGTGGTGGTAGGGGGAAAGGCTTTTTTGTTTTATATCCCATTTTTTACTTGACTCTTCAAAGCATTCAACAATATTTAGAAAACAAGGCAAAACTACCAGCCCCTTGAAACAGCAGTGAGCACCGAATGTTTCTTTGTTCAGTTAGCTCTGTCTTTACCCAACTAAACCAGGCGCTGATGTGGTATTTTGCTCTGTTCTTCCTTCCCACAAGGCAAGTGTCTGTTGGCCCTAGTCCACATTTCCCCCCTATATCTCTCATTCAATGTCATATTTGTGGAAATAATGCAGATAGATGCACATTTCATAAACTACTTCAATATTTTGGTGGAATGCAATTAAATCTCAGCAGACTACAACCCTCCAAGCGTCCATATTTTCCAGGGATGTCCTGATTTGATCCCCAAATGTCCCACTTTTCCTTAGGACAGTGATGGCGAACTTATGACACACGTGTCAGACGTGAGACACAGAGCCCTCACTGTTGACACACGCCCCATCGGCCCATTCGCGCTGTTGTTGTTTCCCCCCCCATTTGTTCTTCCGCTCCTCCTACAGCTTGTCTCCGCTAGAGCTTGTCTCCGCTAGAGCTTGTCTCCGCTGTTAAAACCAGGATCCTTTTTTGTTGTTGTTGTTGCTGGTAGCCAAAGATCGTTTTTAACCCTTTCTGTGCTGTTTTTTCCCCATGCGCTTTGGCAGACTATGATTGGGTGTAACAGCGTTCGTTTTTTAACCCGTTCTGTGCTGGCTTTTTTGGCGCTTTGTCAGAATATGTTGGTGCTGCGTGTTAGTTCCAGCGAAGGTATTATTCATCATTTAATTCTGTTCTCTCCCCCCCCCAAAAGCGCAACAGCTTTGGGGTATCCCCCCCAAAAGCAAAGCAACTTTTGCACACACCCCCAAGCTCAACAACTCTGGGCACTTTGTGATAAATAAGAGGGTTTTGGTTTGGTTTGGTTAAATAATAACATATTGGATTCAGTGGTGGGTGGGATGCCCCCCCCAAGACTTCCACCCCCTTTAAAAATTTTATTTATTAATTTTGCCAAGCACATAAAGCTGAGTGCCCACATGTTAAATGTGTGAGTAGTGAGTTCTCCCTCTCCTCTGCTCCATCTCTCTCTCTCCCCCCTCTCATGTATTTGTGTAGGTAAAAAGGTAAAGGTAAATGACTCCTGGATGGTTAAGTCCAGTCAAGGAGACTATGGGTTGCGATGCTCATCTCGCTTCAGGCCGAGAGAGTTGGCGTTTATCCACAGCTTTGGCCACATGACTAAACTGCCTCTGGCACAACAGAACACCATGATGGAAGCCAGAGCGCACGGAAACACCATTTACCTTCCCACCACAGTGGTAGCTATATATCTACTTGCACTGGTATGCTTTCGAACTACTAGGTTGGCAGAAGCTGGGACCAAGCAACAAGAGCTCACCCCATTGCACGGATTTGAACCACTGGCGTGTTGATTGGTAAACCCAAGAGGCTCAGTGGTTTTAACCACAGTGCCACCCACTTCAATCAGCTGACAGTAGTGTTCAATGTGGAGACTTGGTACTTGCCTATCCTGCCATCACATGCTTAATGAATGAAATGGGGTTTTAGCTCCCCCCCCCACAAATACAGTGAATGAGCATGCCTAATATTAATTGGAGGTGGGTTCTAGAATGTTGGTGCTACCGCTCTGAATTAATGAATCCTTGTAAGTGCAGAAGGAACATTAAGTGGCATATGAATGTTCAGATTGAACAAGGCTCACTATATTTACAGAATACTGAGAAACAGCCGTTTGGGTAACTATCTTCTTCCTGACCATTTGGCAGGTGATGGAATGAACCCTGAAAAGTGCAGAGAACCCACCTGGTTAAATTGGTTGGGCCATACAATGGCATCCACATGAATGATGAACGATTTTTCCTGGGTACCCAGAGAGTCTATCTTCCCAATTTTGACTCTAAGAAAGGACTGATTTGGAAACATGAGCCAGTTTATAATGTCAAAGTCAGCAAGTAATTTGCCATTTTCATCAAAGTGCACCTTTTCTCCTGCACTGTTGTTAAATGAAATACTTTTGAGAATGTGGTGGAGCTAAATAATATAAATAAAAAGGAAATTTATATAAATGTTCTAATTATGTTATCATAGAACATGGTGAAAATACATCCAAGGTTCAGGATTATGATCCCATGAAAGCTTTGTGCAAGGGAATTTTAGAATTCAATCCTGAGCTGAGGATTTTTAAAAAGAAGTAAGAGGGAGAAAGTGATTCTCAATATAAAACATTTGCTTGTGCGTATTTGTGTTCTGTGTTTGAATTTTTCATGATAGGCTTCTCAAAGTGTTGTGATTATATCCAAACATCTACAGAAATCCAATCTACCCTTCAATGCTTATATAAGGGGGATTAATGTGAATGAAGGCCCATTGCTTCTATCAGTGAGAGGCAATATCACACAAAGGCACGGCTGAACTAAAACTATGACACTGCAGACAGCAGTAGATTCAGTCCTGTTGGAAACTGTTTTGCCAACACATTCCCTGGAAGGAACATATTTATTTGACTTGTGATTTTGAACTAATATTCGCATTTGCTTTCCAAACAGAGACAGCAGCGCATTTTAAAATTTGTGTTGAAGGAACAAATTTTTATCTTGAAGCTGCTCACAATAATGACAGCATTGTTGTTGTTGTTGTTATTGTGATTGTAATATAACAACAACAACAACAGTACAAACTCACAGTGATTCAAAATATCAGAAATAGCTGCTGCAGGAGTGAATTTTCCAATGGTGAGTAGAGGATACAATCCTGCCAGGGTCACCTTCTTTTCATTTTTGGCAGGGACCATACTGGTGAAGCAGATCCTACAGATTGCAGGATTGAATTCTCTGCTTACCTGCCGGGGTCTACTTTCCCTGTGCATTCCCTGCAAAGAACACACTGGTGAAGCAGGCGCCTGCAACTATCAGGACTGAATCCTCAACTCACCAGATGCTCTGCCTAGGGGATTCTACTGCTCCATCTGAATGTGTGTTTCAGTCAACTGCTTGGTACAGTCACGTGCTGACAAATCTTCCTACCCAAGACCCTGTCCCTGAAAGCCTGAGAGCACTCCTGGGGGCCAGACTGAATCTGGGACTGTCTCTACCTAACTCATCTCATTCCACCCAAATTAGCTTTGACTGAATCTGATGCAAAGTCCTTGCAACTCCTTCTTGACTGCTCTCTCCCTGTGTTTGATGTGTGCATGGATCTGTCAATATTTATCCCAGTTTTGTGTTTTTAAATCTTATGTTTAATTCTCCATACAATCACATCAACTAGCATTTTTTAAAACCTCATGAAAATTCATTACTGACTAAAATACAAATCTTATATACTATTTTTGCCTTATATGCACATTTTTGCAAATACACCAAAATAATGTTATTTTTACAAATGTGCATTTTTATGCACACTTTACCTTAATCTGTGCATTTTTGGACACATTGTTTGACTGAATACATGCGTTCCACAATCAGGGTAAGTTTGAATTTCAGAGAATGGCTGCATGTAAATTCTGTGAAATTCTGATGTGAATGCATTTAGATCTTACTTGTGGTATCTTGTAGGTAGACAGGATGGGTATCATGTGAAGACAGACATTAGAATTAGGTCCCCCAATGACTGCTATTGGAGTGTTCTCAGCATCACATTTATAGTTCGGGATGACCCTGGTCCTTCTGGAGAGAAGCTCTATTGAGGCTTCATAGGTCCAGCTTGCACTGAAATGGCTGTTATAAATGTGGAAGCCCAGGGTGACGTTTGGCAAGATCTGGGGAGTTACACTGATCTCCTTTACAGCAAATACCAAGGCCAGGATGTGCTGGTAGAGGTGAGTCAGCACCCTGTATTGAGAGTTACATGCCACATTTACAGTTCATCTGCTTCAGACAATAACATTGACTGCTTTTCAGTTCAGTATCCCATTCAAAAATAGTTTGTAATATCATATTTCACAGGTGTGTAAAAGAAGACTAGATAATGAAACAGTATGTGAATTAGTAGTATATATGGTCACCCTACATATGCATGAACACACACACACACAGAGAGAGAGAGAGAGAGAGAGAGAGAGAGAGAGAGAGAGAGAGAGAGAGACTGTATACACACAAGCAGATCACAGACCCCCTCATGGGCGTACCCAGCGCGGGGCCGGAGCAAAAAATAGAAGCAAAAAACAAGCATGGCAAAAGCGGCTCCCCGTCCTCCCCCCCCGCTCCCTCCCTGGCTGTCTCTCCGGCAAAGCCTCTCAAAGGGGGGGAGTTGTGAGCGGGAGCCGGTTCCCTGCGTTAGCCGTCCCAGCTGCCACGCCCTGCCTACTGCACCCAGCCAATAGGGCTGGCTTGGGGGCGGGGTTTAGTTGCATTCAAACAGCCACGGCAGCCCTGAGTCATCCATCCTTATTGCCTCCAGTCCTCCTTCGCTCAGCTGACTACCTTGGGCTTTGAGCCGGCAGCACCTCGCCGCTCGCCCCTTTCGGCTTTTCCTGGTTTGTCCACAGAAGCGGAATAGGTTCCTTCTCCCTGGGAGTGGTAACGTTCGGGGATCAGGGCTTGTACCTGTGGGGGGGGGGTCTTGTTTCGGAGGCTTTTTTCTTTGCTGATTACTTCCTAATTGGGCATTTTCTGCCTTTTAACTGCTTTACAGTTTAGCAAAGGCTTTTGGTGGGAAGGGGTGCATCTGGGAGCGTAGCTGAGCATTTTTCCCTTCCTGCATCTGGGAGCGTTTTTTCCCTTCCTGCTCCCGAGTGAATTCAATAGACAATATTTATGATTGGCTAACATTAATGACCATGTCTAGAAAAAATTATATAACACAACTGCTGAACACTTGTTTGCAAATATCCTACTGCACATAAAAAGAAAAGCACAAAATACAGCAAAGTGCAGGTTATTATTTCTTTAATTTTTCTTCCTAATTAGCTGTTCCCTATTGTTCAGCTCTGGCCTCAGAATGATTATGAAACATTTGGGGGCAAAGATGCAGCTCAGCAACCCACCACTGGAGGTTAAGATGGTGAAGATCTCCACAGCGACCATATATTTTCCTTTGGTGCTCAGATAGGAAGGAATAAAGGACAGCCAAACACTGCAGAAGACCAACATGCTGAAAGTGATGAACTTGGCTTCGTTGAAACTGTCTGGTAACTTCCTGGCGAGAAAAGCCACAGCAAAACTTACAGTTGCCAGGCAGCTCATGTAGATGAGGACACAGTAAAACATTGTCACAGACCCTTCATTACATTCTAGTATGATTTCTTCTGTCACTGAGTGCATGTCCACATCTGGGTATGGGGGAGAGGTTGCCAGCCACACAGTACATATCCCTGCTTGAACCATGGAGCAGGAAAGGAGAATGGAGTGGCCTAGTCCTTTCCCCACCCATTTCCTCATCCTGGATTCTGGTTTTGTAGCCAGGAAGGCCAAAACCACAGTTAAAGTTTTTGCCAGGACAGAAGAAACAGCGGTTGAGAAGATGATGCCAAAAGCTGTTTGTCGGAGGAGGCAGGTCACCTTCTCTGGTCGGCCAATGAAGAGCAATGCACAAAGGAAGCAGAGCAGGAGAGAGATGAGGAGAGCGTAGGTGAGGTTCCGGTTGTTTGCAATGACAATGGGTGTGTCGTGGTGTTTCATAAATGTACCTAGTACAAGAGCTGTGATCAAGGAA
Source organism: Zootoca vivipara (assembly GCF_965207765.1). Classification (NCBI taxonomy): domain Eukaryota; kingdom Metazoa; phylum Chordata; class Lepidosauria; order Squamata; family Lacertidae; genus Zootoca; species Zootoca vivipara. Next base: position 41,691,090 of record NC_142595.1, read on the forward strand.
AGGGAAAGAGAGAAACAAGCTAAACTGATTCCCAAAGGTTCTTCATAAGACAAGAAGCTGATATCCTTGGGTAGACATGCATTCCGGTTCTTGCTTGGATATTCTTTGTCTGGGCATTTATTACAGTCATTCATATCTGGAGAAAATAAGGAAATGGTCTTTAGCTCATATCACCTTGTTGGGTCCGATGTTGACTTTCTGTCTGAGAAGAAAAGAGCTCTGCTCAAATTAAAACACATATTTCATAATGTCTGATACTCTGTAATGTGGTATTGTTGTATATAATTGGTTCAGAGCTATTGGTCTATAAACTGCAGAGCCAGGGTCATTCCTCCACCTGATTTTGTAACATATCATTACAGTAGCCTGGTTGCCGCCTCTGTAAGTCAAAGAATGTAAAGCCCCTTCTACATTTGATTTGAATCACATATCACCTGTCTACTCTCAATGCATAGTCATTCTCATATGATTAACATATTTAGACTATCTGAAGGGCAATGATCACAAAGAGGTAGGATCACACACAGTAGATCATCTCCTCTTTTGAATCTTCAACTCAGCCATCCTTACAGCACCTTTTAATGCTAAGTGCTGAGTCTGAATCTATTTAATATATTTATTTCTCTTACCATCCTGGTTTGCAATCTTCCCCTCTGCACATGGGATGCAATCATAGCAGCAAGGGGGCTGTCCCTCCTTCACTTTCTTGCTGGATCCTGGAAGACAACTCTCAGTACAGACCGAAAGAGGCTGAGTCTAATGCATAAATGAAACAGCAGAAGGTTCAACAATAGACTTTTAATCCTTTATGTTCTTGGTCCTTTCTCTAAGTTACCAAACTGACACAGCATTTCAGTAATATGTAATGGCTATAAAAAGAGCCATTGCTCCTTTTCTTATTATTATTAGCAATTTCTAGGACCCATCCGATGCTGCCAGGGAAAGTGTTCCAAATCCACTTCAAAGTTTCATGGTCTCTGAGCATGTATAGCCTCTTGTGCTGGGGAAATGAACCCAGAGGCTCCATTTGACTGGAAGAAAACCTGCCCTCCTGTCTCCAGGCGTTTTCATAGAAAAACTGATATTTCACCTGGACCTAATGACCCACATTCAAATGAAGAATTTTGTGATGCAAAACCCACATTTTCATGGATGCACTTGTAGTGGGGTCTGCAAATGTTTGGGATTAAGGTGAGGTAATCTAGTTTTTCTTATTTTCATTTGAACTAGGATAACCTAAGGAATATTTACACTGTTAGCCTTGCTTAACTGCATTTTGTACGGTAGTAAAATGTTTTGTATCCTCATTAATAAAATATTTGCCTTGAATCTGTGTGTGGCTTCTAGTAGTAAGCTTTTGGCTCTTAATCTTTACCTGGATGTGTTGGTCATACACCACTCATCAATTTACGACTCAAGACAGTGAGTAGACCTGCAAGTGGATAATGATTGCTTATTCAATACTGAATTTCTTTTGAATTAGCAAACAATGCAACTCTACCTGGTTAAACCAACTGTGCCATGTGATGGCATCTTCATCAAGGAATAATGATTGGTCTGGTGGAGCCTGCGGATCTATCCTCCCAACTCTCACTCTCTGCAAACTTTTGTTAGCAAATATAATCCAATTCATAATATCCAAGCTAGATGCTGCCTCTCCATTCTGGTTGATGAAGACCACATCTCCTGCCGTATTGTTAAATGAGATATTTCTCAGAAAGTGATGGAGCTAGATTGAAAACAGAAAAGACAAGGGTTTGGAAAAGATTGCAGCTTCCAGGATGGAGTAGTTCTTTTTTCTGTGGGAAGAACCTACAACAAATGGGTGTGTGTGTGATTCCATCAACTGCCAGTGGATTCAGGTCCAAGCATGGAGAGAGTCAATAAACTTTCTTTCACACAATTTCTCTCACACATCAATTTTCTTTCTCTCTCTCTCTCTCCCCCCGCCCCCGAACATCTCGGAAGACACGGCAGTGGTGTGTATCCACCAGCTCTAAGGAAGGATTTTGTTGATATGGGATGGAGGGAATGCTGAACATCTCTCTCAACCATTACCACTACTTCCTATATATGAATGCAGTGGCACCTCACTGGGCTGTAAAGCTTCCCTCATACCAATGCTTTCTGCTCGAACACAGGGCAGTACCTGCTCAAAGAAGGACACAACCATCATTTCCCTTTCCCATAGGGTCTACTGCCATTTGCAAGCCGAACAATATACGGGGAATCTTCTAGGATACTATCATATCAGTGCCACCTCTTACTTTGTTTTCAGAATTATAAATTCAATTCTGGGTTCCTCTTCCTCATGCACTAGTGCAAGTGTTTGACCTCTGAGAGGAAAGAGCAAGCTGAAAGCATTTTGGGAACCCATACATTGTCAGGAAGGAACAGGGCTCTGCAAGTTGAGGATGTTCAGCCTTTACCTGCCAAAACTCTTGATTTGGATTCTTCCCACTCCCTCCATATGCAATTACTCTGTGTCTGAGTCTGGATGTGGACATGGCATGTAAAGCATGGGCCATGGCATAGACAGCACTGTGGATGCTGTAACTGTGGCCTGTCATGCTCATTTCAAAAAGTGATCCAGGAAGGCTCTCCAGCTTCTCTTCTCCTGTGCACATATTCACCTCAACCTTGTCTGAACTGATATCTGGGAGTACACATTCAAAGGCTTGTTGCCAGAAGTCCCTGATAAAACCGTCCCCATCTGTGCTGGAAGGGTTTCTGTGCAGAACATACTGATGAAATCCTGGTGGGTTTCTGAAGTGAATTTCTAAGGTTATAGCGCCATTGAATATTCCTGAATCCCAATACCTTTGAAAGACAAATGAAGCAAACTCAACCTGGGCTGTTGTTATCCATACTTTACTTTTTACATTCTTTGTTATGTCATCATGGTTTGATATGTATGAAAGGACCATAAAAGTTGCCATGGAATAAGATTCTCCAGAGGCAACCACTACATTAGCTTTGCTGCTAAAAATTTTATTGCTTATTATTGCCCCCTGTGTTACCATGCCAAAAATTTCAGAAATAAAAGTAAAATTGGGGATTCTTTCTAGGAATGCAAAGCAGACACCATTCTTGGTAAACATTGGGGAAATGGTTTGCACAAATCTTTCTCCATTGTCATTGTCTGTTGCAATGACTCCAATCCACGTCCACCTGAAATGCAGAAGCAAAGAGAGAATTCCCTTATACTGAAGGGCTTCTGGGGCTGCCATCTGGTAGAAGCGAAGCCCTGGGCTTTTATCATTCATCACTGGAGCAGAGCCGTAAATGAGCTAAAGCGGGAATGGAGGAAGAGAAGAGACAAAGTAATAGTTGCAGAATTCTTTCAAACTACTCATATACATTATGTAGTGAATCCTGTTAGTCAGATATGCCCTTGGCCACCCACCAGGCATTGCATGCCCTCTCTCATTTACATAAATGACAAACATGCATATGGTCTGGAAATTGGGATCATCTCCCATTCCTGTTTTTTACACATTTGTTCTGTTGACCCGAAATGGGCATACTTTCAAAATTTGGCAGGGTCTTGTACGATGGATATAATGGACCCAGGTGGCGCTGTGGTTAAACCACTGAGCCTAGGGCTTGCTGATCAGAAGGTTGGCGGTTCGAATCCCTGTGACAGGGTGAGCTCCCGTTGCTCGGTCCCAGCTCCTGCCAACCTAGCAGTTCGAAAGCACGTCAAAATGTAAGTAGATAACTAGGAACCGCTACAGCGGGAAGTTAAACCGCGTTTCCATGTGCTGCTCTGGTTTGCCAGAAGCGGCTTTGTCATGCTGGCCACATGACCTGGAAGCTGTACGCCGGCTCCCTCGGCCAATAATGTGAGATGAGCACGCAACCCCAGAGTCGGTCACGACTGGACCTAATGGTCAGGGGTCCCTTTACCTTTACCTTTACCTTGTATAATGGATAAAACTGATTGGAGGGACACACCATACCCTAAACAGAGGATTGCCTACCCCTACATGAGACATTATTTACTGTAGCCATGTCAGAATTGCAACTTGGGTTGGATACAAATTCCTTCTCTCAAGCTTCTTTTGTCTTCACTATGCACATACCCCAACTGACACGACTTCCATTTCTGCTCCTCCTCTCCCAAGGCTTCTCAGACTTCACTTATGAACATTTATTTCACGATTTCATTTCTGCCTCCTCTTTTTCAAGACTTCTTAGACTTTGTCTAGGAACACTTATTTCACTTTGTAACCAGCTGCTCAAAACTATTGATGTTCTCCTGCAGAACTGGACGGTATCTGCAATTTGCCATAACTCCAGAGTATGTTTAACTTGAAAGCCCTTTCCCCCTAAAGATTCACATTTTGGGTGTGGTGTTCTGAAGAGGAATAATAATTCTTCTTGGACTTCCTTGTGAATTTTTATCCTGTAAGCAATTCCCCCGCTTCCCCTGCAACTCAATTCAGTTACCGTTTTCATTAAGCAGGAAATGCTTCATATCCAAAACTGGCTGGTGAGGGTGGAGTGCATGGTTCTGCCCCCAATTTCATCCTCGCCCTGAAGTGGGAATACACTCTGAACTGGTGCTGTGAATTCAGCCTCATTCTCTATGCAAGCTAAGAGAGGTATTGTACATGGGTGTCTTACCTGTGGAATCTTATAGATATCCAACACTGTTGCCACATAAAAGGAGATTTCAGAATCAAGTCCCCCAACGACCCCAGCCAGATTATTTTCAACACCACATATATAATTTGGGACAAATTTCTTCACCCTGGATAAAAGCAGCAGTGTGGCAAGATACGTGCTCCTTGCATTTTTATAGCTGTCATATAAGTGAAACCCCAAGGTGATATTGGGTAAGATGTGAGGGTCTTCATTGATCTCCTTGACTGCAAATGCCAAGGCCACGATGTGCTGGTAAAGCTTAGGCACCACCCTAGAATGAGATTTGAAAACAGTATCAGAAGGAACAGATATGATTAGGAATAGTTAATCTTACAGAGTTCAGTGGAGTTAACTCCCTGTCCATTCCACTGCTGAACAGTTCTAATAATCAGCAAGTACTTCCTGATATTTACACAGAATCTCCTTTCTTGCAACTTGAATCCATTGGTTCTGGTCCTACCCTCTGCAGCAAGAGAAAACAAGCTTGCTGCATCTTCCTGGTGACAGCCCTTGTGATATTTGAAAATGGCTATCCTATATCCCCTCAGTCTTCTAATTTCATAGCTAAATATATCAAACCCACTCAACTTTTCCTCATAAGGATTCGCTTCCAGACCCTTGATCATATGTGGCCGCCTCTTCTGCACATGTAGCTTCTCAGTATCCTTCTTAAATTTTGCTGAGCACAACGAAACACAATACACTAGGTGTGTTCTGCGCAATGCAGAAGAGATCTCTTCTGGGTTTTTTGTTTTGTTTTATTGAGGCACTATGCTTCTGTTGATGCAGACTCGACCCTTTTCAGAGGTACTACTGGCAAACCAGGTGTTCCCCATCTTATATTTGTGCAGCTGGTATTTCCTGCCTAAGTGCAGAACCTGACATTTGTCCCTACTGAAATTCATTTTGTTAGTTTTGTCCCAGTTCTCCATTCTGGTAAGGCCAATGGTTTCTAGACCAAGGGTTGCTAATGTGGTGCCCGTAGGAACTTTGAACTCCTGGGGTCTTTCCCTGAAACATCTGAAGACTTTTTCTGACATTTACAAAGTTTCTGAGCTCTCTCCTGCAATGACCCCTTCCTTACTAATGAGGCAGAGATGGTGGTTGCAATTCACAGAATTCTATACTTCATATTATAAGCCTAAGATCAGGAAATGAAACAATATGAGCATTCAGCTTCTATAAAGCTTTTTAATTCATTCTCACTAACACTCCTGTTCAGATAAAGTCTATCAAAATTGGCTGTTTAAAAGGGCTATCTCAGACACATAGATATGTACCAGTATACATTTCAATACATTTATATTCATTTCCCTATCAATAAATGGGATCTTCTAGAGTATTCTCTTAATTCAGAAGACATTCCTATGTATTTTTACATCAGCATATGTCCCAATGAAATCAAAAGTGGTTATCCCTAGGTCAATCGGTAGAAGCTTGCAGTCTAAGTTGTTATGCTGAGGCTGCAATTCTACGTGATCATTCCTCTGCAGTAATAAATGAGTGACTTAGTTCTTACACAAGCTCTTCAGGCAGCGCTGGTGGGGGTTCCTCAGTGAATGTTGCTGGAGAGGAGATGAAGCCACCATGGAAAACAATGCCACCAATGAGGAACTCTCCTGGCTGATGATACATGTGAAGTGGACGGTGTGGACTTTGGTGCCTGCATTTTGCTATGTGAGTTTGACATACATTGTAAGAAATCAGTTCTAGCAGCAAGACGATTAAAAGCAGCATCCATACAAGGGCAACTGTTTGTTCTACACAGAAACCATGATTTCTCTGGCAATAGTATTATCAGCTTCTCCACGATAAAAATTGTCTCATTTGGATCGTAGTTAAGTTTCCTGAGAGGATGCAATCTGGGAGTATCCCAGACACTATTTAAGTAATTCTGGTTAAGTTGCAGTATCCTTTGTGTTATGTTGCCAGTTGCCAGTGAGATCACTTCTCTCTTGTTGCTGGGGGATTTTTGAGGAGGAGCAGATTTAATCATAGACCTGTTAATAACCAAGGAGAAATCTACCGTAGGTACAGTATTTCATGCTAGGGATTCCCTGTGGAATTGCTGAAGGAAATGTGTTTGTCACATATTCAGGACTGTTATTTTTAATTTCCTTAATTAGATAATAAGTGACCAGTGGTGTATTGGTGAAGTTTGAAGTTCTTCATAGAAGACCTTGCATCCAAAGGAGATCAAGATGTGTAGTATGGTGTAGTCAGGTTCCTGGAATTTGGCTGAGCAGATCTGGATTTACACCAGCCACGTGACATGACTGCAACCCTACACGTAGTAGTTACTTGGGACTAAGCTTCCATGGTTTTTTAAATCACTTGTGAAATATGGTGAATTTTACAACAACATCTTTAGTAGTCTGAAATGAAACCTTTCGCTTTTAATTCAAAATTTAAATTATTTGTTCCTAAGGGTTCCTTTTTAAACTTTAGTATGGGGGGGACATTAAATTCAGAGAAGAATGAAGAGTGACTCTGCTATGGTTCATGCCCACATAGCTGTCTGTGTTCCTTGTTGGTATCAGAGTACTTTGTCAGGGGAAAGTCCAGGGAGACAAGCTACATGGGCTGCTCTATGGACTTTGGGGGACAGTTTTGTCAAATAGACTTCTTCATGCTTTAATTCTTTCTTATGATAAGCTGCCCCCTGCTGTTTAACTCCGGCCTCAGCAAAATGATATAACATTTGGGGGAAAAGATGCAGCCCAATAATCCAAAACTAGAGGCCAAAATAGAAAAGATCTCCACAGCCACCATGTACTTTCCCTTGGTACTCAGGTAGGTAGGAACAAATGACAGCCACACACTGCAAAAGACCAACATGCTGAAGGTGATAAATCTGGCTTCATTAAAACTTGCTGGTAACTTCCTGGCTAGGAAGGCTACACTGAAACTGACAATGGCCAGCATTCCCATGAAGCCTAGGACACAGTAGAACATTGTGACTGACCCTTCATTACATTCCAGAACAATTTCTTTAGTTACAGATTGCATATCCAAATCTGGGAATGGGGGAGATGTTGCCAGCCACACACTACAAAGAATGGCTTGAATCAAGCAGCAGAAAAGAACAATGGAGGTGGCTTGTTGTTTCCCCACCCATCTCCTCATTCTGGACCCTGGCTTGGTAGCCATGAAAGCTAGAACCACTATAGTTGTTTTTGCTAAGATGCAAGACACTGCTACTGAGAAGATCATTCCAAAAGCAGTTTGTCGAAGAAGGCAGGTCATTTTTGTGGGCTGGCCAATGAATAGTAAAGGACAGAGGAAGGAGAGAAGGAGGGCTAGGAGGAGAACATAGGTGAGGGTCCGATTGTTGACTTTTACAATGGGAGTTTCTTTGTGCTTGATGAAGATCCTAAGCACCGAAGCTGTAGTGAAAGTCAATAAAAGAGCAAAAGTGGCTAAACTGATTCCTAGAGGCTCATTGTAAGACAGGAAGCTTATATCTTTTGGAAGACATATATCCTGGCCAATGTTTGGGTACTGATCTTCTGAACATTGAAAACAATCATCCATGTCTGAAAACAAAAAACAAAAACATGTTTACTGAAGACTTTTAGAGTCCATTGGTGGTAGGGGGAAAGGCTTTTTTGTTTTATATCTCATTTTTATTTGACTCTTCAAAGCATTCAACAATATTTAGAAAACAAGGCAAAACTACCAGCCCCTTGAAACAGCAGCGAGCACCAGATATTTCTTCAGTGAGCTCTGTCTTTAGCCAACTGAACCAGGCCCTGATGTGGTCTTTTGCTCTGTTATTAATTCCCACAAGGCAAGTGTCTGTTGGCCCTAGACCACATTTTCCCCCTCACATCTCTCATTTAGTGTCATATTTGTGGAAATAATGCAGATAGCTGCACACTTCATAAGCTACTTCAATATTTTGGTGGAATGCAATTAAATCTCAGCAGACTACAACCCTCCAAGTGTCCGTATTTTCCAGGGATGTCCTGATTTGATCCCCAAATGTCCCACATTTAGGATGTCCCTATTTTCATTGGTAAAATGTTGGAGGGTATGGTGGGATCAGCCTATTTTCGTCAGAGTAATGTTGGAGGGTATGGAAAAATCTGAAACTCGAGCCTTCTGAAGGCAGCCCTAAATAGGGAACTTTTTAAATATCTAATGTTTTATATATATATTGGAAGCTGCACAGAGGGCAACCCAGGTAGATGGATGGGGTATAAATAGTAAAATTATTATTAGTACTATTATGAAATAGGACATCCTTTTTTGATCAGAGAAATGTTGAAGGGTATGAGACTAAAATTTGTTTTAATGATAGGAAGGGCTCTGTTTGCTTGGACCTGGTCTTTGGTAAGGCTGTAGCTGAGCTGAGAGCATATACAGATTAAAGAAAACACAAGACTCATTAACAGCCCGGAGTGACCTTCTTGAACGTTTGTATACCCTAGGGAGGGTCAAAATCATGTTTCAATAAGGAAGCACACATACATCTCTATTTAACATTTTATAACTTTCCTTACCTTTCTGGTTGGAGATCTTTCCTTCTGGACATGGAATGCAATCATAGCAACAAAATGGTTTCCCTTCCTTCTTGGTCCGACTATAACCTGAACCGCAATGATCATTACATATAGAAATGGGCCGGGTCTGTACATAAATATTAGAATATAATGTTTTAGGTAATATCATGAGAGAGTATTGTGAATGCAGTGGACTTTTAGAACCTCCACCATGACTTGAGTCCCTGGCTCACATTATGGCACAGTATGGTTTATTTATATAACACTTTTTAGATCATCACCAAAGACCACCAAACCGGTGAGCAACATAAATGCAGCTGTATATATGCCATTAAATCAAATCATAAATTGTCATTAAAATCTACAACACATGTTAAAACAAACCAAAGGAATGTACATCAAACAAAAGAGGTGGTCTTAATTGTCATTAATTGCATCTTCACCAATCAATAGTAACTATAAAATGAGGATGTTTGACATGCCTCTGTGGGGAAGGGGACATATTTTGGGAGCTGCCACAGAGGAACCACAGAGAGACTGCCATGCCCTAGGTTTCTGAACATGGCAGAAGTACCCAGAGGGACCTTTTGCCTATCTTTATACCCAAAAGAGTCCTTATGGAAAGACACAGGCCTTCAGATATGTAGGGCCTCAATAACCTCATAAATAAATACTTTATTTATTTATTTATTTATTTATTTGATCACTGAGGCCTGGCATACTTTATTTATTTATTGATAAATTTACTTGCCACCTTTCTGCAAAAGGTCAAAAAATGGTTAACAACAGAAAACAGCAATCGTGCAACACAAAGACTTAAAATAATTATTTTAATCAAATTCAAAACAAAAGTAAATGTATATTGGAATAAGTGTGTCGTCACTTGTTTCATTTACACTTCTACAGCCAGCTTATTAGGGGTTTGAATTCCAGCTTATTAGGGGTTTAAATTCCAGTGATAGTTTGTGAAGCTAAAATTGCACATAATCAGAACATATTGGATTCAATGGTGGGTGGGATCCCCCCCCGACTTCCACCCCCTTTAAATATTTTATTTATTAATTTTGCCGAGCACATAAAGCTGAATGACCACAAGTTAAATGTGTGATGTAAGTAGTGAGCTCTCCTGCGCTGTGCCTGCCTGCCCGCACCACGGCGCCAGGGGCGCTTAAGACGGCCCTGTTCTAGTGCAACAGAAAACCTTGATGGAAGCCAGAGTGCACGGAAACACCATTTACCTTCCCACCACAGTGGTAGTTACCTGTACTGGTATGCTTTCGAACTACTGCATTGGCAGAAGCTGGGACCGAGCTACAAGAGCTCACCCCATTGCATGAATTTGAACCACTGATGTTTTGATCGGTAAGCCCAAGTGGTTTAGACCACAGTGCCATCCACTTCATTCAGCTGACAGTAGTGTTCAATATGGAGAGATATTGGTACTTACCTATCCTGCCATCACATGCTTAATGAAAAGGGGTTTTAGCAAAACAAACAAACCAAGAACCAAGAAACAAACAAACAGTGAAGGATCATGCCTAATGTTAATCGGGAGTGGGTTCTAGAGTGTTGGTGCTACTGCTCTGAATGAATGATTCCTTGTAAGTGCAGAAGGAACATTAAGTGGCACATGAATGTTCAGATTGAAGAAGGCTCACTATATTTACAGAATACTGAGAAACAGCAGGTGATGGAATGAACCCTGAAAAGTGCAGAGAACCCACCTGGTTAAATTGGCTGGGCCATACAATGGCATCCTCATGAATGGTGAACGATTTTTCCTCGGTACCCACAGAGTCTATCTTCCCAATTTTGACTCTAAGAAAGGACTGATTTGGAAACATGAGCCAGTTTATAATGTCAAAGTCAGCAATTAATTTGCCATTTTCGTCAAAGTGCACCCTTTCTCCAGCACTGTTGTTAAATGAAATACTTCTGAGAATGTGATTGAGCTAAATAATAAAAACAAGAAGGAAAAAAATATATAAATGTTCCAATTACGTTATCATACAACATGGTGAAAATACATCCAAGGTCCGTGATTATGATCCCATGAAAGCTTTGTGCAAGCTAATGTTAGAAACAGCAAAAGGTCACATAAAACCCTACATCATAGAACATAGGCCACATCTGCACCACTACTTTAACTTTCACTGTTTTGGCTTACACTAAGGAACCTTATGAAGGGGACCCAGGTGGCGCTGTGGGTTAAACCACAGAGTCTAGGGCTTGCTGATTAGAAGGTCGGCGGTTCGAATCCCTACAATGGGGTGAGCTCCCGTTGCTCGGTCCCAGCTCCTGCCCACCTAGCAGTTCGAAAGCACATCAAAGTGCAAGTAGATAAATAGGCACCGCTCCGGCAGGAAGGTAAATGGCGTTTCCCTGTGCTGCTCTGGTTCGCCAGAAGCAGCTTTGTCATGCTGGCCACATGACCCGGAAGCTGTCTGTGGACAAATGCTGGCTCCCTCAGACTATAGAGCGAGATGAGCGCCGCAACCCCAGAGTCGGACACGACTGGACCTGATGGTCAGGGGCCCCTTTACCTTTACCGTTAAAGAACCTTATGCATTGTAGGCTTATCAATGCATAATCTCCTTCTTTGGAGGTCTTTAAGCAGAGGCTTGACAGCCATATGTCAAGAATGCTTTGATGGTGTTTCCTGCTTGGCAGGGGGTTGGACTGGAGGGAACTCGTGGTCTCTTCCAACTCTATGATTCTATGATTCTATGATCAAGAAAGGTTAAGATTTTTCCTTCAAGAGACCTCTACTACATTTAAAAGACCACAGTCCCCATGGTTTAAGTCTGTGGTATGGATGTATCTATTGTGGAGTGAGATATCACTCTGTTGCTGCAGCCCTGTTGCTGCTTCCGGTATTTGCAAAGCTGCAAGGAAAGGGCAGTGCCTTCTCCTTCTCCAGTAAGGCACCTGGGGAAGGGCATTGGCTCACTGGTGACTTATGCTTTAAATGCAAATGGTTCTAGGTTCAATCCCCAACAGCTCCATGTAGGGCTGGGAACATAGCTGCCAAGTTCTCCCCCTTTTTAAGGGAAATTCCCTTATGCTGAATAGGCTTCCTCGCGAGAAAAGGGAAAACTTGGCAGCTATGGCTGGGAAAGGTTTTTGCCTGAAATACTGGGGAGTTGCTGCCAGTCAATGTAGACTATGCCAATCAACATGGACCAGTGGTATAAAGAAGCTTTCTACGCAATGTAAAACACTCTGGAGAAATATTTGATACCCTAGCCCAGGCACCCCCAAACTGCGGCCCTCCAGATGTTTTGGCCTACAACTCCCATGATCCCTAGCTAACAGGACCAGTGGTTGGGGAAGATGGGAATTGTAGTCCAAAACATCTGGAGGGCCAAAGTTTGGGGATGCCTGCCCTAGCCCCAACTTGGTTATTTATTTTGTTTTGTTTTTTTAAAACATCTTTCAAGCCCACTCCACCAAAGAACAGATGAACTTAAAACTAACCAAAGTTTTAATCAAATAAATGAGGCTAACATCTACTCCCATCCTTCTCAAGGAATGGTTGAATTACATACTGGACAACATATCAGAGCAGCACAATGTTTTGAAACTCCCTCCACAAAAAAGCTGCAAAGCTGCACCTGTTTCTTGACTGTGAAAGGGTGGAAAGGGATTATTTTACAAACTAAGAGGGGTTCTGTTAATTTCTGCTGCCCAGGCAAAATAAAAGGCTAGATGTATGGTAAAGTTTTTCTATGAGATTAACTTACTTGTTAATCTCATGGAAGGTTGAGAAAACTCACCCATCATTTTTGCCAAAAAAGATATATAGGTATCTTCATTTTATCAGATCAAGAAATTACCTGCCATGGTTGTTGATTTGGAAGCCCCCTTCCTACTCCCATCGTCATCCCCCTGTGCTTTAGTTGGGATAAATGTCTGATGTGCAAAGCATGTGCCACCGCATAGACTGCATTGTAGATGGTGTAGCTATGAGCAGTCATTCCCATTTCAAAAACAGACATGGGAAGTGCCTCCATCTTCTCCTCCCCAGTGCAAATTTGCCCACCTATATGATCTGCCACAGAACTGGGGAATGAACAGTCAAATGACTCTTCCCAGAAGTCCTTGATAAAACCATCTTCTTTTCCTGTGGTTGGGTTCTTGATCTGAAGGAACTTCTGGAAAGGTAACAGGTCCACTGAATGAACTGCAAGGGACAGAGAACCATGAAGGAAACCTATGTCCCAATTTCTTTGAAATGGAAAGGATGTGATATCCACCTGGGCTGTCATGAACCAGACTTTACCCTTGGTCCTCATTGGTATATGCTCAAAGTTTAAAACCTGGGGCACCATTTTCAGTGCCATCATGGTCTGAATTTCTCCATGTACAACCACAACATTGGTAGTGCTTCCCATAAGAACACTGATAGTGTGAAAGCCCTCCTCCACCATGTCCGTGACACCACTGGATGTTGTTTGTTGGGGGAATTTTTCTATGAAGTCAAAGCAGATGCCGCTCTGAGAAAACATTGGAAGTACATTCTCTATAAACCCTTCTGTATTTTCCCCATCTTGAGAAACCACTCCAATCCATGTCCACTGGAAATGCAGCAATAACTGGATAATTCCTCTATATTGATGGTCCCCATCTGGGAACATCTGGTGGAAGAAAACTCCTTCAGATTGTTTATTCATGACTGGCGAAGAACCATATATGAGCTAAGGATTTTTAAAAAGAAGTAAGAGGGAGAAAGTGATTTTCAATATAAAACATTTGCTTGTGCGTATTTGTGTTCTGTGTTTGAATTTTTCATGATAGGCTTGTCATATTGTTGTGATTATATCCAAACATCTACAGAAATCCAATCCACCCTTCAATGCTTATATAAGGGGGATTAATGCGAATGAAGGCCCATTGCTTCTATCAGTGAGAGGCAATATCACACAAAGGCACGGCTGAACTACTACTATGACACTGCAGACAGCAGTAGATTCAGTCCTGTTGGAAACTGTTTTGCCAACACATTCCCTGGAAGGAACATATTTATTTGACTAGTGATTTTGAACTAATATTCCCCATTGCCTTCCAAACAGAGACAGCTGCGCATTTTACAATTTGTGTTGAAGGAACAAATTTTTATCTTGAAGCTGCTCACAATAATGACAGCATTATTATTATTATTATTATTATTATTATTATTATTATTATTATTATTATTACAATCACAATAACAGTGCAAACTAACAGTGATTCAAAATATCAGAAATAGCTGCTGCAGGAGTGAATTCTCCAATGATGAGTAGAGGATACAATCCTGCTAGGGTCACCTCCTTTTGTTCATTTTTAGCAGAGACCATACTGGTGAAGCAGATCCTACAGATTGCAGGATTGAATTCTCTGCTTACCTGCCAGGGTCTACTTTCCCTGTGCATTCCCTGCAAAGAACACACTGGTGAAGCAGGCGCCTGCAACTATCAGGACTGAATCCTCAACTCACCAGATGCTCTGCCTAGGGGATTCCATCTGACTGTGTGTTTCAGTCAACTGCTTGCTACAATCACGTGCTGACAAATCTTCCTACCCAAGACCCTGCCCCTGAAAGCCTGGGAGCACTCCTGGGGGGGGGGGGAGACTGAATCTGGGACTGTCTCTACCTAGCTCATCTCATTCCACCCAAATTGGCCAAATTTATTTCAGGATCTGGGCTTTGACTGAATCTGATGCAAAGTCCTTGCAACTCCTTCTTGACTGCTCTCTCCCTGTGTTTGATGTGTGCATGGATCTGTCAATATTTATCCCAGTTTTGTGTTTTTAAATCTTATGTTTAATTCTCCATACAATCACATCAACTAGCATTTTTTAAAGCCTCATGAAAATTCATCACTGACTAAATACAAATCTTATATACTATTTTTGCCTTATATGCACATTTTTGCAAATACACCAAAATAATGTTATTTTTTTACAAACGTGCATTTTTTAATGCACACTTTACTTTAATCTGTGCATTTTGGGACACATTATTTGACTGAATACATGCTTTGCACAATTTGGGGAAGTTTGAATTTCAGAGAATGGTTGCATGTGAATTCTGTGAAATTCTGATGTGAATGCATTTAGATCTTACTTGTGGTATCTTGTAGGTAGACAGGATGGGTGCCATATGAAGACAGACATTAGAGTTAGGTCCCCCAATGACTGCTATTGGAGTGTTCTCAGCATCACATTTATAGTTCGGGATGACCTTGGTCCTTCTGGAGAGAAGCTCTATTGAGGCTTCATAGGTCCAGCTTGCACTGAAATGGCTGTTATATATGTGGAAGCCCAGGGTGACATTGGGCAAGATCTGGGGAGTTTCATTGGTCTCCTTTACAGCAAATGCCAAGGCTAAGATGTGCTGGTAGAGGTGAGTCAGCACCCTGTATTGAGAGTTACGTATCACATTACAGTTCATTTGCTTCAGACCATAACATTGACTACTTTTCAGTTCAGTATCCCATTCAAAAATAGTTTGTAATCTCACATTTCACAGGTGTGTAAAAGAAGACTAGATCATGAAACAGTATGTGAATCAGTAGTATATGTGGTCACCCTAAATATGCATGAACACACACACATACTGTATACACACAAGCAGATCACAGACCCTCTCCCCACATTTCCATTGACTTGATCAGGTTAGCATGTGTTCAAGCAAGAATCCCTATAAGCAGAAAAATTGCTCCCTCTGTATTCATCAAATGATTAATATCAGCAGTGAACGTGCCCCCCCCCACTGCCACAACTACTTAGACTTTAGTGAAGGGGGGGGGCTAAAAAAAAGTAATTGAACTTGGTTTATGGGTAGCTGCTCTGTCCTAGGAAATACACTATATCTTTCAAGATGCATTATACCTCCACTTTTCCTTACGAAATTAAATAAGAAATGCCAATTTAAAGAGCGTCTTAAAACTTAATGATCTGTTTACAATACCCCTATTTAAATCAGTTCCAGGAGTTCTGTCAAACCTCCCAAAGTGAAATGGAGAGAGAACACAAATATGATCTTGCCTAACACACTGTTTATTGCCATCTTGAGTTTACATAACTTCCAGAGGATGGGTTTAGATACCAGATTGCTGTCTGTATAAATGTAAGATCAAATGCAGTGCATGTAAAGAAATGAGGATCTAATGATTTGTCAGACCACTGGAATTAAATCCAAGTGAAGTCCAACAGGTTATAAATTTCCTTAGGGTATAATTTGTTTGTTTGTTTGTTTTCTAAATTCAGGTACTTACATATGGTCATCTGAAAATTCCTGAGATGGGTGTTTTTGAAAGGATAGGGTCTCTGAAAATATGTAGATCTGAGAAATAATGCCAGCAATGATGAGGTCTCCTGACTGATAATATTTGTGAAGAATAGGAACAGGTTCTCTGATGGAACATTGAGGAATATGAAGAAAATTGCACATTCCCTGAACCAACAGTAAGAGCACTAGCAACCGAAACACTAACATCTTGCAAGGGATTGGTCATTTAGGCACAAGTTCGCCTCTTCTGTTACTGCCATTCCCATGATCCTGATCAGCAAAGCCTAACTCGAATGGTCACTCACACAGCTGATTCAAAGCCAGACTGATGAATGAGTCTCTGTATATCTATAGACCCAACCATGTATAGTTCATAGTTATTAATAAGACCCTCCAGTCTTAGTCTTAGTTTCATCATTTTGCATTTGGGCCGAAGAGATCCCTAAGGAAGAGGAGAAGATGTAATTCTGAATTAGCTGGTAATTACAGCTAAGGTAATCACTTGCTTTGAATTACAGATGCTGTGCAATATTTTAAAGAAAACTTGTTTATCATATCTCAGTTAAAGCCTTTTCTTAAGTGGGAGAGATAGATGGTAGGCCCTTTCTTCTTTTCTTCTTTTTAGTGCACTATTGATATTTAGAAAAAATTAGAAAACTGAAGAAATTCAAAGCAATAAAAATTATGATTTACTGTCATATTATTCTTAGAGGGTGATGTCCAGTCCAATTCATACTGAGAGCACACCCATTAGTTGTGAATTATATTTCTGTGCATCTACTCTGATTATGAATAACATTGGTGTTAAGAACTCCATATTTATATCACTCATGTTGCAACTTAAAACACACCATTGAGAATTGTAATGTGTCAATCATTAATTTTGATGCAATTGAAATCAATAGGTTTTCATCACAGATCTGTGTGGGTTGACTTGATGAGGCACTTGATTATTCTTTATTTCTCAGTATTAGTTGTCCCATGCTGTTCAGTTCTGGCCTCAACAAAATGACAAAGCATTTTGGGGAAAAGATGCAGCACAGCAAGCCACCACTAGAGGCCAAGATGGAGAAAATCTCCACAACCACCATGTGTTTCCTTTTTGTGCTCAAGTAAGTTGGGACAAAAGACAACCACACACTGCAAAAGACCAACATGCTGAAAGTGATAAACTTGGCTTCATTAAAACTATCAGGCAACTTCCGAGCTAGGCGAGCCAAAGTTAAGCTGGCAATGGCCAGGAAAGTAATGAAGCTCAAAACAGAGCAAAACATGATATTTCATTGCATTCTATTACAATTTCTTCAGTGATTGAGTGCATGTCAACATCTGGGAATGGGGGACAGGTTGCCAGCCACACAGTAATAAAAACAGTCTGAACAAGGAAGCTGGAAAGAACAATAAAGGTTGCCAGTTGTTTCCCCACCCATCTCCTCATCCTAGAGCCTGGATTGATAGCCATGAAAGCTAGAACTACAATTGTGGTTTTGGCTAATACACAGGAAACTGCCACTGAGAAGATTGCACCAAAAGTAGTTTGTCGTAGGAGACATGTCAGTGAATCTGGTTTGCCAATGAATAGCAAAGCACAAAGAAAGGAGAGGAGGAGAGAGGAGAGGAGAACATAGGTGAGGTTCTGATTATTATTTTTGACTATGGGAGTGTCCTGGTGCTTGAGGAATATTCCAAGAACCAAAGTTGTGATTAAAGAAAATAAAACTGCAAATGTGGTCAAGATGATCCCCAGAGGATCATTGTAAGTCAGGAAGATTATGTATTTTGGGAGGCATCCATCTTGGCCAATGTTTGGATAATGATCTTCTGAACATTGAAAACAATCATCCATGTCTGAAATCAAATGTGAAAAATAGATATAATATGATATTTAAGTGTGGCATTCTGTTCCTGAATGAGGGTAGTGAACTTGAAATATCAAATGTTAATTTTTAGTAATTATTATAGGAAATTCTACTTCCTGCATAATCTGAGATCAATGGCATCAAGGGCCTTCTTTCTCATGGGTTCCAAGCAAATCCAGAAATATAAACAAATCTCCACCATCCTGCTAGCAGCTGAAGGTGTTATATGTTGTGATTTGTGTGATTTGTGTGTTTGGGGCTGGGGCTTGCACAGTCTTTTTGTTTCAACTGATGCAACCCACTAGTATTCTTATCCTCTATGAATTTATCTGATATTCTGTTCAGGCAACCAAGTTACCTCATGTGAAGGATGTGGAAGACAGCCCTGGATCGTTCGACCCTTTTATTAGTTCTCTTTTACCTCCTATAAAAAAACTACACAAGACACTCTGTGTTTGAAGTTTTAAGAACAAATAACTTTGTCTTAGTATTCTTGAAGTTGCAGATTATTATAGTGAATGCAGATAGGCGGTAGTTAAATTGCTAATACGTTTTACATAGATTAAACATGCCACAGGCTGACAAACTCCTAGGCAGACAGCCACCACACAACAAACAGTTAAAAGTGTTCAACTTGTTGCAAGCCAAAAAAAATGGCTTATCTTCTGTGTTAGGCCAATAAAACTCACGAGACAAGAGGAGTTAGGAGTCCACTTAGTTTATTGCAAAGCAATAAGGCTACAGTTGAATCATTTCGCAAAACTGCGAAACCTGTGTTTCGTGTGGATGTAACAATTTATGTTCAATTTATGAATTGCTTCTTTGACGTATTAGCTGACATTCTATCCCAGTGGGAACGGCTTCTTGCTGAATCATCAGTTCCTTTAAAGCATCAGGTTACCATAACTCTTCTAATATAAGCATATGCCAAGATTCATAAGGATTTACGTTTTCACCTTATTTGTGGCCCTTTGGGCCCCTCCTACAAACTAACTGCCATAACTGCCACAGAGTGTGACATCCCAGAGTTCTTCAGTTCTTGCCATTAACCCTTTAAATATGCTTTGTGGGTGCTAATATTTCACAATTTTGAATGTTAGAGCAATTAGTTTAAGCATTTGAAACGCTGATAGGAGCAAGCTGGATTGTAGTGGATCTATTTATAAAATAGAAGGTATCAATCTATTAAATAGGTGGCAACTGTCAAATAGAACATGTCTACTTATGACATTCCTTACCTCCTTCTTTTTTTTAGCTCTTTTATAACCTGAACTGCAGTGATCATTATACATATGGAAATGGGACATATTGTATCTGTTAGTAAATGATAAAGTAGTTTGTTTGTTTTTAATCCAAAAATAGGTTTTGGAGTTTTATTTCATTTTTATTTCTCTGCAGTGAAGGAATTGGTTGATACTGCCATAAGGAAATATAATGAATTCTTGAGTGTATTTATGTGGTGAACTTCCCTATAACTGGAGTCCTTCACCCACAATAAGAAAAGAAGAGACAAAATACACATTACGACAGTGTTGTTTATATTCAGTACAATTGTCTTCAGCATTTTAACAGCCACTTCAAAATCAGGAGTAAATGTGACTTTTTCAACATTGAGGAAATTATTCAATATATCCCAAAATGAGGCAAGATGTTGGTTCTTCTACTCATAAGTTTCTTAACTATGTCAGGATTCCTGGGAGCTGACAGCTTCTTAATTCCCCAACACAGAAAATGACTTTTTCAGAGCATCAGGGGTTAAACCTATCCAGAGAGAATTCAATAGACAATATTTACGATTGGCTAACATTAATGACCATGTCTAGAAAAATATATATAACACAACTGGTGAACATGTGTTTGCAAATATTCTACTGCACACAAAAAGAAAAGCACAAAATACAGCAAAGGGCAGGATATTATTTCTTTAATTTTTATTCCTTATTAACTGTATCTGCAATTTGCCATAACTCCAGAGTGTGTGTAATTTGAAAGCCCTTTCCACCTAAACTTTCACACGTTGGGTGTGGTGTTGTGAAGAGGAATAATTATTGTACTTCGACTGGGACCCCAAACTAAGGCCTGGGGGCCAAATGCGGCCCAATCGCCTTCTAAATCCGGCCCACGAACCGGGAATCAACATGTTTTTACATGAGTAGAATGTGTCCTTTTATTTAAAATGCATATCTCGGTTATTTGTGGGGCATAGGAATTCATTCATATTTTTTTATATAAAATATAGTCCAGCCCCCCACAAGGTCTGAGGGACAGTGGACCGCCGCCCCCTTGCTGAAAAAGTTTGCTGAACCCTGGACTTGGACATACTTGTGAATTTTTATCCTGTAAGCAATTTCCCCGCTTCCCCTGCAACTCAATTCAGATACCCTTCTCATTAAGCAGGAAATGCTTCATATCCAAAAATGGCTTCATCATAGAAGACCTTGTAACCAATGGAGATCCCAAAATGTAGTATGGTGGAATTTGGCTGAGCAGACCTGGATTCCCACCAGCCATGTGGCATGACTGCAACACTACGCATAGTAGTTACCTGGGGCTAAGCTTCCATTGTTTTTTAAATCACTTGTAAAATATGGTGAATTTTACAACAACATATTTAGTAGTTTGAAATGCAACCTTTAGCTTTTAATTCAAAATTTAAAATATTTGTACAGAAGGGTTCCTTTTTAAACATTAGTATGGGATGGGACATCAAATTCAGACAAGAATGAAAAGTGGTTATGGTTCATGCCCTAATAGCTGTCTGTGTTCCTTGTTGATATCAGAGTACTTTGTCAGGGGAGGAGTTAATTGTAAAACCAAAGGACAAAGATATTTCCCAAGCTATTAAACTCCTGCAAGCACAAATTTTCATGTTAATTAATCAAGAAATCAAGCAGAAAATTAAATTAATGAAATTTTTTGAATTTGCTAATAAAGCTGGTAAACTGCTAGTATGGCAGCTTTAAAAGGAAAGAAAGAATAAGACAATAAACAATATTGTAGATGAGGATAAGAATTTGACTAGCCCAAAAGAAATAAGGAAAGCGATTGAATTTTTTTTATACTTCACTATATCACTGTGAGAAAGAGGACTTTGATAAAATGGAATCTTATTTGAGTGACTATAACATACCCCAAGTATCTAAGGAAAATCGACAAAGCATGAATGCACCGATATCAATATTGGAATTGCAAATGGCTATAAACAGAATGAAGATGGGAAAAGCACCAGAGCCAGATGGACTTACTGCAATCTATTATAAAAAGTTCCAGGATGCACTTACAGAACCACTTATGGACACCATGAGTAGAATTTGGGTGATTGGAGTAATCCCAGCATCATGGAAGAATGCATTTATTACACTGATCCTCAAAGAAGATAGTGACTTAACAAAGACTAAATATTACAGACCTATTTCATTACTGAACAGTGTTTCTAAACCATTTGCTATAATTTTAGCTAGTAGATTGAAAAGGACATTGTTATGTACTGAGCTGAATCCTAGAACAATAGGATTCAGAATCAGCGGGAGCTACCCAATCCAACTCCAGGTGGAAGTGAATCCGCAACCTGATTGGCCTGCTGGAGCAGCCAATCAGGCGGCTGGCAGAAGTGAATCTGCTACCTGATTGGCCTGTAGGAGCAGCCAATCAGGCTGCAGGCAGAAGTCAATCCACAATATAATTGGCCCACAGGTGTAGCCCTGAAGTAGCCAATCACGCAAGGCCCATTGTGTAAATAATGTATATAAGCAGATGGTTTTGGGAAAAGAGCGATTCGTCTTCTCTTCTTCTCCTTGATGAATATGAGCTGAATAAAGAGCATGAAATTCACTCTCGACTCCGAGTATATTTCACTGGCGACGAGGATGGGATCCTGCTGAGCTGACCGCCACCACGCACTGCACCGCAGCACCGCCACCTGCTGCACCGCTGCATCGCACCGTGCATCCAGGCTTCAGCTCCAGGACCCAAGGAACCCAGAATGGCAACCGACAGCAGCTTCTTGCCATTCAAACCAGCATCAGGAGACTGGGAAGGGTACGCCGCCCGTTTCAACTTCCTCCTGCAAGCGAAAGAAGTCACCAACGATGCCATGAAGAGGGCGACATTCTTCAGCGTCTGTGGAGAGGAGACGTTTGAAATCGCCCGGGCTCTCCTTGCACCTAGAGATGTCGCTACCGTCTCTTACAAAACAATAATGGAACGGCTGAAGGAGCACTTTTCACCACAGCCCTCGGTGGTAGCTTGCCGAAATGCCTTCTACGCAAAGCGGCAAGCCCCAGGGGAAACCATAACTGGGTTTGTGACCTCCCTCCGCCAAGCCGCCCGGTTATGCAACTTCTCAGAGTTGGAGAACATGCTTCGTGACCGCCTCGTCGGTGGCCTGAGGGACGAGATGTTGCAACGACGCCTCTACGCCAAAAAAGACCTCACGTTCCAGATTGCTCTGGAGGAAGCCCTGGCAACCGAAGCCGCCGAGAGGTCAA